>NC_134845.1:25519993-26131140 GCF_965363235.1 Mytilus galloprovincialis
TGTTGGTTTTCAGCATGTCCAGTGTTTGTTGTTTTAAAATGTTTTTTTTTTTCTTCACAAGAAACTTGGTTTAGTGTAACTGCTTATTTAAACTATTTTGGCTGATAAAATAAAATATTTTTCCTACCTACCGACCCTTCAGTCTGAAGGTACAGTCGGAAAACTGCAAACAAACATATTTTTATACGACCGCAAATTTTGAAAAAATTTTCGTCGTATATTGCTATCACGTTGGCGTCGGCGTCGTCGTCGTCCGAATACTTTTAGTTTTCGCACTCTAACTTTAGTAAAAGTGAATAGAAATCTATGAAATTTTAACACAAGGTTTATGACCATAAAAGGAAGGTTGGTATTGATTTTGGGAGTTTTGGTCCCAACATTTTAGGAATTAGGGGCCAAAAAGGGCCCAAATAAGGATTTTCTTGGTTTTCGCACCATAACTTTAGTTTAAGTTTATAGAAATCTATGAAATTTTGACACAAGGTTTATGACCACAAAAGAAAGATTGGGATTGATTTTGGGAGTTTTGGTTTCAATAGTTTAGGAATAAGGGGCCAATAAAGGGCCCAAATAAGCATTTTTCTTGGTTTTTGCACAATAACTTTAGTTTAAGTAAATAGAAATCTATGAAATTTAAACACAATGTTTATGACCACAAAAGGAAGGTTGGGATTGATTTTGGGAGTTTAGGACCCAACAGTTTAGGAATTAGGGGCCAAAAAGGGACCCAAATAAGCATTTTTCTTGGTTTTCGCACCATAACGTTAATATAAGTAAATACAAATCTATGAAATTTAAACACAAGGCTTATGACCATAAAAGGAAAGTTGGTATTGATTTTGGGAGTTTTGGTCCCAACAGTTAAGGAAAAAGGGGCCCAAAGGGTCCAAAATTAAACTTTGTTTGATTTCATCAAAATTGAATAATTGGGGTTCTTTGATATGCCGAATCTAACTGTATATGTAGATTCTCAACTTTTGGTCCCGTTTTCAAATTGGTCTACATTAAGGTCCAAAGGGTCCAAAATTAAACTTAGTTTGATTTTGACAAAAAATGAATCGGTTGGGTTCTTTGATATGTTGAATCTAAAAATGTACTTAGATTCTTGATTATTGAAGTTTTTTGGTCCAGTTTTCAAATTGGTCTACATTAAGGTCCAAAGGGTCCAAAATTAAACTTTGTTTGATTTCATCAAAAATTGAATCCTTGGGGTTCTTTGATATGCCAAATCTAACTGTGTATGTAGATTCTTCATTTTTGGTCCTGTTTTCAAATTTCAAATTCTACATTAAAGTCCAAAGGGTCCAAAATTAAACTAAGTTTGATTTTAACAAAAATTGAATTCTTGGGCCTCTTTGATATGCTGAATCTAAACATGTACTTAGATTTTTGATTATGGGCCCAGTTTTCAAGTTGGTCCAAATCAGGATCTAAAATTATTATATTAAGTATTGTGCAATAGCAAGTCTTTTCAATTGCACAGTATTGTGCAATGGCAAGAAATATCTAATTGCACAATATTGTGAAATAGCAAATTTTTTTTTAATTAGAGTTATCTTTCTTTGTCCAGAATAGTAAGCAAGAAATATCCTATTGCACAATATTGTGCAATAGCAAGAATTTTTTTTAATTGGAGTTATCTTTCTTTGTCCAGAATCAACTTAAATCTTTGTTATATACAATATACAATGTATATACACTTTTTACTACCAACTGATAAATTTAAATAATCTTTACCATTCAGTGATAACAAGCAGTTTTTTTACATCTTAATATTTTATGATGTATTTAAATGAGTAGTTATTGTTGCAAACTCCATTAGAAATTTGAATTGATATCAGTTTTGATAAAGGGAAACGGGGATGTGAAAAAAAAGGGGGGGGGGTTAAATTTTTCTCATTTCAGATTTCATAAATAAAAAGAAAATTTCTTCAAACATTTTTTTGAGAGGATTAATATTCAACAGCATAGTGAATTGCTCAAAGGCAAAAAAAAACTTTTAAGTTCATTAGACCACATTCATTCTGTGTCAGAAACCTATGCTGTGTCAACTATTTAATTTTAGATTTAAAAAGTTTGAAGAAGAAATCTTTAATTGATTTGTAAAATCTTGGCATTTGTTTTGTGTAAAAAAAAACCATGTAATGTCAAAAATTTGATCACAATCCAAATTCAGAGCTGTATCATGCTTGAATGTTTTGTCCATACTTTCCCCAACTGTTCAGGGTTCGACCTCTGCGGTCGTATAAAGCTGCGCCCTGCGGAGCACCTGGTTAAGGTTGGCCTAAGCAAGTGAAAAATTTTTACCATTATTTGTCATGAAGGTACCCCCATTACCACCCGCATCAAACAGTCATTTTTAGCTACTGTATAGCATATTGATTAAAATTTTACTGTGATTCGTCAAAATAACCATATCGTGATTCATCAGAGGTCTGATATAATTATTGTTTCCTTTATATTTGGAAAATAATTTACATCATTCACCAAAATCTGGATTTTCAGTATCAAACATGTATGAAAGGAAGTGTACATTTTTTATTGTCATGCTCCAAAAGTTACAAGTTACAAAAATGTATGTCAATTGGCAAGAATACTACTGTTAAAAGAGGGTTGTAATGGGGCAAATCATCATGACGAATAATATTCGTCATGATGATTTGCCCCATTACATTTACAACCCTCTTTTACACTTATTACATGTATGTAGGAACAATTATGTAATTAATATGCCATGAGCCTTAACCATTTATTGAAAAATTCTATGCATGCTTTTCAAATGGAAATTCTGACATTGCTATGCATTCTTAATAGATGAAAAACACACAACACGAGGATACATGCTTATGTACATGATGTATTTGTATTACTTTTATGAAGAAAATAAACATCTCGCAGTATTATCTGTGGTTCATACTCATTTCCAATTCAAATCTGAGAGTCACATTAACTGTATCAAAACTATACAGTGTTCAAATGTTTGAGGTGTCAGTTCAGAGATAATCAGAAAATTTCATCTTTGCTAGCCAAGGGTTACGATCCACTTTTTCTCTCCACCATTGGCAGATTAAGCCAGCATTTGTGATAACAATGTTGTGCCATCTATTGTAGATTAAAGTCACGCCCATTCCAAATACATTATTTTTTAGCTCACCTGGCCCGAAAGGGCCAAGTGAGCTTTTCTCATCACTTGGCGTCCGGCGTCCGTCGTCATTAACTTTTACTTTTCTCCTCTGAAACTACTGGGCCAAGTTTAACCAAACTAAACTTGGCCACAATCATCACTAGGGTATCTAGTTTAAAAAATGTGTCTGGTAACCCAGCCAACCAACCAAGATGGCCACCATGGCTAAAAATAGAACATAGGGGTAAAATGTAGATTTTGGCTCATACACTGTCTACATTTACATGGCGCTTTTTGATTGGATGCAGTGAGTTTCTACTGCAACCAATGAAAATCATTAACTTGTGTTTCCGAAATTCTATCTAAATTTGCCAAGGGTGGAGAGGAGGGAAGTGGACTGTAACCCTTGGCTAGGGAAGATGAGAAAATCTATGATGAGCACAAATGTACATGAAGGTTACATGTACATGTATCTAATTTTATATGAAAAAATAGAGACCGGTCATTACTTTGGTAGAGCATAATAAACTTTGCAAAGCCAGAATCACAATAGATATAGACAACAACAAACAACAAAATTTAAACTAAAACAATCATGTTTTCCAGTGCAATGTATCAGTGTACAGCGCTTTCAATATAGTTCTGCAGTGACTTATTTCTGATAAATATGTTTTATTATGCAAACAAAAAACTGTGTGTTTTAAAATCATAATTGAAAGTTTTTTTTTGATAAATCAATGTTTATCTGATTCTTATTTACCTGTAATGTTGGTGCTAATGAATATGTTTTATGGCACAAATGAAAGATTTTTTTTAGGTCAAATGAAATGTCAATTGGCGCAAAAGCAAAGGACCTTTAAGTGTAAACGAAAAACATAAACTTGTAAAAAAAAATGTATAATTTTACAAGTTGATACATTTGTATTTTCTTCTATTTTGACAGAAAATACAAGCAGCAAATGAATGTATATGCAAGAGAAAACTAATGGGAATATTATGTCGGTCTTGTGGAGGTGTGTTTAGAGGGAGAGTTCGACAAATCTGTGTATATCATCCTACCAGTAGATACTTAATGGACTATGAGGTCTGTCCATCCTGTAAAGCAACACAATTGACTGAATTCGAAGAAACAATTCCCAGTTCTGATATGGAGTGTGAAAAGGAGAGAAACGCTTGAATTCCATGTTAATCTTTTAAAATTGTGATAAAAACACCCAGTGCCAAAGAAATTGGAAGTGATTGTATACATTGTTTGCTGCGCTGAAGAGATGTTTATGCTTTGACCAGGGGATGTCAACTGAGATATCGATTATTCCATGTATATATTTGATGTTGTTTTTTTATACTAAACTTGATCTTAAAATGCCACTTTTAACCTTTTTATGTTACAAGTAGCTTTCCCAAGTAATTAGCATTGTGAATATACATGTACATTATTATATATTTTTAAAGTTTAAAAAAAAAAACTTTTTAAAGGCATACAATACAATACAGTTACAGGGTAGGTTAAATTTTTGATGAAATACATGTACTTATTAATTACTAGATTTCTGTTCAAAGGGAAATAACTCATTTTTCAAAAGATTTTTAAAAGACAAATGTATAAATGATAAATGACATTTTGGATTTGTTTCATTTTCTTTGGTAAATTTTAAAAGAATTAATTTGTTAATCTGTATAAACTAATTTTCTGAATAGTACAAATTTCAATTTTTTTTTGGATAAAGTACTAGTGTTCAAACTTTTTTATTTACAGATCATAATTTATTTTTGATAAAGCCATTAAAGGATATATTTCATTTAAGAAATAGTTCATGAATGGAAGTAATAGATTTGTTGGAAATTAACACATGGCCTTGGCATGAGTGCTAGCAAGAGAAAAAAATTATGGATATCACAGTCCAGGTCATGTGTAAATTCACTAAAATAATCAGTTTCCACAACTTTTTGTCATTCTTGAAGATATTGATTTGATACTTATTATATAGTTTTATCATGACAAGTTATAGATTGAGTCGGAATTTTTCGTTTCTGTTCTCTTTAGTTTGCCTCAACCAAATGATATGAAACTGATACAAAATGCTAATTATCACAAAACATAGATCAAATTTGCATTTTGGTAGCATCACTTTAACCTTTCAAGAGTTTTGACCCTTTACAAATATAAAAATTGCTGAATTTTTCATTTTTGTTTTCTTCACAGTAACTTGCTTCAACCAAATGTTATGAAACTTATACACAATGTTCATTACCACTAAACACAGTTAAGTTTGAATTTTGGTGGTGTCACTTGTACCATTCTTGAGTTATTCCCTTTGTATATTTAAAAATTGCTGAATTTTCGTTTCTGTTCTCTGACTTTAGTTTGTCGCAACCAAATGATACGAAACTTATACAAAATGTTCATTACCACAAAACACAGATAGAGATTGAATTTTGGTAGCATCACTTTAACCATTTAGACATTTACTTTAAAAAATTTTGGTTTCTTGCACATTTCTATCCTTTGGACAGACATACTGAACTTTTTTGTTTCAAACGTAAAAAAACATGCAGATTTTTGTCAATTGATCTGTAATTTTTGGTTAACAAAAGTATGATCTTAATTTGTGTAACCATTCTTTGAAAATAATTCATTATTATTAAAATTTCATGATATAAGTAAAAATCATCATTTTTTGCTGCATATTTAAATAATTTTGAAAAAAATTTGGAACAAATAATCTCAATACAGTATGAATCCATTTGTAATTTTAAGAAGAGAGAGGGTTGATGTACTTGTTGCAATCTAATGACTAAAATACCTCAAGAAATGCTTTCTCTATTAGTTTGAGGTTGCCAAAAATGATATATCACAATGTAAGCAACGTCATTCCCCCCTCCCCCCTCTAACTGTTTTGTATGCCCTTAAGAGGACCTAATCTTTAATGTTGTTTTAGTTTAATTAGCAAACTCCCATGAAACCGGAAGACACTATTGTAATGTATGCTACACTCAGGGTAGCACTTTTTTAGATAAGAAAAGTGTAGTGTACATGTAGTATTATGCTGATGACAACATTTAAAAGCATGAGCTATTTTATTGTACATTGTTTGTAAATAATTGTCCAATATGTCTTTGTAAAGTAGTCTTTGTATAGGATATTTTTGTCAACTTTTAACGCAAGATATTCCTTTGTTAAAAGTTATTTATGAAATGTGCAAAATATGTTGATCAATCAATGTACAGAATAATTGTGTGCATGGTCAAGAAAAATGCCATGTCTGTTTAGGGTTTCCCCAACTTCATATCCCTATTTTAGTGCTAACCTGATATTTTTTATTGGATTTTATGTTTCAGTTAGAATTGTTAAATTCTAAATTGATTTCTTATACAGTTTGTAAAAAATCAATGAAAACAATTTACCTTCCTAATTTTTCTCCATTTTGTTACTCTAAACAGACACATTTTTTTCTTGGCCTGATTATTACATTTGAGTTTGTAGTTCAGTTGGTGCTAAAATCTTAAGATAAGGCTTGTTTAATTATTTTTTTTGTACATGTAGATGTAATTTCAGTAAAATAATTGTTAACAAGTGTTGGGAAATTTTATAAAAGTACTTTATATAGGGTACCAAAGCCTTGATTTTAAATGATAACATATATAGCTACCAGGCTTGCATCTAGGACTTGTGAATGTCAAAATGACCAACACTCCTGGAATTTATGAATTGAACAATTTATTTCAATATTTTATGGTCATTAACAGTTTCAACGGTCATGACAATGGCAGATCTAGTTATTTTCATAAGTGGGGGCTCATGGCCACATACTGTCTAAGGTGAGGGCTGCTCTGGTCATGAGTCTTTAAACTCGCCTTCGAAAATCCTTAGTGAGAACCCTAAACTGTCTGGCTACCATTATTCCTGAAGTATGATAGATGGACATGGGAGGTTAATGATCAATTTATCTTTGAATAAACTCTTCTACTTTTGATTTATGAAATAGAGACGGAATTTGCAAGTACATTTTTTTTTTAGATTTTATCTCGGATATAGTTCTTAAATGATACTCTAGCTTTCCTGGCGGTTAGAATATACCATTCCTCCAAGAACACATGAAGAAATAATCAAATTTGATATCATATTGAATTTTCCTAAAACCATCAAGAAAAATATATGGTAAGGTTTTAAACATAATATTTAATATTAAGATTCCTAAAAAAATTATTAATCGGGTTTGAGGCTACAAACCGGCTAGCATAAAAGTGTATATAGATACAGATACCAAAAAATAGATATGAATTGCTTTCAATTTTATATTCTGTCAGATTAAAGTATTGAGGACCATTGATTGAGATTGGTAAAAGTTTGATACTTGTAATCCCTCTTTATTTTTGTCAGTAAAAACCTATTTGGCCAAATTCTTAGATGCAACCTTAAGCTTTTTACATTATATTACAATTGTATGCATTTATCTTATGCAATTAAATGAGTTATGTTTTGGGGACTACAATAGTTATTTTACTCTGCCATGTCTATAGTTTTACAATCATGATATGGTCAACTCTCGTGGCATTGCTGTATGAAAGTATGACTTCAATGAATCTAACAGAATTTGAGTGTTTGTTTGTAAGCTGGTTTAAAGATAATCGGATGCTAGATTTAAACTTTAGCTTCCCTTGTTTGAATGGTATGAAACTTTAAAAGATGAAAGGGAATGGGGACAATGCATTTTGATTTCACGTTAAGGCGATGGTTAATATATGGAAAAAGTTTTAAAATGGTTTCCAGATGGTTAGCTGAGCTTTCCCATGCTTGATTAGGGGGACATTTATACATATAGTTGATATAGGAAATGAAAAAAAACCTTTGATTTTGGGGATCTGCTGGATAGTTGTTCCATTGACAATCATACAAGATCTCTCCAATTTTGAATTCAACTTGTCTCCCCCCCTTATATCTAACATCTGGATTAGTTTAATTTTAGCTCTCGGGTTCAGACGCTGCTGGGAAGAAGTTTGTTCTTGTGTGCTTCAGGCTAGGAAAGTCCTTGAATATGTAAAATTTTGCAAACTTGAACGGAAGTGGAAAAATTCAATTCAGGTGGAGAAGAGCTTACACTACAGTATATCTCTTAGATTTTCTCTACAACAGTTGGAAAAGCTGTTCCACTTTTAGACATATTTGTAACAAGTTCAATAACCATACTTGTTAAAAAATCCATGATGGCTCATTTTTTTCAAGCCTGCTACTTTTGTCGCAGAAAGCTCGACATAGGGATAGTGTTCCGGCAGCGGCGGCTTTAGCTTTCTTCTTAAAAGCCTTATATTTTAGAAGGTGGAAGACCTGGATGCTTCATACTTTGTATATAGAGGCCTCATTTTACGAAGTTTCCATCAGTCACATGTCCAATGTCCTTGACCTCATTTTTATGGTTCAGTGACTACTTGAAAAAAAAGTAAAGATTTTTTGTAATGTTAAATTCTCTTTATTATAGAATTTATTATAAGTAATAAGACAACTATATTTGGTATGTGTGTAGCTTACAAGGTCCTCGTGCCCTTCAGACAGTTTTCACTTGACCTCATTCCATCGATCAGTGAACAAGGTTAAGTTTTGGTGGTCAAATCCACATATTATACACTATTAGCAATAGGTCTAGTATATAAGGTGTACATGTCCAACTGGCAGGTGTAATCTGACCTTGGCCTCATTTTCATGGTGAAGTTGTTATGGTTAAGTTTTTATACGACCGCAAAAATTTTAATTTTTCGTCGTATATTGCTATCACGTTGGCGTCGTCGTCGTCGTCGTCCGAATACTTTTAGTTTTCGCACACTAACTTTTGTAAAAGTGAATAGAAATCTATGAAATTTTAACACAAGGTTTATTACCACAAAAGGAAGGTTGGGATTGATTTTGGGAGTTTTGGTCCCAACATTTTAGGAATTGGGGGCCAAAAAGGGCCCAAATAAGCATTTTCTTGGTTTTCGCACTATAACTTTAGTTTAAGTAAATTGAAATCTATAAAATTTTGACACAAGGTTTATGACCACAAAATAAAGGTTGGGATTGATTTTGGAAGTTTTGGTTCCAACAGTTTAGGAATTAGGGGCCACAAAAGGGCCCTAATAAGCATTATTCTTGGTTTTCGTACAATAACTTTAGTATAAGTAAATAGAAATCAATGAAATTTAAACACAAGTTTTATGAACACAAAAGGAAGGTTGGGGTTGATTTTGGGAGTTTTGGTCCTAACAGTTTAGGAATTAGGGGCCAAAAAGGGGCCCAAATAAGCATTATTCTTGGTTTTAGCACCATAACTTTAGTATAAGTAAATAGAAATCTATGAAATTTAAACACAAGGTTTATGACCATAAAAGGAAGGTTGGGTTTTATTTTTGGAGGTTTGGTCCCAACAGTTTAGGAATAAGGGGCCAAAAGGGTCCAAAATTGAACTTTGTTTGATTTTAACAAAAATTGAATCCTTGGGCTTCTTTGATATGCTGAATCTAAAAATGTACTTAGATTTTTTATTATTGGCCCAGTTTTCAAGTTGGTCCAAATCGGGGTCCAAAATTAAACTTTGTTTGATTTTATCAAAAATTGAATAATTGGGGTTCTTTGATATGCCAAATCTAACTGTGTATGTAGATTCTTAATTCTTGGTCCTGTTTTCAAATTGGTCTACATTAAAGTCCAAAGGGTCCAAAATTAAACTAAGTTTGATTTTAACAAAAATTGAATTCTTGGGCTTTTTTGATATGCTGAATCTAAACATATACTTAGATTTTTGATTATGGGCCCAGTTTTCAAGTTGGTTCAAATCAGGATCCAAAATTATTATATTAAGTATTGTGCAATAGCAAGAAATTTTCAATTGCACAGTATTCAGCAATAGCGAGAAATCTTCAATTGCACAGTATTGTGCAATAGCAAGCAATTTTCAATTGCACAGTATTGTGCAATAGCAAGAAATCTTCAATTGCACAGTATTGTACATGTGCAATAGCAAATATTTTCAATTGCACAGTATTGCGCAATAGCAAGAAATATCTAATTGCACAATATTGTGCAATAGCAAGAAATTTTCAATTGATTGGAGTTATCTTTCTTTGTCCAGAATAGTAGTTGAATCAACTTAAATCATTGTTTTATACAATATACAATGTATATTCACTTTTACTACCAACTGATAAATTAAAACAATCTTTACCATTCAGTGATAACAAGCACTTTATTTTACATTTTAATATTTTATGATGTATTTAAATGAGTAATTATTGTTACAAACTCTATTAGGAATTTGAATTGAGATCAGTTTTGGAAAAAGGGAAAGGGGGATGTGAAAAAAAATGGGGGGGGGGGGGGGTTAAATTTTTCTCATTTCAGATTTCATAAATAAAAAGAAAATTTCTTCAAACATTTTTTTGAGAGGATTAATATTCAACAGCATAGTGAATTGCTCAAAGGCAAAAAAAATATTTTAAGTTCATTAGACCACATTCATTCTGTGTCAGAAACTTGTGCTGTGTCAACTTTTTAATCACAATCCAAATTTAGAGCTGAATCCAGCTTAAATGTTGTGTCCATACTTGCCCCAACTGTTCAGGGTTCAACCTCTGCGGTTGTATATAGCTGCGCCCTGTGGAGCATCTGGTTGTGTTTTGGTCTGTTTTTCTCATACTGTATGCAATAGGTCTACTATATTTGGTGAATGGAATGATTGTTAGGTGTACATGGCTAGCTGGCAGGTGTCATCTGACCTTGACTTCATTTTCATGGTTCAGTGGTCAAAGTTATGTTTTTGAATTTTGGTCTTTTTTTCTGATACTGAATGCAATAGGTCAATTATATTTGTTGTATGGAAATATTTTATTATCTTTGTCAGTCGCGTAGGTTTTATTTGACCTTGACCTCATTTTCACGGTTCATTGCTCAGTGTTAATTTTTAAACGACCGCAAAAACAATTTGCGTTCGTATAATGGTATGATGTTGTCGTCCGAAGACACATTAGTTTCCAGACAATAACTTTAGTTTAAGCAAATCAATCTATAAAATTTATTAAGAAGGTTCAATACCACAAAAGGAAGGCTGGGATTGATTTTGGGGATGATGGTTCCAACCGTTTTGGAATTAGGGGCCCAAAACAAGCATTTTTCTACTTTCAGGATATCATCTTGTGTATAAAAATTTCAATTGCTTTGAAATTCTACCACAATGTTTCATACCACAGGTAGAAGGTTTGAATTGATTTTGGATGTTATGGTCCCAATGGTTTAGGAAGTTGGGGCCTAAATAAGCATTTGTGTAGTTTCCAGTCAATAACTTGTCTGGACAATAGCTTTTGTTTAGTGACTGGATCTCTATGAAATTTAATAAGAATACCACTAAAGGAATGTTGGGATTGATATTTGGGGTTATGGTCCCAGCCGTTTTATAATTAGGGGCCCAGAAGGGGCCCAAATAAGCATTTTTGTATTTTCCAGACAATAACTTGTATTAACGTGTATAAATCTCTCTGAAATTATACCACAAGTTTCCATACCATGAAGGGATGGTTAGTATTGACTTTGGTGGGTTATTGCTGAAAATTCAGGGAATTAGAGGCGGAAGGGCCAAAAAAAAGGAAAAAAAACTAGGTTTTTCTGGTCAATGGACAATTAAGACCATTTAAAAAAGCAGTGTAAGGGAGGTAACTCAAGAACATTTAAGATACAATGTTGGGTATGTTCAGATTTACCTTCCTTACGCTACTTGTAAATTATGTATAAAGAAATGTCAGGTTTCGGACTAATTGCAAAAAAATGGGGGGCTGATAGTAGTTTCAATATTTTCCCCAAAATTTCTCAAAGTTTGAAGAACTTTTAATTGCACAATATTGTGCAATATATTTGTAAGATCTTTATATTTGTTTTGTGTAAATCGGAAACTCATATTATGTCAAAATTTTTATCACAACCCAAATGCAGAGCTGTATCAAGCTTGAATGTTGTGTCCATACTTGCCCTAACTGTTCTGGGTTCGACCTCTGCGGAGCTCCTGTTTTGTTTTTTGGTCTGTTTTCCTGAACTATAAGCAATAGGCCAACTATATTTGTTGTATGTAAGAATTGTTAACTGTACATGCCTGCCTGGCATGGTTCATCTGACCCTGACCTCATTTACATGATTCAAAGGTCAATATTTAGTTTTCTTGGTTTATGTTAGGTTTATGAGACAGTTGTAACAAAGCTTTATATTTAGGACTATCAACATATTAATATCAATGATTAGTAAAGAAGTCATTTCACGTGTGTGCACTCTTGTTATCAAGGAATACATGTCTCTGTACTTCTCAATGCTGGTAATAGACATTTGCGGAAACTAGGTCTATACCTAGGATTTCACTTTAGACTTACGATTACAGGTGACAAAAACAAGGGGTCCTCTCAAAATACTAAAACAAACCAACATGAAAGATACAAATCAGAAAATGGTGTCTTCTATTAAAACAAAATGTAATCAACACGTTAACATTTCATGTGTCCGAAGCGCTTTTCTGATGTAATTCCACAGAAAGCCTAATATTTGAAGACAAGGATGTATAAGGACCGAAGGTAAATAGATAGAGGTATATGTATGATATAATTATATATTGTCAGCAGGAGCAATAGATTTCCCCGCAAAACAGGGTACTTTTAATGTAATGGTTAGTATACGAAAAGCAGATGTAAATTTTCAGAGGATACTCTACAAACTTTTTCCTTTGAAATAGTAATGTTGGTGTCGTTTTTGATATGCACGATTACATCTTTGTATCCGCAACTGTTGTCTTGCCGACTTAAATAGATTGTGATTTTTTTAACAATTTCTTCTCGCCTGCTGCACTTTTGCATTTGTTATCCCTAACAATTAATTAAATAGATTTGCGCATAAATTTGGTGTTGAAAGAACAACGTCGCAGTGAGAGATCACGGGCTGTAACAGGGGTTGGAACCTTTTTTTATGCCGATTATGCTTTTGAATAGGGACATATGGTCGGACCCCCTTTTATCTTGGGTTGGAATCCCCTTTAAAAAATGGCTGGATCTACCCCTGCGTCGTCAGAGCACTCTAAATTACAATTCCATGAAAATTAGACCAGTCTCGTAAGAGCTTATGTTTTGAGCATACCAGTCCCACCTATGTTCATGGGGGATAATTATCGACACAGCGAAAAAAATCCGCAAATACTTAATGATTTCCAAGATCTCTATTATGATAATTGCATAAAAGAAAAACAACTTGGAATTTAGATAGCAAAGTTTGAACTATTTGAGTACACCTATTCTTACATTCATTTTAACTGAGTCTTGCGAACAGTAGTCTCGATCATCCAGCCGCTTTATTTTTCAAAGTAGAGCGTCTGGATGACAAGTGATATAAAAATGGTAATTTATGACATTCGGAATAATATCGGCTTTTTTAGCTTGTTTTTAAAGACAATGTCCAAGACGAATAACCAAGAAGTTGGTTATTGACTTCGGAAGAAATTATATTACGATAATACTATTGAAAAGCCCGAGTGTACCGATTGTTGTTTAAAGCTATTTATATTTTTTTTGTGACGACATACAAGTCGTGGAAAACACCAGACAGCATGGCTTCCATGACCGTAATGGGGAATAACAGCACATCAAACCTTGGTAAGATGATATAACAACACAAACTGTTACATAAATTTTAATGCAAACTGAAACATCAAGTAGTTATATTCTTTCATGCATGTCCGTGCTACGTAAGCAAGTTAATAATTATACAATAAATGTCATTTTTTGTATTGACTGGGACCACTCGAACAGTCGTGTGTACGTAATAAATACATTTTGGGGTTGTTAACTTTAAAAATACTTGATGGAAAAGTGATATGACGCCGAAATATGAACTTCATCCATTGGCAAGATCATAAGTTTGTTGTATTTATATGTAGTGTATAAAGGAGTTTGCATCTTGATATGTGTAAAAAAAAGGGGGGATGAGAGATGCACAATGTTGTTCACATTTGAAGGAGGGAACGCAATTCAAAACCATAAGCAGAAGAAAAACAAACAAAGTATATCTAGAAGATGCCACTGATTTGGTACATACACCAAACGGTCAAAATGATTAATGCTCGATTTTTTTTTAAAACAAATGCATTTAGCTTATACAAACATATAAAGGAGTGGGACACGTTGTTATGAAAAGTAATTTAAATAAACTGTTAGTAAACCAAGTCTGGACTGGTCAACTTAAAACAGAAAAATACTTTTTTGCACTTTTAAGAGGCATTTTTCACACTAAAAAAAGTCAATAAAAGAATACAAATGTTATCAGTGAATATATACCAATTGGCTATCTAAACCTTGAAACAAAACCATGGCATGAGGAATACACTGAAAATTTGTTTTTATGCAAAACAAGACAGTAAAACAATAGATGCAGCATCAATGAAAGGAGGTTTCAATGAGGCAGCAACCTGTGAACCCAATGACATACATTACCAAAAGTAGACATCAACATGATTAAGAGGACATCTTGTTGACTTAAACAAAAATTGAGAATAAAAGTACCAAAAGGTCAACATTATACAAGTATAAGAACATGCGGTATGAATACCAATGAGACAACTATCCACCCCAAGTTCAAATGAGGTGGATGAGAGCAAGTATAGGCAACTGTGTGGCCTTTAACAATGATAAAAATGCATGCATGATTTTGATAGAGAATACAGACAGGGAATGTGTCAAAGAGACATCAACCCGACAAAAGAGCAGGAAACAACCCAATGCCACCAATGGGTCGTGGCATCACCACAGCGAGATAATCTCGCATCCCGTAGCGGGATTCAGCTTGCAGCAAGACATTTCTCAATGTATATTTCTGTATGATGTTTTTTTTCCAAACATTTTGTTTTTCATATATGCTATGCTGGTGACCAAAAATTAATATGATTTTATTAACATTTACTTTATTTTGTAGACAAACCAATGATGATTTCGGGACACAGATGTTATGTGTAAAATATGAAGAATTAAAAAAAATCTATATAAATATTCGAATTTTCATTGTATCATAAACAGCTTCAATTTTATAAGAAAAAAGATTCAAAGATTTTTTTTTAATTACTGAAGCAGCAATCATTATAAATAAATCACAGTATCAAAAATGTTGGGTTAACATTATTTTGATAGCAACCACAAAGGGAAAAAAGGTACACAGACATATATTATGTAAATAAAACAAACATCAAGAAACACATTGTTGTCAGATTTGTCGGAGAATTAAGATTTGTATGAACAAATTAAAAATCATATAAACAATTTAACAGTTTTCACGTTTGCGTTGTATCTCATTTACATGTCTGGCCCTTCTCAGTTAACTATATGGTATGGAGTTTTCTTAATATTTGAGGCCGAGCAGTGATTATATTTGCGAATATCCATGTCATTTGAACTCTGCTGGGTTGTTGCCTCATTAGCAATCATACCAATTTCCTTATTTTATATAAAGGTTCACATGTACAGGAGAATTCGAAGTTGTTGTTTTTGTGAAGCTGCCATTTTATACAAAAGTCATGATGGATATTATAATAGTTTGTAGTAGGAGAATACACTTTTCAATTATTTTTTGTACAAGTTACTATGCAGTATGGGATAAATCCCATTTCATCTTTTCCATGTGATTGATTAAAACATGCATTCAAATGACTGGTTAACTTCTGTATTTCTTCATAGACACGGAGACTGGCAAAGTGGTATTATGTGAAGGTTGGTCCCCAAATGTTTTCTTCCCAAAAGGATTAGGCGATATAGATTATTGGTGAAACATTCAGACTATTCTGTCGTTAGCAATTTTAAGATCAGTTAATTTTGTAAATAAAAATTGAGTTGACTCATTGTGTGATCTCACTGATCTGCAGTGATAAGTTGTTAAGCAGGGTTTTCTACATTGTAATCTTAGTATTTGTATGAGTTGTTTTTCTTTCCATAAACGTTACTTGATGTGTGCTTTTCGAGTAAGGTAAGTGCGTCAGATATCTGAAAGATTATTATAAAAAGGAAAGCATAAATTATAACAAGAATTTACAGAAGTAAGAATGAAACAAAACTAAGAAAAATGGATAAATATTAAAAATAAGAATACAGACTAACGTGGCTACAATATACCGACTGTTGGTTGCTTAACGTCAAGTGGCAAATATTTCATGAATGTTCAGGACGATGTGATACAACATAAAGAATAGAGAATATATATAGTGGTGTGCTATAATATGAAAATAGAGAAAAATGGTAGTTTATAGTATGAAGATAAGAGAATATTAAACGTGGTGTGTTAAAAATAAAAATAGATTGACTTTTCTTTTGGGTTGCTTGGTTATCGTCTTGTGGTAAATAGTGTAATGTTCAGGACGAAAAAAAATAACAATAATTATAAAGATGAGGTCCTAAATTATAGCCCGTTGGGGATACATGTTCGAGAAATTATAACTCACCAGAAAATTAAGGTATATTGTATTGCTTTATGTACAACGGTCCACCTACGGATCCCTCTCTTAGCGCGCAGAGAGCGTGGTATCCTCTATACACGACTAGTGGCGGATCCAGAACTTGTTATAAGGAGGGCACTATACAGTCATGCTACAGTGTTTCCTTATATGATCTAATCAACCAAATTTTTCCCACGAAAAAAATCATGTCTTTAATTTTCTTATACATGTGTACAAAATTCAGAAAAAAAGATCGCCGCTAATTACAGTTTTTTTATCGTTCTTTTTTTTAACATTGCCCATCTGCAAGTTGGGCAACATAGGATCAGCTACAAGAATGTCAGTTTTAATAGTCGCATATAAATGTAACGTTACACTGTTTACTGTTGTTATTTTTTGTTTAAATATAATTGG
This sequence comes from Mytilus galloprovincialis, assembly GCF_965363235.1. Taxonomy (NCBI): domain Eukaryota; kingdom Metazoa; phylum Mollusca; class Bivalvia; order Mytilida; family Mytilidae; genus Mytilus; species Mytilus galloprovincialis. The sequence goes on from NC_134845.1 coordinate 25,537,001, forward strand.
GATAACGGAAGTGCTATTTATAGATATGTTCTATATTTAATTATTTGTTACGCCCCCTATAAATATCTGACCAGTCCGGTTAATCACCCCAGACGCTATATTTAAATGCGTCTGGGTTATCGAGACTATGCGAACAGTAGAAAATATATTTCCGACATAGGGAAGTTCGTTGATAACTGGTTTTTTTTTCTCGAGTAGTTGTGATTTTTTTTTCTAATGAAACATAAAACGTATATAGACAAGAGTGTTTTTCCTATTTAGGAAAAGATTTCAAAATTATACCGAACGGCAAATGAAATGTCATGGAAGAATAAATAGCTCAAAATCACCCGTCCGCTGTATTTCCTCATTCTCTTTAAAACGAAATAAGAGAGAGAGAAAGTATGTCTTAGCATAAATATGCTAACATGCTCCATGGTTGATTGAACCTTTCCTCACACAAAGTAGTGCTGCATTTTTTTTCAGCAAGTGTCCCAATCTAGCTACTGCAAAGACAATTGCGATATTTAATGTGTCTCATGTTAAATTAATTTTTAAAATAATGTTAGTTCATTCTATCATACTTCGTACAATTACAGCATTTTCATCCTGGATAAAACCGTATACAATAATTAATGTTAACACATTGCTGCAAATATAGTAGAAAAAAAGTCTTTGTTCAACTACTATCGTTACATAGTTTTAAATTGGATCGACAGTTTATTTTTACACTTTGAGAAAGCCCAAGATTTAAATGCTACCTGTAAGTGTAATTGTAATCCTAATCGTATGTGTATGATAGTTTACGCAAATGTCTAATAGGACCCATTCTATGAATTCATCCATGTTGCTATCTTCGGCACACCAAAGCGCTAGCAAGATAAATTGATATCTTGTTGTTCTGAATCTGACTGTGAAGTGGCAAGTGTTTCATGATTTCTTGAGGAAACATCAGTCTAATTATGAGTAGCATATGTTTTGGTGAGTGGAATTTATGATTCACGCATTTACTTGATGTTTGCGTTTGGCAAATATTTGAAAGATATTTCGTACGAACACTATACCACTGTATTTAAATCTAGATTGCGTGCTTTGTCAAGGAATATGCAGATATTATTAAGTGATTGTTTTAAGGCTGCGGAAAGACCCATTACGAAAGGCCGTCTGTTTGGCTATGCTAAACCTCAATAGGCAATTATCTCCTGCACAATTTGAATAAGCAAAAGAAGTGTGAAGTCTTGTAAGCTGCAAGGGATGTACAATACCCGCAAACATACTGATTTATCTCGTGCACATTAAATACAAAAGCAAAGACTTCGGTTGCAGGGGCGTAGCTAGAAAGAAACGATGTGCAAGCAACTAGCAAAAAAATTTTGGGACCCTTTTATGCAGAAATTTTTTTTCTTCAGTTTTTGGTCATAGGACTGTTAAAAGAGGAGCTATATGTAGATAGGACTTATAAAAAAATTATGAATATTAATAAATCTTCTGAATAGAGTAATACATAAACAACACATATTTGTGATACAGAATTTACTCAAAATTGTCCAAAATCTGCTCTTCGGGTCTAGTCAGAAACAAACTTCTGTATTACTTTAATTGTCAATATTCACACTGAAATCCCGATGAATATGCAGTAATGCTAGTAACTGTCGTTCATTGTTGATCGTACATTTGTTTTCAACATACTTAGTACACTGATAGATCTCCATGGTAGCACTCGCGAGATGTTATGAACCAGCGTACGTGTTCAGCATCGAGCGACCTCAAAATTGAATTCGTCAAAATCACATGCCAGGTCAGTTTCGTATGTCTCAGATAATGTTGAGATTTTTTCGTTTGTTATATTTCTTACAACACGATAGAGCAGATACAGCGCAAAAGTGCGATTTTCTGATAATACTAGACGCGACTCCACTCTCCAGTTCCCTTATCATATCATATGGTCTATGAACGCAAAAAATAAAGAGACTTTCCAATACTGTTTTGGCGTGTTTGCAGGGTGATTGGCTCTGGTAGTCTGTCGACCACATCGCCTCGGCATATTTTTAACGATATCGAGGGGTTCTGATAATTCTAATGCCGATTGGTACATCTCATTCCAAACTGATGAACCGTGCACTGTAATATGTGCTCCAAAAACTACATGTCTTAGACTGAGTATTACAAATTCAAATCTAGTAAAAGATACAAGTTACTGTCCGATTTTGTCACTAATCTCCAATGAAACTTTTATTTTGAAACCAAATGCCGTTGTTTAATGATATTTCATCAATTAAAAAAGTGACAACATAGGTGTTTCCTTTTATATTCAATCTATAAATTTTTATTTTGCCATTTTTTTTTGGCATGCCGAATCGATGTGCACGCAACTGCGTGTTAGCGTATAGGCAGCTACGCGCCTGGGTTGAAGGGGAAAATTATTAGCATTGTGGAACGTATAAATCCACAAATGTCCGGTTTATTACTGCAATGCAATAAGGCTAGTGGCAAATACTATACCAAATTATAATACCTTGTCCGTCTAAAAATATTTCCGTCATACTTTTCTCATATATATTCAGTCTGCAGCTTGACAATACTGAGTTACATCGCGATAGCACGTTTTGGATCTGCACCTATTTCCTATTTGACGATGTTATGTTGATTGAACAATCATTTTTGTCACACATTTCGCTTGTCCTACTCCGATCCGCTTGATTTTCCTATTAAACAAAAGGCAGTGTCTGCGCAAAATTGCCGTTCGTAGGCTACGCGTACCCACATCCGGTTTTATAGCCATCAGATCGGGAATTAAACGTGAAATATATACAGAAATTGTCGCAATTCAGGCGCGGATCCAGAGGGGGGGGGGTTCCGGGGGTTGGAACCCCCCTTTTTTTGGACGATCAATGTATTTGAATGGGGACATGTAATTGGCCCCCCCCTTTTTGTCCTGGGTTAGGAACCCCCCTCCCCCTTTTTTTAAAATGACTGGATCCGCCCCTGCAATTAGTGAATAAAATTGATCAACTACTTTGTAAACATTTATATATAGGTAAGTGAACAGTTTTTCTCGGTTAATAAATATTCTTAAAATGGGAAATGATTGATATACATGTGGGGCATCATGAATTGGAACAATTTGTTCAAAAGGGTCAGTCGACTTATTTTATACAATTGTATATAAAAACAAACTCGGAGTCAATTGCATTGCAGCTGCAGAGAAAAGAAGAACTGGAAACACAAAAAATAAAGAGGTAATCAAGTTTAACAGAATACATCTTTCCTGTATACACGGAGGCAAAAAATTAAAAAAAAAAGAAAAATTAAGGCCTAATACATTATTTCTGATAAACAATTAAAGGCCGATGCCAATAATCTTCTATGAAAGCTTCGTTAATAAATAACAAAATATTTGACGAAAATGTAAACCTTCATCGCATCAAAAAATATTTTACCTCTGAAGCGTGGAAGCAACTTCGGATATTATATATAATAGGACTAGTTTACAGGGACTGTAGATTTCTTTTTCAATCAGTGTGCATTTAATTTGCAAGGTTTATTATGTATTATTAACTAATAAATACAATTAGAAAACTTAGTATCATTTGTCATAATCTTCACTCGTTCTTCTCAAAATCACAATAATTATTATCGATAATTTCTGTATATATTTCACGTTTAATTCCCGATCCAATGGCATTTTATTATAAAACCGGATGGGGGTACGCGTAGCCTACGAATGTCAATTTGACTATTCGTACCCGCATGCGGGTACGCGCAGACACTGCCTAAACAAAAACGCCAGTTTCTATGAATGGTTAACGAGTAGATAAGATTTGCCTGATAACGTGTGGAGTCTTGTTTCATGCAGATTTAATTAATAATAATCAGAAAAACACAACGAGAATTTATACATTTACTAAGCTGACTCGGCCGCCTCCGATTGGTTGTGCGCTATTAATTTGAATGACTAATTGCTTACTAAAGGTAAGAAGATCAGATCGACCAGTAACGCCTTCATATATCGAATTTTTAAAAGAAAAAAAGGATGAAATTTGTTGAAAAAATAGGCAGGACAGGAGTTTTAAGTAAACAAAAAAGTCAGGATGAGACGCTTGCAAAAAAAAAGTCTGGTCGACAATTTAGGTTAAAAAAAGTCAGGATAAACTAAAAAAAAAAAAAAGGCAGGACCGAACAGAGTGAAAAATAAAAAGGTAGGACAGAGATTACAGCACTTTTCATCCTAGCCCCCCATCCCCCCCATAAAAATAAAATGGTAGCTCCCTTATCTTCTAGAGCTGAAATAACGAACGGGAGTATAGTATAGAATAGATGATCGCTTCGTATTCCAATTCATAGATACATGTATATCTTTATGCCCGGTCGATATTACAAGCGCTCTTGTGCAAGTATTACCCTCCTTTTTAGGTCGCCTGTCCCGCAGAGCCAATTGAGCTTTTCTCATCACTTCGCGTCCTCCGTCGTCGTTAACCTTTTACATTTTGAACTTCTTCTAGAGAACCATGGAATGGAACTAGACATGGCATTAATTTTCCTTATTAAGTGCTGACCAAGTGTTGTTACTTTGTAGCCGATACATCATGCAAGATGGCTGCCAGTAGAGGACTTAGTTTAACATACATACAATGGGAAATACATACAAATGTCTGCTTTTATAGAACCTCGAATGGAATGAAAGCAAACAAAAAATAGATGTTCCTTATGAGGTTCTGACTAAGTGTTGTTACGTTGAAGCCGATCCATTATCCAATATGGCCGCCAACGTGGCACTTAGATTAATATAGGACCCTATGGGAAATACATACAAATGTCTTCTTTGAGAGAACCACTGAATGGTCATTGGAATTAAACCAAACATAGCGTTAATGTTTCTTATGAGGTGCAAACCTTGAGTGGTGTTACTTTGTAGCCGATCTATCCCACAAGATGGTTGCACGCGGGGGACTTAGTTTAAAATATGACCCCAAGGGAAATACATACAAATGTCTTCTCTTAGGGAACTACTAAATGGAATGAAACCAAACATAGCATTAATGTTCCTTGTCGGGTGCTGACCAAGTGTTGTTACTTTGTAGCTGATCCATCATCCAAGACGGCCGCCAGCGTTGGACTTAGTTTCACGTAGGATCATAAGGAAAATACATGCATATGTCTTCTTTTAGACAACAACTGAATGTAATGAAACCAAACATAGCGTTAATGTTCCTTGTCAGGTGCTGACCAAGTGTTGTTGCTTTGTAGCTGATCCATCACCCAAGACGGCCGCCAACGGGGAATTTAGTTTAACGTAGGATCATAAGGAAAATACATACAAATGTCTTCTTTTAGAGAACAACTGAATATAATGAAATCAAACATACCAGACTGTTCTTTATGAGGTGCTGACCAAGTGTTCTTACTTTGTAGCTGATCCATTATCCATGCTGGCCGCTAGCCGGGACTTAGTTTAACATAGGACCCTACGGGAAATACATACAAATGTCTTCTTTTAGAGAACCATTGATTGGAATAAAACCAAACATAGCATTAATGTTCCTTGTGAGGTGTTGCTGATTTACTGTTCAAGATGGCCACCGGGATTAATGATTAAATTACAGGGTCAATATTAAACCAAATTAGGCCTCAAACATGATTTAAGTATCTGTTAAGATTTTTATCTTTTTTATATGATTTCAAAACACCAAGCAGAGTCAGATGAGCGACACAGGCTCATGACAGCCTCTAGTTATTTTGTCAAATTGGGTGTTTCGAAAAATAACATTTCCAACCGCCACCCCCCAAAAAAAGAGGATAGTTTTTTTTAGCTGCTGTCAGACTTTTGAAGTATACAACATATGCCTGCATTCCGAATGGACGTGGCTGTTTTATTCAACAACCCAACAATAGAAAACCAACGGACATATACGAATATGTTTTAGTTCAGTAGCCATATAGGAATGTTAGTTCAGTAACTAAAACAAAAAAAGTCATTGCAAAAAAAGTAAACATCTGACTAACAATTATCTTTTATTTTGATAAACAATATCAAAAAACAGCTTTATCACAGTTAGTGTAAATTATAAATAATAATACTAAATTTGATATGTCACCACAAATAAATATCCTTATATTAAAAAGCAATATATAAATATAGATTTTAAAGATTGAACACCTATAAGTGTCGGTATTGTAATTAAAAAATTAACATCTTTCATTACATTGTTAATACAACCTTCACAGTAAATTAAAAGAAACTACTATAGCTTTATCACCAATTGTCAATATAAGTGAGATTGAAATTAGAAATAATATACAATCTAATTAAAATATTGATCTCTGATTATGTTATACTTCATATGTAGTATATAACGTAATCAGAGATCGATATTTTAATTAGATTGAAATAATATATGGTTTTGATATAATATTTATATAAAGATGTTTGTTTCAATGTTTAAGTAAATCAAGATGAACATCAGCCGACCTCCCAGTTTCATTATCTTTTCCTTCCACGATTAATTCTGTATCACCAAATGTCAAAGAGACTATGACTTGTCGATCCATTCCTTTAGACGTATCTGGCATTTCTACTCTAATTTTCCCTATTTCTTCACAACCTTTATCAGTAGTATATGTCGGATTTCTCTCGTTTGTTTGGTAAAGATTGAGAGTCATTTCTATCATGTTTGGGCGAAGTGGGAAGACATCGTGGGTAACTGTCTCACCCAGCATGAATTCCGACCCAGCTTCACAAAGAATGTGGAAAATATCTTTGCAGTAGGGAACTCCACCTTCCATCATTTTCTTTTCTTCAGGGTCAGTCTCTTTCATGAAGTATCTTAGGTTTCGTAACCCAATTGTCTTACTAGCAACTCGACAAGAAACGATTCTCGGATGGTGTCCGTAAAGAACAGCACCTTTTAAAACAACTAATCCGGCTTCAGGTGGAATGACAATGTTTTTGGTTGGAAAAGCTTTTTTCACGCATAATTGCATAATCGTTGATTCAGCAAAACCGCCAACCATGATGATATCTTGCACCATATTAGCACCAGCAAGTTCTAGAACTGTTCTACAATGTTCAGTTATACTTTGAATGCACGCAGAGAAGAAATTACCCATCACTTCTTTTGGAAACTTAAGCTTATCTTTCTTCATTTCTGTATTGGTATTCGCGAATAAACTGATGTTAGCTTCTGAAGCTGTCTTTTTCATTGCTTTGGTGTAGCGGTCTCGGAGGTCCATTGGTATACCTAACGTAAAACGGCCATGTCCATCGGTACCAAGTTTACGTTTGACCATTTCGATGCTTCTTTCAAGGTCTAGATAGTCGGAGGTAGACTCGGCTTTAAATTCACCAAGGATTTTCGGAGTGAATATTTTCTCTAGGAATTTGTATATCTCTTCGTTGACATATAATCCTCCCCATGCCCCACCACTAGCCTTTGTAACTTCTTTTAATGTTCTGTCTGGCATTACTTCTCTGACGGTAACATCGACAGTTCCTCCTGCAATAGATATCCATTCACAAGTTACGTTTCGAATAGTGCTAAAATTGCGAATGAAAATGGGGGAATGTGTGCATAATTTAGTAAATAAGGTGTACATTGATATAAGAAAATATGATATGATTGCCAATGAGACAACTCTTCGTCCTAGTCACAATTTGTAAAAGTTATAACCATGATAAGTCAAAGTACGGTCTTTAACATGGCTTACACCGAACAGCAAGCTATACTGAACATCAGATTCCTGACTATGGCAGGTGCAAACAAATGCAGCGGGTTTAAACGTTAATTTAAAATAGGTACCAACCTTTATACATGATCATACATATTGTCTAATTGTCTGTATTATTTGGCTATTTACACTAGTCAGGCGCATTGAATTCTTCGGATGTTCTTAATAAATACAAGTACACACCCGTGATATCGCGGGTCCGTGACTGACTTAAAGTATATAACTATGCCTAAGCCTTATTTTAGTAATTGGTATTGTCATCTGATAAAGTCATGTCGATTATAAGATACACAGTTTTGTTTTTTTTTGCTTTCAAATCTTTCTGTTTGAACCCGTCGACCTGGAACTTATCAATTATTGGTAATATTAATTATTTGGAAAACAAAAGGTCCTTGCTATCCAGGAATGGAGTATTTTTTAATCAACAGCATTGTCCTATATTAGTTATCTTAGAAAGCCTTGCTGATTGCTGAATAAAACTACAATAGGGAACAATTTGACAATGATAGAATTTAGTAGTGTCAGCCCTTTGATTATGACCCGTGTATATAGCAAAATCCTAAATGCACCGTTTGGTGGTGCGCCTGTCAAATGCGGAACGTACAGATAAGGTAATAGCTAACAGATGAATATACTATTGGTATCGGTATCGGATTTGACCCGGAACTTGTTAATTATTGGCTATATTAATTATGTGGAAAACAAAAGGGTCTGGAGTGGTGTAATTTTTGGAAAGATTAGAACTTGTTCTAAATCTTTACTTAGGCACCAGCCTCCCTAACAACAGGACAGGTTAGCTACTGTTACTAAATGTATTCACACTGAAATATAGTTCCCTATGGTTCTGATGTATGTGCACATAATACACATATAAACTGAAAAAAACTGGGTATATTGTTGGAGCAGTTCATTCAAGAATGTAGGTCATTAAGGTGTGTTGATGTGCAGGCTTTTAAGAAACATTTTGATTTGGTAATTGGGTATTGATTCAACTAGTATGATTGACAACTGTCATTTATATCACTAAACAATCAGTGACAAGGTGAACCTTTAATTACAATGCCCCACCTCCTAAACTGCCAATCAAAGTGACCACATTACCTATCAACCTCAGTCTTACATAATTATACAGACCACTCAATATAATTCTTAATACACAAGTATTTGACCTCATAATTGAATACACAAATGTGTATATTAGATGTTTGATATGTATAAGGATGATAGATTTATTTATTGCCAATTACTTTTGATCTTCATTACATAAAGTGATTCTGTAAATTATATCTGAAAGATAAATGATTAATGGATTAACAAGATCTTACAAAAAATGAAATATGAATATAAATATGAATAAATAAAAGGTATTCAAGTAAGGCCTATAATCTACTTGATAAATTTCCAATAATCATCTGTAATTAATCAACAATTAAATTAGTACACTTTTTTTTATCAGGAATTGGCTTGAAACAGTTTAAAAATTTTAAAACTTTTAATTATAACAAACCATTGTTTATTAGTTTATTTCCCATCAATCATTATGTCTATTTTAGTCATTTGAATTTTTATTAGAAGTGAATATATATTTTTGCAATCAGGAAAGAATCCACATTTCAATAAGATAAGTTTTTTAATTGGTTTACGTTGAAAAAGTACATTTTCAATGCCCTGTGTTGAAAAATACTTTAAAAATTTATCAAAAGGCACTCTAAAACTTTTAATCTTCAATGCCATATAACCTCTGTTTCAACTTACAAAATGCCCCATAACAACATTTTTCAATTTCTTTTGTTGCCCCATTAAAAGTTTTAAGCTGTTGGTCCAGATTTATGTCTTACAAGGATAGTTGGTACCATTTACTAGAAGAATTTTTGCATTTTTTTGTTTTTTTGAAACATGTTCAGAACCGGCAACATAATTTCGATAAGATATAAACTGCAGTTTAAATAAAAATGTGCAAATTAAGAGACCCATATTATTTAATTTGAGCTCATTTTATCCTCATACTGAAAAAGCAAGTTTCCTTCTAAAGACCTGCTATAAATGCAATTTTCAGCAATAGTGCTTTATAAATGTTCATTTTCCCCCACCATACCTTAATATGAAATAATTCAAACTACTCTTCTAATCTTTCCATGAGTGATTTCCATCACTTTGATTAATCTACACCATTGTCCTATATTAGTTCTATATAGAGTTAAATTCTTTGATTTGTCGTTTTTACCCGATGACGGCTGACAAATTGGACCTCGTAATTTTAGTATTATAGATGAATGTTTAATGACCTTTTTGGACGAGCACACTATGTAACTAATAATAAATATTAAGGTAGTTCATTGGTTTAAAAAAAAATAATTACAGAATTTTCTTATACTTTGCCAAAATTAAGATTTTTCTATGTTAAAAAGTATGGATCACAGCGCTATTTTGCAAGGTACGAGTCGGTTTAAAATTGCCAAAATTTGTTTAGATTGTTCATGGAAAAACACATTTTTGTGCATTCAAAGAAATCTATGAAACAGAATTTTGAAAAAAAATATAAGAAGATAGGTTTTATAATATATTTAAAGAAAATAAAAAGAAAAAATAGTGTCACCGTCCGAACTTGTTTTCTAGCTACAAGTAAAAAATGAAAATGTCAGTATAAAGTTGTACTTAAAGAGTTATTTCCCCTTAAATGGCTTATTTGAAAAAATAACTCTATAAGCACAAATATTTGGTATTTGTTAATTTTCTTTTCGATATTGCAATAAATATCTGAGTTTTCTTTATATAAATAAACAGTGTATCCAATACATTGCAAATCTGTCTCCAAATTTGCAGATTTGGGCAAAGATCTAGACCGATTATTTACTGTGCAATTAAAGATGGCGGTATACCCCTACACTACCTTAAAATATATGTGTGGGCTTTATGCAATTGCATGCAGCATATTTCTAAGCAAATGGATATCAAAACTTTTACTTCTTATTAAAGTGTGGGATGAAGAGTTTTTACAATTTGTAAAATAAAGATACGAGTTCCTATCATGGGATAAAAAATAAGGCGACGTGATATGATTTTCGATGAGACAGGGGTTATCATATTTGAATCAAAGAAGAAAAGTCTATTAGATTTGGAGCTATTTACTTCTCTTTTCAGAATTGATTTTGTTAATTGACACCATTTAAAAAAAAACACATGTAATTTTGCAATGTTGTTTCAAAATTTCTTAGTATTCACAGAAATTATAATAGAACATGCAGAAGAACATTTTTATTTAATGGAATAATAAAAAAAAAATAAGTATAGATATGTTTTTTAAGTTCATCATGTAAAAATTTAAACGTTTCAAAACTTTTCGAATTTTGACCCTCTCAGTAAAATGAATTCAATGAATTAATTTATTGTTTGGTGTTTGCTTTACGTCGTGAATTCAACGAAAACAAGCCCAACCTCCCTCTAAATGATGTTAATTGTTGTACCTCCTAAGTCAAGCACCATGTATCTTGTCCCTGGGTCATATGGTGACAGGGTAGGACCTTCATCTTGGGCTCGTTGAACATTTACATTCATATGTTTAATGAACACTGAAGCAGCCTCTGGTTCTAAAGCTAAAGTTAGCTGTTCGGTTGGTATTCCTGCCTGAAATGAAATTTTCAATAACAGTCAATTGTACATTCTAAATATATTGTGACAGTTTTTTAGCTCACCTGGCCCATAGGGCTAAGTGAGCTTTTCTCATCACTCGGCGTCCGTCGTCGTCCTGTGTCGTCGTCCGTCGTCGTTAACTTTTACAAAAATCTTCTCCTCTGAAACTACTGGGCAAAATTTTACTAAACTTGGCCACAATCATCATTAGGGTATGTAGTTTAAAAAATGTGTCCGGTGACCCGTCCAACAAACCAAGATCGCCGCCATGGCTAAAAATAGAACAAATGTAGTTTTTGGCTTATAACTCAAAAACCAAAGCATTTAGAGCAAATCGGACATGGGGGTAAAATTGTTTATCAGGTCAAGATCTATCAGCCCTGAAATTTTCAGATGAATCGGACAACCTGTTGTTGGGTTGCTGCCCCTGAATTGGTAATTTTAAGGAAATTTTGCCGTTTTCTGTTATTATCTTGAATATTATTTTAGATAGAGATAAACTGTAAACAGCAATAATGTACAGCAAAATAAGACCTAAAAATAAGTCAACATGACCAAAATGGTCAATTGACCCCCTAAGGAGTTATTGTCCTTTATAGTCAATTTTTAACAATTTTCATAAAATTTGTAAATTTTTACTAACATTTTTTTACTGAAACTACTGGGCCAAGTTTATTATAGGTAGAGATAATTGTAAGCAGTAAGAATGTTCAGTAAAGTAAGATGTACAAACACATCATCATCACCAAAACACAATTTTGTCATGAATCCATCTTCTTCCTTTGTTTAATATTCACATAGACCAAGGTGAGCGACACAGGCTCTTTAGAGCCTCTAGTTTAAAGATGAATTTTGTCCTTAATCAGGACATTTATGTAAGCATGTATACTAATCTTAGATTCATGATGTTTTATATTAGTTGTTATTGGCTTTGAACTAGCTGTCAGTAACTGCGACTATTCTAAGATCTGCACTTAGTGTCTTTTTGTTGTTGGGATTTACAAGTACCCGGCCACGTCCACATGTTTTTGTGATATGTATTTCTATTTGTAACCCTCTGATGAGTTAGACTTTTCAACTGCTTTTTATAGTTCGTTCTTATGTCTTACTGTTAAACCACTGTCCTAGGTTATGGATAAGGTTGGGATTCCGCTTACATGTTTAATCCCTACACATTCTATATGTATGTTTCTGTCCCAAGTTAGGAACTTGTAATTCAGTGGTTGTCGTTTGATGCTGTGTTACAAATCTGTTTTTAATAATTTTTTATACATTTATTAGGCCGTTAGTTTTCTCGTTTGAATGTTAAACAAGTATGATTTTGGGTACTTTTATAGCTGACTATGCTAAAGGTTGAAGACCGTACGGTGTATCGTTAATTTCTATGTCATTTGGTCTCTTGTTGAGAGTTGTCTCATTTGCAATCATACCACATCTTCTTTTTTTTTTATAAGTATCTGCTATGATTTGCAGTTTTTTAGGTATTGACGACACTGGAGAGAATACATTGCAGACATATCAGACTGGAAAGCACAAATAATTCAATTCAAGCAACAAACTAACCATCTGATAACTTTATGTTATCAAAAACAATGTTTTATACGTCGCTATAATCATTTGAAAACTATTATCAATATCCTTAGTTTTCACACATTGATCAATATGTATGATATGTGATGTTCAGTTGTTGTCGTTTGTTGGTGTGGTTCATAATTGTTTCTCATTTCTCTCTTTTTTTTAATATAGATTAGACCGTTGGTTTTCCTGTTTGAGTGCTTTTTACACAAGTCATATGGAGCCCATTATAGCTTGCTTTTCGGTGCTAGCCTTGGTAACGTGTTGAAGGCCGTATTTTGACCTATACTGTTTTACTTTTTTACAAATTGCGACTCGGATGAGGGTGTCCCATTTGCACACTCATACCACATCTTCTTATATCTATATAGCTATAATTTGAAATTTCCAATATACAAAATAGGAAGTATTCTGTAGTATATCCAGAGATCGTCCGTGACTTATGTATTCTATCAACTTACAAGTTTAGCTGCTTCCCTCATAAATTGTTTGGCAGTGAAATCCCATATTGCTGGTACAGTCAATACCCAACCAAGTTCCTTTTCCATGACCGCTGTTTCCAATACTCCTCTATTCCGAAGTTCATCAAGTACTAGTCCTTTGATGTACGATATCGAGTGCTTGAAAACTTCCAGTGCTGGGAGCTCAAGTCCCTGGTCGGTTCGTAATGGTATGGTGCGATTAATTTTCTGTAAAATAAGATGTTTTGGTAGTATCATAATATTTCGTTCGTGTCGGTGTCAGGGAAAAAAGTCGCACATATCTGTGGAAAATGTGACATTGATTGAAATTCAAAGTTGCTTATATTTTTGAATCCATGATGATGTTTGAAACACACAGTGGCGGATCCAGGGGGGGGGGGGGGGTTCCGGGGGTGCGCACCCCCCCTTTATTTTTGCCGATCAATGCATTTGTATCGGGACATATGTTTTGCACCCCCTGCACCCCCCCTTTGCCCTGGGTTAGCACCCCCCTTTCGAAAATTCCTGCATCCGCCCCTGGAAACACATCATGTTTACCTTAATAATTTGATTTGTTCGTATTTGTGTTTCTGTTCTTTTATATTTAAAACAATTAAAAAAATTATTGAGCTATTTAGGTTCCAACTCCCTCTGGAAGAACTGACCTTATGGATTTTGGCATAATCTTTTTCTTTTTTTAATCCATTTTGTCGTGTAGTTTTTAAAGCATTTTTCTATTAACGTATTCATACAAATTTGACCTTCACATTTGTGGGTTTGAGCACTCCTAATAAAGTTTACTCCAGAAAAGAGGTTCTAAACTATATAAACTAACGTGCACGAACATTCTTGATAGATCTACACTTTTAACCTAGCTCTTATGGTTTTCGAGATAAGTAAACCTAGCCATGCTAACCTTATCTTTTTATTATCAATTCTAAGTTTCAGCCTTGCTCCTAAAGTTTTCGACCTTAGAACTGCCAAAAGAATATAATATCAGTATTCAGGGACAATCAGTCGACAAAGATTTGTAAGATTTGTCTGTTTTGTTTTAAGGTAGTTCTTGTTATGTTGACTATTTCAATCATTTGGCAAGTTTTTCTTTCATTGCTATAGTTTAAGAGATACTACCCCAAAACTGCAGTTCTACCCCATGTTCTATTTTTAATCATGATAGTTGGTATTACTTTTTAGTAATCTAGTTGATCTAAACAAAAATTACAGACTCAGTTTCAAGTACTCATATATATATACAGAAGCAGTACAGAAGCAGTCTGTGAGACACAATTTGATTACGCGTTCAAAATATCAAAATAGATGATTTGTAAAGAAAAGAACGATATTAACGGACGACATACCGTATGCAGTGATACCAATAGCTCACTTTCCCCCAAAAAAATATCTTACGAGTAAAAAGGAGGAAAGTTAAAAAGTCGCCAAGTACATAAAAGGAGAAATGTGACGAAATGATTATTGATTTAATTAAAAATAGAAGGTTGCTAGAATAATTTGGCTAAATCTAAGGTCAATCTGGTTTTAAAATGTAATTATAAATAATATAGCTGATGTGAAAATGATTTCAAATTGTTATTATTTTTATACCTCATGATAGAGTGTCATCTTGAAATGTTTGAAGTAATACCATCCAATATGTTTATCTTCTTGAGCAAGGTCACTGTATTTATCCTCGGCATCATAACCAAAACTGTGAAATGTTTTATCTGGATTCAGCAGGAGGACGGTTGGGGTCTTCTCCGAAACTAAAGCTGGACCCCCACCAGAAGAAGCCCAATGTTTAGTCCATATTCTCAACGGCTCTGACTGATAAGTATCTCGCATAGAATACCCAAATCCTGTGTATGTTGTACCGAAATCAATGGCCGCTACCATCAACTTACTAGGAATCTGTTTGTCTAGGGCAGCTGCCATCACCCCTAGTTTTTCCTAAAATTTAGTGTCCGTTACTTCACTGCTCCGGCCATTCTGAAACATTTCAAGAACATCGATTCAGTCTTAAGATTTATATAAGGTGATTTGTTGATGTTTTTTCGTATTTTTTTTCTCGCATTAGCGTTGTCAGTTTATCTTCGATTTATTAGTTTTGACTGCACGTTGTCATAAATTGTGTTCTGAGAGATTCGTGCATTTTCAACATTTTTCATAATTAAACAAACACTGCAACTGTATATAATATGATGCATGTGACATTCGGACTGTTTTAATATAATGTTTAAAGTATAACAATCAATAAAGGATGCAGATCATTTTACTGAACACTGCTTTCCAAAAACAAACTGGAAACGTCAAGTATACACTTATAATTACATTAGATGTATGTTTCATTATAATACGTTATTATGATTGGCTAACTGCACATCACGTGTTATTCCTTAAGCAGTTGCATCACACAATAAAACTTATCATTCATGATGCCACGAGGTCCCATAATAAAGTGCACAGGTAAATTAAATAAAAACTTAATGTGAATCGTGTTTTCATGATCCTAGCTAAAAAATGTAATTATAAGTATTGAATGCTTCTTTTTGTAACTTCATAGGGTTGGAAAAGCGTTGACCGCGCTTCATACAAAATGTACTTCGGTCAACGCTTTTACACCCCAATAAAGTTACAAAAAGAAGCATTCAATTCTTAAATGAATAACATTTTTCAGTCTATAACCATGAACGCTTACTCCTTTATTTAAAATTAGATTGTTTCCCATATTAACACAAACGAAAACAGGGATCTCAGGATATTCACAAAAAATATATCCAATCTTTAAATATGGCTTAATTATTATACCTTCTGACAACAACATCTGTTACTTATAATATGTAAAATATGCGTTTTTCTTTCTGTAATTTTTATGCAGGTTTCACAAAACACAAATAACAATCGCCGAATTTGTTCATGAATGCGTTATATGGTATTCCAATGAAATAATGTGTTTAAAGGGGTAAGATTATAGGCTAAACCAGATTCTTTGATTAAGCTCATCATACTCATGGATGTCTAATATAAAATTTACTTACTTCTCTAATCATATAAAATTTTACTTATTTTTCTAATCATTATTTAACTGCTATATTTGTGTTTGGGAGGCTTAAATAATGTAGTTTCTGTTGCAATTGCCCTACCGTTGTCAAATTTGAAATATTATACCAACTTGGATCAGTTAGGGCAATTTTTTTTGGGGGGGGGGGACTGCTATCCACGCAGTTGTTGTAACATCTTTACTGTCATCACCTTTGGAGTTTTAGAGTTGTACCAGTTCATATCACAAATAACTATTTTTATTTTGGCATATCTTGGCAGTCTATGCGCCGTGTTTGGAATTTTTTACCAGCGTCTCTGATGTTCGTTTTATCTGTTTGTATACATTTCAAGATTGTGATAGTGTGATAATTAGAATAGATTGACATGATTCATTCTACATCGTGGTATTACTTTGTAGAAGGATATATGTTATCCGAAATATCCGTAACATTTGTTCATTTTATTGTTATTTTATGGTGATGTACCCTTTTTGAATTGTTATATATATACAAGTATATAGCTATATATTCCGATTCACTGACATGGTTCGACAGCAACTTGATTATTATTAGGTGGATTTAATCATTTTTATGCCCCACCTACGATAGTAGAGGGGCATTATGTTTTCTGGTCTGTGCGTCCGTTCGTCCGTCCGTCCGTTCGTCTGTCTGTCCGTTCGTCCGTCTGTCCCGCTCCAGGTTAAAGTTTTTGGTCACGGTAGTTTTTGATGAAGTTGAAGTCCAATCGACTTCAAACTTAGTACACATGTTCCCTATGATATGATCTTTCTAATTTTAATGCCAAATTAGAGTTTTTACCCCAATTTCACGGTCCACTGAACATGGAAAATGATAGTGCGAGTGGGGCATTCGTGTACTGAGGACACATTCTTGTTTTTTATAAATTGATAGATATCGGATTGATTCATTGGATTCCAACGGAAAATATCAAAGTATACACATTAGCAGTAGGAATGATATTATATCAATCTTTTTGCATGTCAAATTGATTTCACAAATTGCACGGCATTCGTAGCGTATATATATTATAGTCGATTTTTTTCTTCATATACTGGTTTCTGATGGCACACTTCCTTTTTATTCGTGTAATTATGGCTTAGCCTATCTTGTAATTATAGGAATGGTAATAAAATATATAATTGTAAATGACTGATACTTACAACTTCGCCATCGTTACAATTACCTTCCTTATTGTGAACTAGGGGAGATAACCAAAACAGTGTTTACTGATTAAACTATCAGTTTATAATAAACATTAATCCTCAGAGCATTGATCAATATGTTTTTTTTATAGTTAGGTATAGTTTTATTCATTTTAGACAATCCAAATGGGTGAAAAGATATTTTAGTACTACAAGTGGAGTCAGAAGTGTGCCCTTTTTATGCCTCATTTATCTGGACTGTACGTCCGTTCGTCCGTCCGTTCTTCCGTCTGTTTCGCTTCAGGTTTTTAAAAGGAGCAGGGCTGGTATACGTAAGGATCGATTTTGACCTCAAATTTCAGGTTCATCTGACGAAAGATTTTGACCACTTTTTAAACACGTCAGTGTCTATTTCATTTGATTCAATTAGTTAACGTGAAAGATTTTATCTGATGAAGTCATTAAAAACGATCCGATTCAAGCTCAAATATGAAAAATCTACCAAATATGCCGAAAAATGTCACTTTTCAGATGGTTTTTGTCAAAAATGAAAGTGGCCGCATCCGTGTTCATCATCAACCTTTATATATGTAATGTATTATCATAAAATACAACTTGCATTTCAATATTAAGGATGAACACGAATGCGGCCAATTCCGTTTTAAACTTAGTACACATGATCCCTATGATATGATCCGTCTAATTATAATGCCAAATTAGAGTTTTTACCCCAATTTCCCAGTCCACTGAACATAAAAAATGATAGCCTACGGTGTTTGTGGAGCATCCTATGGACACATTTTGTTATATTTTTATATAATTTTTTAATCTTAATTTATTCCGTTATATATTTACTAACCCCCCTCCCCCCATAAAAAAAAAGCTTAAAGAAAGAAAGAAAAACAAAACATAAAACAAATCAAATAACAATATGAGATACTCGATGATATAATTTTATTTTATCATTGGATGAACAAAATCATATTTATTTTGTTCAGTACAATGGACTGCTACATATCTGATTAGAGTAATTTATCATGTTTTATTTATGTATAGTAGTCATTGCCTGATAACTATATACACTTTTTTTATAACATTACACCAACCTTTGCCTATTTAATAGGCTCATCTTATCCAGTAAATGTATGAATACATGTAAACGTGTCCCCTAAATCGTCCAAACAAGGAGTCGAAATATATTGTATTGCTCAAAAATAAGAATTTGTAACCATACCAAACGGTAAATATTTTGAGTGAGGACATAATAAGTTCAAACTGAGGGTAACTTACTTGACTGTCTAGTAACTAATTTTTGTGACAGTACGCGTGTTCAGTAAAGTTGGTAATTTGTGTGACAGTACTTTTGTTCTTTCTATGGAGTAATTTGTGTGGAGTAACTTGTGGTCTATGTAGTGAGTAATTTGTGTAACTGTACTTGTGTTCTGTATCGTCAGTAATATTAGTGACAGTCTTTGTGTTCTGTTTAGTGAGTAATTTGTGTTACTTTACTTGTGTTATGTTTAGTGAGTAATTGGTGTTACACTGTATTTGTGTTATGTCTAGTCAGTAATTTGTGTAACTGTATTTGTGTTAGGTTTAGTGAGTAATTTGTGTTACTTTACTTGTGTTATGTTTAGTGAGTAATTTGTGTTACTGTATTTGTGTTCTGTCTCGTGAGTAATTTGTGTGACAGTGTTTGTGTTCTGTCTCGTGAGTAATTTGTGTGACAGTGTTTGTATTCTGTCTATCGGGTAATTTGTCTGACAATTATTGTGTTAGGTCTAGGGAGTAATTTGTGTAACTGTATTTGTGTTAGGTCTAGTGAGTAATTTGTGTTACTTTACTTGTGTTATGTTTAGTGAGTAATTGGTGTTACACTGTATTTGTGTTATGTCTAGTCAGTAATTTGTGTAACTGTATTTGTGTTAGGTTTAGTGAGTAATTTGTGTTACTTTGCTTGTGTTATGTTTAGTGAGTAATTTGTGTAACTGCATTTGTGTTAGGTCTAGTGAGTAATTTGTGTTACTTTACTTGTGTTATGTTTAGTGAGTAATTTGTGTTACTGTATTTGTGTTCTGTCTCGTGAGTAATTTGTGTGACAGTAATTGTGTTCTGTCTCGTGAGTAATTTGTGTGACAGTGTTTGTGTTCTGTCTAGTGAGTAATTTGTCTGACAATTATTGTGGTCTGTCTAGTAAGTAATATGTGTGACAGTAATTGTGTTCTGTCTCGTGAGTAATTTGTGTGACAGTGTTTGTGTTCTGTCTATCGGGTAATTTGTCTGACAATTATTGTGTTAGGTCTAGGGAGTAATTTGTGTAACTGTATTTGTGTTAGGTTTAGTGAGTAATTTGTGTTACTTTACTTGTGTTATGTTTAGTGAGTAATTTGTGTTACTGTATTTGTGTTCTGTCTCGTGAGTAATTTGTGTGACAGTGTTTGTGTTCTGTCTATCGGGTAATTTGTCTGACAATTATTGTGGTCTGTCTAGTAAGTAATATGTGTGACAGTCTTCGTGTTCCGGTAGTGAGTAATTTGTGTTACAGTTATTGTGTTATGTCTAGTCAAGAAATTTGTGTTACTGTATTTGTGTTAGGTCTAGTGAGTAATTTTTGTGTTACTATATTTGTGTTATGTCCAGTGAGTAATTTGTGTTACAGTACATGTGTTATGTATTCAGTAAATTCTTTCAGTGAACACACGTTTTTGAGAAGTTATACACTATGCACAGGTCATGTAGTTGAATTGCTTCACAAATATATTTTCTGTTTGAAAACAGAAATTGTCACGTTTATAATTTAGCTTTGTGGTTAAAAATTCTTATTGATAGATATAATTCTCTGATACGAACTCTGTTACGTAGGTGACATTTTACAAGACAAAACATCTGCCCTTATCCAACATACAACTGTTTACCAATGGCAGTCCGAACTTCCTGCCCTTTACCGCCGTTGTCCCATCGATCAGTTAGTTAAAACTTCCAAAAATAATTGCAATTTTTTTTTCTTAAATAACCAATAAGAGTAAAATTAAAGAAAGTAATTGCTAAAAAATTCAAAAACATTACAATGATATAGAAATATTTTAAGAACTATGAAAAGCATATCTGAATAAATGAGTTTTCAGGTTTTTCTTAAAATCATTCACACAGTGGATTTTCCGTCAATAACTTGGTAAATCCTTCCTCAGAACGGCTGCTGCTTTGTCGAATCTTCTTTCTCCATGTTTTAGTTCTTACACGCGGCGTTGTTAAAATCATGGAATATATTTTACATAACAATTTAAATTTAAACACGTGATTTATACCATGGAATTTTATTCTTAATATGTATACACTGTATTCAAAAGAATGTATATGTCGTATATGTTATATAATTAACACTTTAATAATTTAGTATACTTTACTGAGTTTTTCCCTGGAATTCAGTAACTAATAACAGGGATACTCGGGCTAACGCTGTAATCCGAGTAAATTGTTAAAACAGCAGATATGTAATAAAAGATATTTACTAAAAAGAAAAAAAAAAAAAAAACAGTTTAAATTTTATTTGAAGTGCATTTATTGAAAAGTGTTGACTATGTCTCCAAGTTTCGACCTACGGGATGATACGGTTGCCATTAACTTGACTAAGGAACTTTTCAGGGAGGATATTTGTATACATACAAACATCAGATTATGTCATGATATTCTCTTCATCTTTAAAAAAACTTTTCGTTCTAAAGGTTATACATATGATTATAATTTGACAGGATATCGCCCGAGCGAGTTAGGGGTTGGACAGGTATATTGATAATGAACATTGGAAATGAGGGTGCAGGGAGTGGTGGTCAGGGTGGGTATAACAGGAAGAGGGGACCGGGAGAAGATGAGAATTGAAAAATAGAGATATACTGGATAAAACAGAAAGTCCAGAAGTAAGGAGGGGGTAATCCCTCATTGACTAGAATTGTCGGTTTTAAATTATACGAATAAATAGTACATGATGGTATGGAAGTATATATTTAACTAGGTAATGACGTTGTTTATCAACTTAATTACTAAGTATGTGTTAAAGTGTATTTGTAAACTTTTTTACATTTACTGCTAATTCATTCTTAGCGCTTCAAGAATGAACAATAGTTGTGTACTTTTTTTACTTCAGTCTAGTCAAAGGAAAGTTAGAGTTACTTCCCTATAATCACTATTATTATATTTTGTTAGAATCTTTATTTCATTTTATTTTGCTAAGAACTAAAAGGTTTATATTAGATATTGTATATGTAGATTATAACTCGTTTATATTTTTTTTCATTTGTGTGATTAAGGATCCAATAGATAATTTTAAAAGAAAATCAAATATTATGACAATTGAAGTACCCAAAAGTGTTTCTGTAATTTCATGGAATGTACATGGACTTTATAGAAATATTTTAATGGTTATAAAATGAGCAAGTTAGATATTGTATTTCTATCAGAAACTCATCATCTTTTTCTAATGATGTATTAGGGGACGACCATTTGATATTCTGGGGGGGGGGGGGGGGGGGGCAGGAGGATTTGTTTTTGATCGGTTATATATTTTTGTAAACTAAGAGGACAGATTATTCATTTTCTGCACTGTTGAAGCAAGATTTTTCATTTTCATTAAAGCAAGGGACTGATTATTCATTTTCACAACTATATTTATGATATTCGAAAACATATATACAATTTTTAGATGATACATGTATAGTCAAGTCATTATGTACCATTTAATCAGAATTAATCATCATCCTTTGTAGAAATGAATCTTTTATATTCCCAACTGAATATACATGTATTGCATACATACACAATATTAAAGTTTGGTTGTAACTAGCCTCTATTAAAAATATTGGCAAATAAATTTCGCCGAGCGGAGCGAGGCAAAATTTTTTTTGGAAGGGTTTTGGAGCCACTGAAGGCACAAGAAGATATAGAACAAATGATGCAAAATCATGCTTTCTGGGTGTTCCGAAGACCCTTTCATAATCTGAAAATGCAAGTTTTGTTTTAGTAATTTTTTGACAATATTTTGGTCTCAAAGCAAAATGTATAAATTCAGTGCAAGACTTAAGTTTCTAGGAACATCAAAAGACCAATGTGCATGATAAAGCAAAATTGGAATTCACATAGTTAAGTCTGTGGCTGCTGTTTTTTTTTAAACTCATGATCAAGTTCATAACAAAATTACTAGATTACAAAAGGAATGCAACACTAACAAAATACAGAAGGGCAATCAATGAACAACAGACAAATAAATAAGAAATATTGATCCCGAAAAATCAGGGCTACGTCTGAGGGAAAACAGAACTTGCTTCTTGCAAGGCACTCGCCTTGAACACGGAATTTGATATGGAGAAAAGCGTTTGGTTTTGAAATTTCCTACATGAGGCATTTGCCTCAATGTAGTTACGGCCCTGTTCAAATAAAAGTGATGTAAGGTTTCCTGAGACAATATACCTCAAGTTAAATGAAACCAATTTTCAGACATTTCAAGTATATTCAAATAATATTTATGCTTTTATTATTAAAAAATTGGGAAGTGTTTCCCGATTTTTTTTGGGGAAAAGATGAACTTATGAAGAATCTGGTGCCATCTCATACTTTCGATTAGACCGGCTGAGTTATTTATTTTCAATACATTGCAAGTCAGGTAATTTATTTTCAAACTACCACAGAACAAACCATTTATTTTTTTATTTTTGTGATTATCAAGGCTGAGTTATTTATTTTTAAAATCCACATGCACCCCCCCCCCCCGAAATATCAAATGGTCGTCCCGTAATATTTTTTTGGTGCGGCTTGATTCTTATGCATCCAGCCAATGTGTTGTTGTACTATGGTCATTTTTTTGTTCTTGTCTTTGATTTGTGCTTGGTTCACTTGTCTATATGCAATTTTTGTATCTTCTTTGTTGACCTTTTTTTTATATACTGTTTACGATTATAACAGTGTTGATTGCAGTGAGTGTAGTACTATGATTTCCACTATTTGTGGTATTGTTAAATGTTTCCCAATTATGTCTATTTGTTTTGTTCAAACATTGTTGCCAATATAATTGAATTTTATGCGACTGGCATACAGGTTAGAGGTTTAGCTAGCTTTAATTCCATGTTCAATCAACATTTTCTACAGAAGAAAATGGTTGAACCATGTCAGTATAAATATGACAAATATGACAGTCGTTTTTCATTCATTTGACGGTTTGAGCTTTTGATTTTGCCATTTGATTTAAGGCACTTTCCGATTTGAATTCTCCCTAGCGATCGGTATCTTTGTTCTATGACTTATAACACCAAATTTTCAACTAAAACTTGCAAAACATTGACTTGTTTATTATTGTTTTGATAACCATATGACACGTTCTTATCATATTGAACTGAAGTTATCTCCCTTTATACATTTAACAAGGAAGTTCTTTACGTATTTTGAAAACTGAAACTGTAAATTCATATTTACTCATTACTTAACAGGAAAATGAGTGAGTAGATTTTAACGACGTTATTTTATTTAAATGCTTCAATGAATCAAATACACGAAATTTCATGTTTTTGCCAGTTTAACCCTCACAGAAATGTATGTTTTATATCTTAACCTGTAGGTAAGGGTGTAATCGCATTAAAGTAAATAATCTTTTAACAGTTACAAAATTTCAAATTACTGGAGGACAAACCGAAAGTTTTTTTTACATTTACTATGCAATTACAAAGTGATGAATTTAATTCCGATCCCAATATTGAAGTACATTGTATATTCATGTTTATAAACATGATAAATATACATATACAATAGCTGGAACAACATACAAATGTATGAGGGTCTGGTTGGGGATTCTTCATTTCATTTTCATTTTCTTTTTAATTGTTTAGGTTATTTTTCTCTATTCTTGATTTGTTTTCCCATTATTCTCTTTTTTTTTTTTTATATTATTACACCCCTTTGTACTCTATTCTTTATATTTTTAAATCCCATTATTCATTCTCTATTCTCTACATTATTGCAGCCTATTGTTCTACATCAAATTATTATTGCAACCCCTTTGTACTTTTAAAAACTTTTTAAATTATTGAATCTCATTATTTATTATGTTTAATATTATTGCATCCAACTGATTATTCTCTGTTCTCTAAATTATTGCAGCCCATTATTCTCTAGCTTAATATTATTGCACCCCTTTATTCTCTATTCTTAATGTTATTGCACATCTTTATTTTCTATTCTTTTATATTATAGGACCCCCATTCTTTTCCATTCCCAATATTATTGGACCCCTTTATTCTCCATGCCAAGAAATTGCCTCCGTTGAAATTCAGCAAATATCCCATAGAGCAAATTACATGAATGATTAATATTGACCATTTGGTATATGGCCGTGTTCTAAGCGACACGTACATAAAGGTTATAAATTAATTTGTTGAATGACATCAAATCTTTAACTACTTTATTGAGTGCCGTACGTAGGAGGTCTACCGGAATTTTTAGCCAGGATGTTCTTGGCATGTTATTCTTTATATTAAATGGCCTCATTATTATCTTTTCTTAATATTATTGGACCCCATTATTCCTTATTCTTGTATCATATTGCACTATCATGACTATTATATATTATTTGTTTATTTTTTTGGCCTATTTTTCTCCGTGACATATTTGTGTGTTTTTTTGTTGTTGTTGTTGCTTGTTTATAATTTTATATTTAATGTTATAGTTACTGGCTGGACCCACTACGTCATTATAGGTGTGAAGGGCGTGGTTTTCTCTTCTCACTATCTCTTTCCTTACTTCCTCAACGTTATAATTTGTTATACACTAGCCACACACTTTTTATTTAATTATGCAAGCATTCATCTTTATCTCCTTTCAGATTCACGCTCACTCTCTCCAAGTTTAAAGGGTTTATCATATGATACCCTGCATTTTAAGCTAAAATACTGTTTATAGCATAATGAAAAGTCAGTCATAACTGAGTTAGAAATTCATCAATTAAAATTTCGATGAGTGAAGGATCAGCAGTGCCGTAAATGCAATCTTAATTATAAGTTAAGGATAATGTTCATGCTACCTAAAGCTAAATGGATATTCACAGAGGTTGACCCATAATAACACAAGAAACATAAACTTTATGACGAAACACGCGTAATACATTTCACACTTTGGTCTTTTTCAAAAAGACTTGGAATTTAGAGTAAAACTTCCAGATTTGTGTGTGTACGTTGATGTTGCTTCAGATTTGTGTGTGTACGTTGATGTTGCTTCAGATTTATGTGTGTACGTTGATGTTGCTTCAGATTTGTGTGTGTACGTTGATGTTGCTTCAGATTTATGTGTGTACGTTGATGTTGCTTCAGATTTGTGTGTGTACGTTGATGTTGCTTCAATCCTTTGTCGTATTTCCGAGCATTAGACAAAGTCATACATGCATGGCTTAAAAAAGGATCAACTGCATTTCGGAAATATGGACATTCTTAATTCAAATAATTGTACGTAAAATTCAGCCGGAAAATAATTTTTTACGCTTAGAAACTTTTTTGTTGTTGTTGGTATGTCAATGCAAAACTTTACCAAAAAATGTAATATTTGCAATATTTTATTAGAATTGTCTGCAACAGCAACTTATGTGGAGAATAATAATATGAGTAAATTTTGATTTGTCAAATTTCTTTAAAATCTTTAAGGTATATCAATTAGGTTTTTTGATTCCCTTGATATTCAATTTCCAAGAAATTTCAGCATTTTTCAAATTTTGACTACGTGATTAAAACACATTGCTCAAACATTTGTTGTCAAATTAGTTGTGCATGTTAATAAACTACATACGTTCATTAATTCAAGTTAACTAGAGGCTCTAAAGAGCCTGTGTCGCTCACCTTGGTCTATGCGAATATTAAACAAAGGAAGCAGATGGATTCATGACAAAATTGTGTTTTGGTGATGGTGTTGTGTTTGTACATCTTACTTTTAGGGGCAGCAACCTAACAACCGGTTATCCGATTCATCTTTAAATTGCAGGGCAGATAGATCTTGATATGATCAACAATTTCACTACCTGTCAGATTTGCTCTAAATGCTTTGGTTTTTGAGTTATAAGCCAAGAACTGCATTTTACCCCTATGTTCTATTTTAGCCGTGGCGGCCATCTTGATTATATGGCCGAGTCACTGGGCACATTTTTAAAACTAAATAACCCAAAGATGATTGTGGCCAAGTTTTGATTAATTTGGCCCAGTTGTCTCAGAAGAGAAGAATTTTGTAAAAGATAACTAAGATTTACGAAAAATGGTTAAAAATTAACTATAAAGATTAAAGAGCAATAACTCCTAAAGGGGTCAACTGACCATTTCGGTCATGTGGACTTATTTGTAAATCTTACTTTGCTGAACATTATTGCTCTTTACAGTTTATCTCTATCTATAATAATATTCAAGATAATAACCCAAAACAGCAAAATTTCTTTAAAGTTACCAATTCAAAGGCAGCAACCGAACAACGGGTTGTCCGATTCATCTGAAAATCTTAGGGCAGATAGATCTTGACCTGATAAACAATTTTACCCCAGTCAGATTTGCTCTAAATGCTTTGGTTTTGGAGTTATAAGCCAAAAACTGAATTATACCCCATTGTTCTATTTATAGCCATAGCGGCCATCTTGGTTGGTTAGCCGGGTCACCGAACACATTTTTTTAACTATATAATGATTGTGGCCAAGTTTGGTTTAATTTGGCTCAGTAGTTTCAAAGGAGAAGGTTTTTGTAAAAGTTAACGACGACGGACGACAACGACGACGGACGACGCCGGACGCAAAGTGATGAGAAATGGTCACTTGGCCCCTCTGGCCAGGTGAGCTAAAAATTAGAACATGTGGAAGGAATGCCAATCAGACAACTATCCAAAAGGGTTAGATTGAAGTGGATGTTAGCAGTTATTATATAGACGGTCAGTTATAGGCGACGTACATACACAGTCAACAATGAGAATAACCCATACCGTATAGTCGACTAAAAAGGAAACCGACATGAAAGTTGTGAAACAATCCAAACAAGAGAACTTACGAGCTAATATATAATAAAAAAAATGAACGGAAAACAAATATTACGTATATAAACTAACGACAACCACTGAACTACAGGCTCTTAACTTGGCAAAGGCACATCAATAATATGGCATGTGTA
Source organism: Mytilus galloprovincialis (assembly GCF_965363235.1). Lineage (NCBI taxonomy): Eukaryota > Metazoa > Mollusca > Bivalvia > Mytilida > Mytilidae > Mytilus > Mytilus galloprovincialis. The sequence goes on from NC_134845.1 coordinate 25,564,735, forward strand.
AACAGGTATATAAGCGTTCAACACAACACAAGAAAACAAAATGGGTAAAAAAGGAGTATATATCTCAACTCAAAAGACCTGTATGTGGAACATAAGCAAAAAATATATAAAAAATAGACACGAAATATCGAAATAGTATACTTGGAACTCGCAGTTTCTGAAAGCATGTCCAAAGCCAAAAACAACTAATAAATAATTCATTTTATCACAGACTAAACTCTATTTTAAAATACAATCTAGCGTTTTAAATTGATATGTTAGGTGTCCTGTTTTAAATGTAAATTCCCAAAGAATAATTATGAAACAGAAGTATCTTTTTTTCCATAGAAATGTAGAAATATCGATGTCAGATGAGAACCCAAAGGCAACACCAACCAGAGGTGTATCACAAATATCTGATGGTAAGTAGACTTACATGTGATACAAAAACGAATTGTAGTGTTGTTGTTTTTTTGTTTTGTTCAATACGTTTTAAGTAGAGTTGATGTTGAAAACTGAAAATATTCTGTTTTTATATTTTCTTCGATATTACAGAACAGTTTTTTTTTTACATTTCAATCTTTAAAAGAAATCTGATATACTACAAAAACAAATTGACCTTTCCATTCACGTTCAAGTACCCATGACATTAATTCTTTCACTTTAAATATGGTTTAAATTACAAATGTGTTTAATACACTTGGTCAACGTAGCCATTTACGTTAATCGTTTTATTTCTAAAATGAACTTTTATGCCAACTTCCCCTATAGCATTGCACAACCGCCTTATCCCTTCCTTCAACTATAGCTTATCAAAATCAGCTTAATTTTGGTTAAAGTGTACCTTCACGTTGGTATTAAGCAAGTACGACTTATCACAATACACAAGTTTTTTTTAATGTACAAAAATGATAATGTACTATCGAACTTTTATGTAAAACATGCCCTCTCTTAGTCCTCTGTCTTGTTGTAAATGTACACATCATTTACATACATATATGCTTGATGAGTGTAGAAATGAGATGAGGGATGTAATACATAATGAGACAACAACAACGTATTTATAAGTATATATATAAGTTTTAAATTTAAAAAGTTAACCAATCGATTAAGATCATAATTGTTAAGTCGTTTACCATTACCGTTCTCAATTGTGTTCTAATAACATTGGGAAAGGAGGCAAACTTGTATCTGGAGTAACTCTTAGCTTCTCATTTCTCATTTGGTTAATTTAGAGAGACAACAATTATATAAAAGATTGGAAGACGATACCATCATTTGAACTACATATTCAGCTTCTGGTGCACAGGCACTTGTCTCAGAATTTTTTTTCCTATATACCTTATTATAAGGTATATAGGGAACTTTTTTCTGAGACAAGTGCCTGTGTTCTGGTGATATGAAAATATGTCCAGTGGACGATCTTTCAGTTATATATATTGTAAAAAAGTGGGAGAATACATCTTGCATTTCGCTGATACGCTTCTCTCTGTTTCTAATTTGTCCTCCTCAGGTTTCCTTGTCCTACCTTCCCGACATAATATCTTAACCCTGAGCCACCAGTCTTTATAAAAAAGATGCCAAAGAATCAAGGAAGCAATAATTACACGTTTAGTAAAGCCAATCAACAATGAACAAAACCTTCACCGTATAGTAATCATTAAATAGCTGCTGGATACTAGAATGTGAAACAACTGAAAAAAAAACAAGAAAAAAACCCAAATGACTTTACCAAATGTTTAATGTAGGCTAACCTATATATATTAAACAAAATGTTTTTTACATCAATATTTAAACAAACAAACAACAATCAGAAAAAAAACATAGCAAACAAATACATCGTCTTTATATGTCTATGATCTCTTAATCTGTTAATAGAGATCTTTTATGGTTGGAAGATTTTATGAATTTAAATCTTGCATAAGTAATTTATTTTTTGAAGATTCCGGTATTTTCAGTCTGCCGAATACACCTGGTACTATTATGCTTCACGTGTCTGTGATATTCAAAGGTATGTATATATATTTGTGTACGCAATCATATCTCTATATTAGTTGTAGCTATTTATGGTTGAAGTCATTATTCTGAAAATTTTTAATATATGAATAATCATGTTTATTTTTTTAGTTTTCCGGAGATAATTTCTTGCACTAAGTAAGAGTGTCGATTAGTCAAAATATAAAAATACTCAGGAAACTTAAAGTAACCACACCTTACAAGTCAGTGCTATTATACATCTCTCACTTCGCATAGTCACTTATTGTTATGCTTAAATAAGTTAACATGAACACAACAAACCAATTTACTTCTGATAGTTAATAAATAAATTGGATGCCATAACTACCTCTTGATATATTATACATTTTATACTTTTGTTGCTTAAATACATCTTTAAACTAAACAACAAACAAAAATTATTTCGGAATGCAGCAATTAAGTTCAGTATGTTAGATATTGATTTACGTTCACCGTGTCAAAAACAGCTTGTGAAATGCTTTTTCTTGGATAAATTGTGAAATGTGTTTGTCATTTCCAGGACTTACATATTCTTATGTAGTGATCATTTCGATATAAATGTCTCATACTTCTAATAACTATATGAATTTTATGGAGGATTGTGTGCTAACGATTTTTGTTTTGTTTTGAGAATTAAAATAAATTTCTGGTTTAATGGTTTTCAATACGAAATGCTCATCGTATAATCATGTTGATGATTTACCTAAATTAATTATATCAAAGTAAACTTTTATTACCTTTAACGCAGGTGTATGTAGTAAAAAAATCCAACAAAATTTTGGTTATACAAAACTACATATAAATCCAGACCTAGTTCTCGAGGAAATACAGGCCATTGCGGAGGGTATTTTCTCCGACAGCAAGTTAGCAGAGTTAAGCGATACACGAGAAAAACACAGAAAAACAGACCGCCTCCTAAAACATATACTACGAAAGGGGGAAGGTGTTTGTAAGTGTTTCCTGAAGTGCTTGCAGAGTGAGAGTATCCAAGCAGCATTCATTCTTGAAGATCTGCGAGCTTTCAAAGGTAATTCTATCTCAAAAAGTTTAGTATTTTTGTGATTTTCATTTTTAATTAGTAATAATTACAAAATGAATCTTTTTTTAATGTTTTACTAATATATCTATGTTGTATTGTTTTTTTATTGTTCTATGTTATTATCATCATTTTACAAAAAATAGATGTTTTCAGCCAAAGGGTATCACCGAAAAATCTCTGACTGATTTCACACTATGTAAAAATTGTCTTCTGTGAACTGTGCCTTCGCGTTCTCGGTGTACGCTAACGCTCAGGGTAATATAATCGAATATAAATGCCCAACCCATGGTTAAAGGAAAACAAATCTATGGCTGCCATGAATTATTTCTTAAATAAAATAAACAATGTTAGTACGTTAATAGTTTGTCAACATCGTAGTAAACATCTAAAATGGCTAGATCCATGAATTCATCGGGGATGCAAACAATATCAAAGGTACGTGTAATTTACTGGTTGCATCGATCGTATTTGGTTTACTCTGGTAATTTCATTAGTAGCAGGAGTCAACGCCCTGGTAGCAGAGGCGGATTTAGGGGGTAGGGGGGAAGGGGCCCGGGCCCCTCCTTTTTCAGAAAAATTTTGGTTGGTTATATAAGGAATCACTGAAGCGTGACGGAATCGGCCCCCCTTAGGCAGTCAGTGGGCCCCCTCTTATGAAAATTTCTAGATCCGCCACTGGGTGGCGTGCCACAGTCTCCTTGAAGACTGTTATGCACGCGTTTTTATACTTCAGGCTCACCAAAGTCCATCTTCGCTAGCCAAGGTTTACGATCCACTTCCCTCCTCTCCACACTTTGCAGATAAAGCCAACATTTGTGATAGCTATGTTGCGCCATCTATCGGAAGATGAAAGTCAAGCCCATTCCGAATACATCATTCTTGACCAATGGTAGCACTTAAACTCTTAAATTTGGAGATAAAACACGGTAACGTCTAGATTCTGTACAAATGGTAAAGCATGAAACGAAAATATACGTTGACATTCATGCATTTGTGCAAGAAACATACATGAATGACCAAAGTCTCGATGGTCGGCAAATTACGTAAAACTGATTGGATGCTGATTTCATGTCATTAGGACACTGACGGTAATAAACCTTGTGATGTAAATGGCGTTGATTGCAAATGTTGACATTCTGTCAATTCGGAAATTAGACAAACGGTACTTTACCGGATAGCTCGAACGGACGCCTAACGGATAACTTTTTTTTTCAATCCGTTCATGTCCGTTAGACGTCCGTTCTTATCCGTTGCATGTCCGTTTAGCGTACGTTTTATTCGTCGACGTCTGTTCTGTCAGGTGGAAAATTTTGAGCATGTTCAAAACTTTGATCGGACGTCCAACGGATAAAATGTTCGTTAGGCGTCCGTTTTGTACGGTAATCGTCCATTTCGTTTCCGTTTTGTATCCGCTACGTGTCCGTTATACATCCGTTGGAGGTCTGGAAGATAAATTCACTAACGGAATTCTACCGGACGTTTAACGGATAAAACGGACGTTGAACGGATGAGAAACGGACTTCTACCGGACGTATAACGGATAAAACGGATGATGAACGGATCTGAAACGGATAAATGCCAATTGAAAATTTTGCGTCAGAAATGCCAATTGTTGGTATGTCAGATTTTTTAAGGTTCGTGAATTATTATTATTTATAATCGATCTTAGAGTATAGGCACGTCTTCACAATCAAGCAGTTCTTATTCAGGCCAGACACTGCCCTTTGGCGGAATTTTGAAAAACAAACCAAAACCAGCATGCAGTTACACAGAAACATTTTGAATATTTATGCGATTTACATGTATTATTATTGTCGCCTTTGATTTTTATATCTTGTTCATCCGTTTTATCCGGTACGCTTCCGTTATGTGTCCGTTTTATGCGGTATTCGCCCGTTGGATGTACGTTCGACATCCGTTCTGTCCGGTACGTGTCCGTTTCTCGTACGTTGCATATCCGGTGTGTGTCCGTTATGCATCCGTTACGCGTCCGTTTTTTTTGTCAGTACATCAACAGACTCCCAACGGATAACAATTTTGTCAACGGACAACTTTTATTTTCATCCGTTAGTCGTCCGTTCGTGCTATCCGGTAAGGTGTGACCGAGGCTTTACGCTTATCATGTATGAGCCCCGGTTAATATATTCTTCAAGAAAATAAGGGTGTACAATATGCCAATTTCCATCTTTTTTCTGGTCTTAAAACTTTAATCAGGTAATAAGATAGAAGATACTAAAACATGCCATAATCATCAATAAATAATACTTTTTTTTAATTCATTCAGATAAATTTGTCCCGCCTTTAACTACACACAATATTGACATAAAAGACATCCATGAGCATTACGAAGATATTGTGAAAGAATTAGAGAACACTGATATAATAGACCCTCTGTTGGAATACTACGTCCTTGATTTGGATGAGCACGACACAGTTGTGTATACAGACAAACCAAACAGAGAGAGGAATTCTGATTTGGTTAACATTCTTTGCAAGAAAGAATCCGCCGACTGGATTCCAGGATTTATTTTGGTACTGAAAGATAAAAAATACGTATTGCTTTTATCTTTAATTGAGCACAAAGGAAAAAGAGCCCCACAAGGTAGGTTCATATTATAGGAGGCTAACTATGAGAACATATCATTTTCATACTGTCCAGGTTTTCAAATATTTATTCAAAGGAAATATAAAACTGTTGTACAATAAGTAGAAATCTCAACAAGTCACATTCCAACAAAAAGGGAACAGAGACTTGATTTAGCATGGAGGTTTAAAAAACAGTACAGTGAGCACTTGAAATAAAATAGATACGTGACGAAGAAGATAAATATGCATCGTCTTTCTCACATTGAATTTCATACAACATGATCGTTAACTGTTATGGTATAAAAAATCATAAATATTAACTTTAAGAAGACTTAACATTTTAAGCATGAAATATGACAATAAAATGTCGTGAATAGTCAAAAGTGAACTGAAAGGTTATGTTCAGACACTTTGTCATTTTAAAGTCTTCACAGCTACTTTTGCATAGGTACTATTTCTGTACTAAAAATGTGTAGTACTGGACATTTACTTTTAAAATTCAGTACTATTTTGTTACTTTAAAATTATTTGTAATATTGAGGTACCTTTATTTTAAAGTACTTAATTTGTACTTGAAATTTAGGTACTACAGATTTTTCGGTTACTAACGTTACATTTTCAGCATTTTGAAAGTTTTTCTATTTCAAATCTTTTAAAATTTTATTTTCAAACATGGAATATTGTATTATTTCTGTACCAAAATATTTAGTACAAATCAAGTACTGTAAAATACAAGTACCTAAATATTACAATAATTTTAAAGTAAAGAAATAGTACTAAATATTAAAAGTAAATTTCCAGTACTATATATTTTTAGTACAGAAATAGTACCTATGCAAAAGTAGCTGAGTAGGTAGATTATTGATCCAAAAAATTTAAGTATGCTGTATCAAAATTTTCCTTTGCAAATAACCGTATACAAATTGTTATCCATTGAGATTTCCAAGCGATCATCACTGTAAATTTAGAGGAGAAAGTAAAATTAAAAAAATACTGAACTTCGAGGAAAAGTCCCTTATCAAAATCAAAAGCTCAAATTCATTAAAAGAATTGATAACATTGAACTGTCATATTCCTGGCTTGGTACATGCATTTTCTTGGGTAGAAAATGATGGATTGCACCTGGTTTTATAGTTAGCAAAACCTCTCACTTGTATGACAGTTGTACGATTGATTCTTGAAAGGAGAAAAATAATGAAAAATCTCCTACAAAAAAAGATAAATTGGTGTACCAGACAATGAAGGAATACTTTACAGTAAGTTTTTTAGAGATTAAAAACAAGCAAACCGACTTTAAAAAATATTTTACTAGCTTGAATTATATCCTTATGCGTCTTAATGGCATCATTTCTTCTTTGATAATGCGTTGTGTATACCATAATTTTAATGTACTGATTTCAAAATTAGTCAGTTTTGACAGATGAACGAGTTGCCTTTCCTTTATCTAAGACTCATTTCAGCTAAAAATAATTTTTTTTGATAATTTCATATCGGGCATCTGAATTAGAAATGCAAACTTTTCACTTGGCAACGAAAACAAAAACCAGAACGTATCTTAAACCAGCAAATAAAATTTATCTAAAACAAGTACATATACTATACTTTAAATACAAATATTTTATATTAGTATTTCCAGATCGAGTCCTGTATGACACCACCTATAAAATGAGCATAAAATTCCAAGGTATAAATGCAAGTAAGATAGAGGTAAAACTTGCCAGACTCGCCGACATTGATAATTTGTGTCGCCAATTTGCCAAATTATCAGTTAGTAATATCAAACAAGGCTCGGTGCTATTATTGGTCCATCCGATATCTCCAGATATCTGGCGGAAGTCATCAGAGGAAGAGAAGCAGAAACTTTTAGAGGAATTTATATATCAGCTGATTTATCAATCAGATGTAAAAAACCTGATACAGAAAGAGATTGATGTTTCCATTGAAGTTAATGAAATCAAGAATGTATTTGGAGATCCCGCATGGAGAGGTTAGTGTTACTTAAGACTTGGACATAAAGATATGCCTTAGTGTCATTAAAATAAAATACAGACTAAAATGAAAATTGTCGTGTATAAGAATTTTGTTGACATTGATTGACAACGAAGTAAAGATGTACAGTTTGGAAATGTTTTCAAAGTCAAGTGTGAATTAAAAAAACCCCTAAAGCTTTAGTTTCTTGATTAATATACCCTTATTTCTGCAATCACAAATAAAACTACGTCACAAGATGATTATTTCGACTTGAAACAATACAAAAACAAGAGATATAGTTTAGATATGTCTAAATCATTACTCTCCATTACTCTATGACAGATAATGCAGATGAGTTTATTTTGTTTCAGTAAAGAAATCATCACAGCTTACAAAAGAACAACAAAAACTTGAAGATAACTGGACATATTTGGTTGAAGAAATGGAAGTGAAAAAGATAATCGAATATTTCATAGAGCGTGACGTAATGACTGTCATGGAAAGACAAAAAATAATGGATTTACCTGGAAGACGAGAGCAAGCTAAAATATTTCTTACTATCCTTAAGCATAAGTTGGGGGAAATAACAATTGAAGATTTGATTGATGGATTAGTGACCACTGGACAGACATATATCGGCGATAGATTGAAAAAGGAGATACTCTGTATAGGTACGATTTATATAAAATAAATGAATATCTTATTATCCTATTATGATAATATGTATAAGTTGTTCTGTTTTCCCTTTAGACTTTTGCTATATCTGTCTTCGACGAAACAGGTTTGAAAGTTGCAGTTGAAGTGACCTTGACATCATTTTGTTTACTGCAGTTATCAGAACGTTAATCATTGCACGTTCACAAACCGTATATTAGTGGTAGTCAAGTTAATTTTTCATGTAACGATTTTTTCTTTAAAGTAGTTGAATTAGACTAATTCACCTATTTGTTTTATCAACTCTTTTTTGATTTTCAATTTATCGAACAACAAATAAGGGCCTTATCAGTGTGGTTTTCCTTCTGTAAATATTATATTGTTTTGACGATTTTCTGTATTCTTAACTGATGGCCCCATCATACCATCGTATTTATATTTTATCATGATGTTTATTATTTATTGATTTGCCTACTATTCTCTGTTCTGTTAATCATATGCAGACTATCATATTATGAAAATAATCGAGTGAAACACGATAATATATTGCAAAAAGACATGTAGGAAATGATAAATCATAACTTCAAAGCAACTGATTGGATAGTTTGTGATGTTTAGGTCAATGAAACATCAACCAAACAACAAACGAAAAAAAACACAAAAAAACCTCCATCAAAATCTAGAATACTAGAATGCATGTACAATAAATATTATTCATAAATAAAGGCAACAGTAGTATACCGCTGTTCAAAACTCATAAATCCATGGACAAAAAACAAAATCGGGATAACAAACTAAAACCGAGGGAAACGCATTAAATATAAGAGGAGAACAACGACATAACACTAAAATGTAACACATATAGACAAAATCCCACGAGAATAACAAATATAACATATATATATAACATCAAAACCAAATACATGAATTTGGGATAGACAAGTACCGTGACACGTCTTATCGCAATGTGAATTTACACTCAAAAATATGAGAATCTGGTAGTTGAAACATAAATATATTCTCAGAGTTCAGAGAATTTGCATTCCACTGATATATTTATGTTATACATTTAGAAGTTGAAACAATTTGTCTGCATGGAAACTGTTACAAGCAAAAAAGAATTGTAGCAATCAACCTTATGTCTAATATTAACAGATTACATATCAATGCATCAGTTTTAGAGAATATGTTTCTTTAGATTAGTTCATAAAAGCAGAACCAATAAAATGCCATGCTAAACATTATTTATACCCTATTACAATATTTATTCTAATACTTTTAATCATTTACCTGGATCTACTGTCTTACTTGAGAAATTGGCATTTGTACATTATTTCATGAACAGAACCAATTCAGTTTCTTGTTGAAAACGAGGAAACTTTAATATAAATAGAAATTCGATGAGTACTAAATTAAATGTATTGTCTTTGAACAAACTTGACTATTAAAAGTTATCACATTACATTTCATGATACAGATTGTTTGAGAGAAACATACAAAGATCCTCAAAACTACGAAATGATCCTGGATGAGATGGTTAGTTCGACAATGCTTCAAACAGTGGCAAAATTTGAAGACAAGATGATCCCTCATCACATCCTGAACATATTAACACCCGAATGTGGCAAATCAAGGAGAGATAGAGCGCATCTATTTATGCAGTATGTTTTGTTGAATGATGTAGTCCTTCGATCATTCGAAAATGTTTTAGCAACCACAAATCATGTTGTTTTCAAGGTCAAGAAAAAATGTGATGATTGCAAACCAAGATCATCGAAAGGTGAGAAATTAAAAAAAATGTCATATTTTTAACAAATTGTCAATTAAAATTGCCAGACAAAATTATTTCAACTAAATTCAGAAGTGTATCAGAGATTCTTAAGACTATTTATAAGTACGCCTTACTAAACAGACGATTTGATAATGGAACCTTTCAGAAACATTTGACTATTCAATCGGTTTTTATTTATAAAACAATTATATCACATTTTAAGTACCAGTGAAAAATGTAAATTTCTTATGTTTTGCAGCAGTTGGTACAATTGTCTGGATATTGAATCGAATGAAGTAGTATAAGTTTCGAATGTTTAAACTTGGTATTATTTGATACGAAAATTAAGGAATGTGGACACGGTCTTTAATTTGATTGAACGAGCGGAAGTGATTGATAAAGTATTGGGTGTTTAATGTAATGATATGGATATCTAAAGACAGAAGCAACCCTGTCTTTGGTATAGAAATAATTGGAACAGAGATCTGGATGTTGGATTTTGTAATTGAAAGGATAAGGGAGCAATTGATGATAAATTGTAGGATAAAAATGTGATGGATTGAAGTTTCAGGTCTAAGGTTATGATTAATGCAATTGGTGAAGGAGCAGTTGCTAGAAATTCCTAGGTTATTGAAAACTTGGTTGCAATTTCTGGTCTCAGATAACGATTGTTGCGGAGGTATCTGATGTGGGAACGATTGGTATAAATGTAACTGATAACTTCAAATGATCTCAGGTGTAATTGGTATTGCTTTATTTGGTGCAGAGAGAGGTTTGTGTAAGAATAGGAAGGACACATTTGATTGGGATTGATGTACGTCAAAGTTGGCATTGTTCGAATTATGATTTGTACATCAATGTGACGGTCATAGTTGTGATGTATTTCTTATGTAATTAAGTGATGTTGTTATTTGGGGTCTTGTGAATATATGTCGTGATGTGAATATTCGTTCCCGAGAGTGACAGTTGCTAGTGCCTCGGTATTTATATGATTAAAAGGATACAATATGGTGGCTGCAAAGATTTGGGATGTTAGAAAGTTAATGATATAAAAATAAGTATAGGAGTGATTCTCAAATCCAGTTTGGTGTGCAGATGAGACATAGCCTTGTATACCAAAACCCCAAAAGACCACCTTCAAGGAAATTTCTGTTAAACATTTTCATTTGAAAAAAACAGAATAACTTCATTACTATTTATTTTCAGTACATTAAAAGCAACTGATGTATACCTTAATAGAGCATGCTAAATACCATTTCAGAAATACCTGGGATGTTTTTGTTTCAGTATGGCCAATATGACAGGATTAATAACTTTAATATGATTGTCAATCAGACAACTATCCACCAAAGACAAAATGACAAAGATATAACCAACTAAAGGTTACCATGCGGCTTTCACTAATGAGGACAATACATTTCTAATAGTTAGCTATGAAATGCTTTCATATGACAAAGGCCCAACATGACAAAATAATATAGAGTTTGATTAACAAAAAAACGTAGAGGGAATTAATATGCGTAAGGGCGCTAAACCCTCACTCCTAACATAGGGCAGTGGTGTAACAGCGAATTATAAGAAGCTTTGAAAAGGGGTTACCTCTTAGATTAAAACAAAGCCTAACATACAACAAACAAAAAGATTGCCGACAAAAAAAACACGATCTAAGAGTACTTGGTTATTGAAAGCCAGTAACAAATAACAAATAAATCTGAGGAAAATATATGTACATGTGAAATGCCAAATACTAATATCTGCTGAATGTAAGATCTTTATTGTTCATTTCTCGTATTTTCTTTTTCGATAACCCTGCTTTCCTTTAGTAAACATATGTTTAGCATACATTTCGGTTGATTCAAATTGTTATATTTTTTAAAAGCTTCAAAATAATATGAAATGAAATATACAGATAAAGACATGAGAGAAGGTTTTTTTGTATATGTTTTTTTTTTATTGCAGATGCATCGTATTTTGAAACCAGTCTGGTTGAGGAAAAAGACAGAGTTTTTTGTTCATTCACAGTTAGAATGGAAACTGATAGTAAGATATATGTTATATAAAATTAAGAATGGAAATTGGGAATGTGTAAAAGAGACAACAACCCGACCAAAGAGCAAACAACAGTCGAAGGCCACCAATGGGTCTTCCATGCAGCGAGAAACTCCAGCACTCGTAGGCATGCTTCAGCTTGCCCCTAAACAAAAATATATACTAGTTCAGTGATAATGGACGTGATACTAAACTCCGAAATATACCAAGAAACTAAAATTAAAAGTCTTAAGCCCCAGTCCCACTAGACCACGATCGCACCACGCTCACCGCGATCTAAATTAAATTCAGATCGTGGTGAGGTCGCGGCATTAGCGGCATGAAACTGTAAATTTTAGTTGCTTTCACGATGCTACTTCGTCCTCATTACGCTTCTACAATGATCCCGCTACGATTATAACACGTTCTCACCGCGCTTATTCTGCGATCTTACTACGCTTATCAAGATCTTTCTACGCTCATCACGTTCTTACTACGACCATACCACGAGTTATCCGATTGCAACACGATCTTTCCACGCTTCTACTGCGATTATAGCACGTTCTTACCACGATTACACTACGTTCAAACCGCGATCTTACTACGCTCTCAGCAATAACATCAACATCGTGTTCCATATCAATACAGAATCATTCCTTCAGTTCTATTTCTAATTAATACGTAGATTTCTCGGAAAAAAAAATACAATCAAGCCACCAAAATCTACTAGAACAGGTGGGCGTGGTGTTAGGGTTGATGTAGAGGCAGATGGAGCTCTGATAGTAACGAATCTTGATCAAGTAGAGATGTCGGACCGACCAATCCGGCCTAAATGACAACCTATTGCTGTTCCATAAAGCTGAAATGACGATATTTCAGTGAACGATAGCAGATATGAAATAGATGTGTCAATAGATATAGGAAGATGTGGTATGAGTGCCAATGAGACAACTCTCAATCCAAGTAACAATTTTTAAAAGTAACAATAATGATAGGCCAAGATACGGCCTTCAACACGGAGCCTTGGCTTACACCGAACAGCAAGATATAAAAGGCCCCAAAAATTACTAGTGTAAACCATTCAAACGGGAAAACCAACGGTCTAATCTATATGAAAACAATAAGAGTGGTTGAGCCGTTAGAGAACATGGACAAGAAGTCCCAATTACATACAGACAAACAAAACCTGGAGAGAATTAATATATTTTATGGGAAAATGACAATGAGAATAATGGTCGTAGTATGAACGTAGTCAGGTCGTTAGAAGAGCGTGATGAGGACGGCAAGGGCGTGCTAGAATCGTACTATGGTCGTGAACAGCGTGGTATATTCGCAGGTGAAGCGTAGTTTGGTCGCTGTGAGAACGTGATGATCGTAGTGAGGTCGTAATAACGTCGCAATGAGATCGTTGCATAGTTTCTCCGAATAGAATCACGCTTTCGCTACGCTCTCACTACGATGGTACAGCGACCTTTGCGATCTTACTACGATCGTAGTGCGCGCTCACTACGCTTCTACTACGACCTGATTTGGCCACGACCGCACCACGATTGTTTTGAACATGTTCAAAGTTGGCCACGATCATCACGAAGACCTCACCACGACCGTGATACGACCTTACTGCGATCTACACGATCGTACTACGATCATCAAAATTTGCATTTTTTTCACAGATCGTAGTGCGATCGTGGCCTAGTGGGACTGGGGTATTACAAGACTAACAAAGGCCAATATAGTTCATTTATTTAGTTTTTGTCATTTTGTTAAAATTCCTTTAAGTGGTAGTTTGGATATTACCATGTTTGCACAATTACTTTGAAATTGAGAATGGAATTAGATTATGTTTCAAAGGGACAAAATCCAAACAAAGGACAGAAAACAGCCGAAGGCCACAAATGGGTCTTCAACACATATATTTCTTTTATATAAAGATAAAACCCTTCGAAAAATATGGAATAAAAGATAATAAAAAATAATGATATTCATTTATCAAAAATGAATCAGTCTTGAACTGTTAAGAGTTTTCCTCTGTGAACAGTACCTAAAAGTATATACGTTGAAAATAAAATATAATTACAAAAATACCGCACTCCATGGAAATTCAAAACGTCTCAAGTATCATATGAAAAAAATTAAAAGCTCAAATACATCAAACGAAACAGATGTCATATTCCTACTTGGTACAGATATAACCTTATATAAAAAATGTTGGATTAAACCTGATTGTATAGCTAGCGTAACCTCTCACTTGTATGATGGTCATATGAAATTCCATTTATATATATTGACAACATTGTGTGAACAGAATAAACAGACATGACAGATACATATGTCACAAATTGGGCTACAGCAGTCACATTGTGTAATAATCTTAATCACTTTAAAAACAAATATATTACCAAAAAATGAACTAAACAGTCAAGGTTAATAATTTACAAAGACAAATAAAAGAACACTATAACACGTTATTAAGATGATTAACAACGCCAGTACCAAAAAATTATACTTTAATCAATACCATTATGAATGATTTGTGAAGTTTGCACGGAATTTTTATCAATAATAAAGGCATACATTTAAAATAATTGATACATTGTAGCAGAATTAGTATTTTTTTATAGACTAGTTTTTAATGAGATATTATTTATAAAATTAAGTGACGTTACATAACTTCCAGCATATGTATATCTGTATATAATTAAAAGTAGGCAAACATTGAAATTAGAGATTTTCGCTCTCTTTAAAGTATACACCAATTACAGGGCTATAGCAAATATGACATACTCATAAGTTATATATTGATAGGCTTAACCCTCTTGTCATAGGCGGATCGAAAAATTTACTGTAATTATCGGTTAATAGAGAAACTCGATATCAATTATTCAAATAGTACATATTTAAAACTTTCTAACGATTATTTACGTAACTTAGAAACGTATAAAATATAACCACAAACGAACGAAAATATTTGTTTGTGAATTGTTGAGTTTTTTTTTTATAAAACCTTTATTGTCATCAAACCACGGGACTCTGTCTTCCTTCGTTGAACCCCAAAATGTCTTTTTACCTTTTCCACCAATCTATTCTTTTCCTTAAAAAAATGTATAATTTAAACAACCTTTGTACGTTTTATTCTGAATATTTGAAGCATAATGTTGTTCGAACATTAAAATATAAAACGTTCATACTTAACTATGCATATAAAGGATCATTTAGAATTATTTCGTCATTAGAAGGAAACAATTTGGGCCTGACGAGTCTATCCCTTTCCGACTAATATTGACTTTTGCTTTTGGTGTTCAGTTTAGGTACCTGGTTATGTTAGTGCTTTTCATTCACAAATATAATTACCACGGTCATATCTTTTATGTGACTTTCATAAGCCTGTAGCCCACTGCTGTCTGTCATAATTGTTTTCCTTTTTTCATTGTTTTGCATAAATTATGCTGTTTCACAATTTGTTATGTCGGGTGATTTTATATCTTACTATAGAGTATGCTGCAGGCAGTACGATGACCTGTAGCTGTTTACGTCCTCGTCCTTTGGGGTCTAATTTATATGTATCTTGTTGATAATCTAACCACTTCTCCTTATTGGTATAGCTAGTAAATCTTTTGTGAGTCTACCCCAGTTTGATACGTAATAGTTATATACTTGTAAAAAAACAAGCCAGGCCAACATTCATGTGATTTACCTTAATTGGATCTTTTATTAAGACACTGTATATAAACCAAGGCAACAGTTGTTTACCAATGTTCAAACATGATAAATTGATTAAGAAGACAAAGCAAAGTAATAAAAAAAAGAGAATCAAATTAACCGGTTACTTCGACTGGGTAATATATCCTGCATTAAGGTATGTAATCAGTAAATGTGATTATGCAGATAAATATTTCAACTTTTTATTTTAGAATCACTAAGAATTATTTCTTTAAAAAGAAAGAAGGAAGTTATTGAGAAAAAATATGTGAAAACAGACAGACCATTATATAGTCGACTTCCAAGTGAACCATACATGCGGGAGCTGAAAGGTAACTTGTTTTATACATTCCGTCAAAGTTATACGTTAAATATAAAAAAGAAGATGCGGTATGATTGCCAATGAGACAACTCTCCACAAGAAATCAAACTGACACAGACATTAGCAATTATAGGTCACCGTACGGCCTTCAACAATGAGTAAACCCATACCGCATAGTCAGCTATAAAAGGCCCGAAATGAAAATGTAAGACAATTCAAACGAGAAAACTAACGGCCTTATTTCATGGTTAGCCACTGAATTACAGGCTCCTGACCTGGAACAGGCACATACATACATAATGTGGCGGGGTTAAACATGTTAGAGGGATCCCAACCCTCACCTAACATGGGACAGTGGTATAACAGTACATCATAAGAACGAACTATACAAATTAGTTGAAAAAGGCTGAACTCATCATATGAATAAAATATTCAGTTTTTAGTTATTGATAGTTTTTTTTATTAAGTATATTTGATATTGTCATGTTTACATTATACCTTAATAAAACAGTTAATTAAAGAAAATCATCTTTTATTGAGTGTAATAAAAACAATCAACTTGAAGTAATTTAGGTGAAATGAGGCAGATGATTTTTATTTAGCTACCAATACAAAAACATGATTCACATTTTGATTCATCCTTTTAGTCAAACAGGAAAAACGGATTTTGATGTATACATATAAGTCTGAAAATTACACACAACAGTGTTAGAGGATAAGATTTTTCTGATGATAGATATTTCATGTTTCGTGCCCTCTGTTCAGACTTTCTTCCGGCAATATAAATTTTCGAAAAGCATGAATTTCAAATCTTGTTAAAATGGGATTATTCAGGAATAAAGTATCATTTTCCTTTCTTTGATATTCAGTTGATGGCTAACTAACTACACACATTATGTATTATAATTTGTTCGAAATTTGACAATCCTACTATGGCTTATCTTTTCTGATAGAATAAAAAGTATAAGTAGTGAATTTGCAACGTTAACTCTGGAGTATCAAAGTGCCAGTGAGATAATTCTCATTCCTTGCATGAATAAAATATTGATATCAAATTGATGTTACCCTATTAGTCTGTTAAATTTGCACTTTTCAAAAAATTGTGCATAAATCATCTTTGTTTAAAAAATAGAATACTTGACATGAGTGAAGTTTTATCCTGTCCAGAACTATATATATAAAAATTTCACATAATTTTTCATTACATATAAGAAAATAATCATCTCTGTAAAATCAGCCAATCAAATTTTCACCCTTTTTTTTTCCTGTGAACTAGCTTAAGTAAGCATGTAACTTCAAGTTTCCAAAATATTCTGTAGAACACCAAATAAAACATATTATGATGATTTGAGGCACCAAAGATACATGTCTATGACACAGATATTGTTTTACTGCAGTAAATTTCCTACAACTGTCAAATGAGTCTTTTGTAGACAAAACGCGCGTTAAATACAAAAAATGATCCTGGTATCTATGATGAGTTTATTCAAATTCAAGGGAATATTTTTTCAACCTTTTTCGTATGCAACCGGATGTGACACACTTGGTTTGGTGGTTTTACACCTATAATATAAAAAATACTCCATGTCGCGATGGAACATACTTTGGTTATACTTGTATGTTTTGTTAGTTTTGGTTGATATATAGCTCTTCATCTTTTTAATATGCTATGAATTTCAAATATTTTGGCCTCCAACATCACTGAAGAGACATTGATTGTCGAAATAATCATCTGGTGCAGTTCTTTCTATTAAAGTTTACAATTTTATACTTTTTAGACCCAACACCTATTATTGCTGCAATAGATTTTGGAACTACATATTCTGGGTTTGCCTTCTCTCAAAAGAAGAAACACGCCAAGATAATAACAAAACAATGGCACAATTCTAGTGGTAGTGCCTTGCAGTCGTTTAAGACACCAACAAGTATACTTTTACTACCTGACGGCAATTTCCACTCATTTGGATATGAAGCAGAAGAAAAATACGATGTGTTAAGCAATGGAGGTGATCATAGAAGTTGGTATTTCTGCAGACATTTTAAAATGGAATTGCACTCCTCAGAGGTATGTAGCTATGCAGTATTGTTGACTATAGTTTTAATAAATATCACAAGTTTTTATCGAATTTTGTAATTTTGTTATTTACCATCATGGATATATTTTTCTAAATTTGGAGTAGAAATAACCCCAGGATTTAAAAAAAAAAATATCTGGTTGAGAATGATAGGTTTTCAAAATTGGTAAAAATGTACCAAAAGTCAATTTGTTACAATCTTTATGCGTTTCTAGTATAGGAACATGTTCGGAAATTGATTATTCTAATGTGGTTAGATACTTAAAGTACCCATTTTTCAAAAACTGTCTATTAAGTGATGATCCGGGCTTAACTATTTGTAAATCTTAAACTTACTTATATATTGAACAGCTGTTAAATCCAAAAAGGATGAGAAATAATATATATATAAAAATATTGGCTCTACGTCTTTTTTTCAAATTGCAAATAATGGGCCAAAATTACCAAACCAATATATATATTTATATAAAATTTAAATTAAGATCAATTTTGTTACATCTTGTGATAAATTTTATTTGGCAATCGCCAATGGCAGTCAGCAGGGTTAAAGAACATCAGTTGTTCGACCTGTTAGTCAAATGCGTTTTGATTAAATATACTTTTTCATTTTTTTGGTCTTTTGGAAAATGTTGTTTGTGCTGTATTTAGACCATTCTACAGCGAAATTTGTTTTACATGCACACGTATAAAAATTGCGGTTTTTATCCAACGCAATCATAGGTTTGAACATAGTTTTCAATTTAGACTCGTATAATATATATAATATATATATATATATATATATATATATAGTTTATATTTTACTAATCATTCTGCCACTATGCAAAAAGTAAAATCACAAAAATACTGAACTCAGAGGAAAATCAATTTGAAAAGTCCATAATCACATGGCAAAATCAAAAAACAAAAAACAAAACGCATCAAAAACGAATGGACAAGAACTGTCATATTCCTGACTTGGTACAGGCATTTTCAAATGTAGAAAATTTTGAACGTATACATAGTTATGATTAATTATTATTATCAACAAATGGAGGGTCTTCAAAAATAAATATATACAGAGTGTTCTTGTTGGCCCACACTGGTTTTGTTTTTATATTTTTATCTTTGCAGTCTCACAGTTTCGAAGCTCGAATAATTGTGCTTTAGACAAACTTTGTTAATGAAAATTCAATAGATTGACAGTTTCGGTTTTAGTAGAATAAATACTTTATATTAAAATTCGTTTTGTCAATCAGTCTTTGGGAAATTTCTCGTTTGTGGTATCAAGTTCATTATATTTTTAATATTTACAATAGGTAAAACAGTCTGTCTTCTCTTATTCAAGTTATTGTACTTCCATGATATTAACAAAACCAATGAATTATTGTAGATTTTAAAACGAGATACGATGATAGAAGACGTACTTGGCAAGAAAAAGACCGCTTTTGACATATTTTCCATGTCAATCAAATATCTGAAACAAGAAGCAGAAAAGTTAATGCTTGAAAAAGGACAAAAAGTTGTTAAAGAAAACATATCCTGGATTATCACTGTACCTGCTATCTGGACCGATGCTGCGAAGCAGTTCATGAGACAGGCTGCTGAAGAGGTAGATGTACTAATTAGAAAAAGTTTCATTTATCACGACTATTTGTTATACATTGTGAATTTAAATTTCTCTGTTATCATAATCCTAATTTCTTACCAAACCAATTCAGAAAAATGAACTTGGCATTCTCTGTAAATCTTTAAAGAAAAAGATTGTACCCAATTGACTTCCAGTTGTATTCCCTATTGATTCTAAAAAGAATACTGTAATAAACTATATTATCGTATATATACATTATATTTAAAAAATAGAATTTGACTTTGCATTATAAGAACAAGTGACGGGATTAAAACGATAGTAGAGGGGCATTATGTTTTTCTGGTATATGCGTCCGTTCGTCCATTCGTTCGTTCTTCTGTCCCACTTCAGGTTATAGTTTTTGGTCAAAGTAGTTTTTGATGAAGTTGAAGTCTAATCAACTTGAAACTTAGTACACATGTTCTCTTTGATATGATCTGCCCAATTTAAATGCCAAGTTAGAGTGTTGAGTCCCAATAACATTACAAACATAAGCTTTCGATTACGAAGAATGTTTTTTCAAAATCTTACATATTGAGATTTGTTGCCATTTATAAGTTTCATAAATGCCAGATTGATCAAATTATATTTATTTATACTGATTTCTGTAATTTATAAAATTCTTAAATGTCACTTTTATATAGGTCTAATAGGAGATGCATACCTGATTTATCAGAAAAAACATATATCCTTGTATGCATTACTGATCTTACAAAAATTAAAGTTACATCTGACCAACTCAAGATTATTTAATGACTACTGAGGGGACGCTTTTTCCTCCTCGGTTTTAGTTAGTAACCCGGATTTGTTTCCTCTCAACCGATTTATAACTTTTGAACAGTGGTATACTACTGCTGCCTTTATTTAACTTGTCGACGCAAGCGGTCCAGCTCCTTTCTATTTACACAAAAAGTAACTTAAGTTTTATCTGAGATTTAAGATTTTAGATTTAAGTTTTAAATATTGGTAAGCTACATTTTGTACTGTTGGCTTCATTTGCCTACATTTGCCCATGTCAGTAAGCTACACTTGTGTTGCATATTGCATACTGTAAGTCTGATGCGTTGTCTCTGGTATATCAACTGTAACTAGGTTAGTCTTCAGTTGTATAAATAGATGGAATGAAAACAACACTTTGTAAGTTTTAAACTGACGAATCGCTTTTCTGGATCTAGTTTTATATGAAAAGATCAAAGTATAATATTTCGAAGCAAAGAATCTATAAGAACCGAAACAATTGAAGATCTATCTATGACCAAAACAGAAGTAAACTACTAGCCAAATTCATCTTATCAACTTGCCTGAGGAAATCGTTTATTTGGAATATTTATTTGCCAGGAAAAAAGAACTGCGGCAATCTTATGACTTCGGATAGGAGCTAGAAACTAGTGTGTCAACGTGATTAATGTCTCTGACTTGCAACAAAAGAATGAAGTCTTGATAGTTTATAGGGCAGAAACGGTTAATTTCAGATCAAAAGACTTGAACATGGACTTTTTGGTCAATAAAATTACATCAGTTTTGGCAGGAACTGCATACCTTTTTGAAACATGCATTCTATTTTTTATAGGCTTCGATTCCGTCTGATAGATTGACATTAGCGTTAGAACCAGAAGTAGCTAGTATCTACATAGGAGCACTTAATGTTGAGAAGAGTCGGGATGCCTGTAGTTCTGATGTTACACTGGTGAAAAGTGCTCCTGGTGCAAGATTTATGGTTGTTGATATTGGAGGTATCGTTACACTGATATTTAATGATCCTGTTATTTCTATTGCTACCATAATGTATAAAAACTCATAATAAATATCAGGCTTAAAGTTGTGTAGGACAGTACTACTATAAGGCTTTGTTCAGTCCAAAATGAATTAAGGGACCAGAATATTTTTTTCCAACACTTCGCCTGCAATGAAGCTACTAGACGTAACTTCCTTCTGTAGGGAGGAATATCTGTTTTGACAGTATCTTCCTTTATATTGTAATTTTCCAAACAAAAACGAATACAAATTATTAAAAAAAAAAAAAAAACTACTCATGATGTGGAACAATACATATTACCATAAGTAAATATAAACTTATACTCTCTAAACAATAATACACTGAAACCCGTATCATGTCTTTTATTGGGATTACGGGTATATGCCATCCAATCATAACAAGTATTAGTTTTAACACAAACACGTATATAGCAAACATACATTTGACCGTTACTACAGCTTGTGAACAATAACAATAAGCACAATTGAATTTTGATACTGAAGTTGGTACTGATTTACAAAAATATATAGCAGTGATGCGGATAGATATTATCATAATACTAAATAGGTCTAATTGGGGATATCTGATCCTAGATAGCGCTTATTGTTGTGTCAGATTCCCGTATTCCAATAACGCTTAAAATTACAATTGTCCCGCCCGACTTCATTTCCTGTTTCATTCTTAATAATTTGACTTTCACATGTCACGAATACAAAAACACTCGCATCAGCCCCCATCACGGTTAGACCCAAATGAGACCCATACTGAAGCACTCGCGGTAATCCTAAATAATAAAGGTTTTTTATTAAATTTTAAGGTGGTACTGTGGATATAACAGTAATGGAGACAGCTACAGAACAGCGGTTTAAGCAGATAAGTTTAGCATCCGGGGGACCCTGTGGTGGCAAGTATGTCAATGACAATATCCTCAAGTACCTTGCTTCACTTGTAGGGGAAGATGTCATGGAAACATATCGTGTAAAGAACATGAACGATTACCACGTGTTATCCAATGAAATAGAATTTAAAAAAAGAAGTTGGAAAAGAGGAAGTAAGCTTCAATTGGACTTGCCCGTCTCATTGGTGGATCATTTCGAAGATACAGCCGATTTAACTTTCTCAGATCATCTGAAAACTGCATCTCAAAAGAAAGTTAACTTGAGAGGAAAACATAAATTGAGGATTCCAGAGGACATTGCTGAGCAGTTTACACTATCAGTAGTTTCTGATATCATTTCATATGTACGCGACACTCTTGGAAATGTAAAAGATATTTCGTATATGGTAATAGTTGGAGGCTTTGCCGATAATAGTTTGTTGAAACAAGAGTTTAAAAGTGCATTTCCAAAGAACAATATAATCATTCCAGACGAAGCTGGTCTTGCTGTTTTGAAAGGAGCGGTTTTATTCGGGCGAGATCCTTCATGTGTTATTACGAGGAAATGCGATAGAACATACGGAACATTAGTGTATAGAACATTTTTGAAAGACGATTTACGCGAAAAAAGGGTGAAAGAGAAAGACGGTGACTATTGCAAAGACGCTTTCAATAAACTTGTTGGAATTGGAGAAAGCATTTCAGTTAACGAAAAAAGATCAACAGAAATGCAGCCAATACGTGACGGCATGTCTAAGATGTCGATAAAGCTATACGGATCAACCGAACCTAATCCCCGATATGTTACAGACAGGTCATGTACCTATTTAGGTAAAAT
The DNA here is from genome assembly GCF_965363235.1 of Mytilus galloprovincialis. Classification (NCBI taxonomy): domain Eukaryota; kingdom Metazoa; phylum Mollusca; class Bivalvia; order Mytilida; family Mytilidae; genus Mytilus; species Mytilus galloprovincialis. The sequence continues at coordinate 25,587,955 of NC_134845.1, forward strand.
AGTGGTGGACATCCCACATCAATGGAGGAACCGCGATGAAAATGTTATTGTGTCTATGACTTTTGGTCAAACAGAAGTCGTTGTTGAAGGAAAGTCAGAGCATGGTGAACATGTTGTTACTACAAAACTTGATTTCCTTGTTTGACTTTATGGACATGATATACATTTACGTTTGATGTTTATATTGTCGTCCCACCTGATCTGATCTCACTCAAAAAAAATATTCATAAACTTTTTCTACACTATATTTTTGAAAAAAACTACTTCTAATTTGAAAGATACATTTTTCGTTATACTGTGTGCTTTTCACTTCTCCTTCGTTCTAATGTCTTTTGAAATATCATATTATTTGTTTTTAGGTCTGAGCCAAACTAAACTTGACCACAAAAAAATTATATCATTTTCATTTAAAGAATACATCTGATGTTTATGGAATTTTTTTTATAATTCTTCCTTTACTAAACTAAAATCTGATACATTCATGAACCTTGTCTAAAATAGTACTTAATGATGAATTTCAATGTTTCATTGCTAATAGTGTTGTTTAACAATAGGGATTTTATGGTCATGTTTAAGAACTTTGTTAAAATAACTAATTTTTTCAAACTAACTGCAAAAACATTTTAGATCTATTAATTTTTAGATTTAATACTAACCATTACAACAAAACGTCTAACTGCAGAGCCTTGGTTAAATAAACGATATATCTGATGATAATATGAAATGGACCTAGAAGCTTTCAAATATGACCTCTGCTGGCATTAAGAATGACATCCGATCAGTTAATAAAATATCCGGAAATTGCAAACGACATTTTTCTATAAACAAATTATTTTAAACCACTGTGTAAATACAGATTTTTCCCTATCTGTCAGGTCTGGTATTCATATATTGTTATTGGGTATTAGCGAAATTGTGCAATACATGTAATATTTGTGTACCAAAAGTACAATCTTTATAGATAAAAATCGTGAATTTAAGCCTTTCTTAAATATTTCAATCATTCTTGTTTAATATATAGAAATGTTTTGTACAGTTTATTTTGTGATGCAATTATTTACTAGCTATAGAATTTTATAATAATGTAACATATACATTGTTCATAGATGGAATAATTTCTTATGACCAGAATTATATGTCAATGTGATAATTTTATGTGAAAATATATATCTTTTTTTTATTGATAAACCAGTTCCTGGGTACATCGTTCGTTTTGTTAAATGTGTTCTATACTTGTGCTGCATAATTTCAAATACATCACGTATAGAGACAAACTATTTTGAATTCAATAGCAATCGTTGTTGGTGTGATCGTACTTTTCATTTGAAGAGCATACACTTTGACTGTCTATTTGGGAGAAACAAACTTGTTATCTAGATGACCAATTACCTGTGCTAAGAATAGGACTTTATAAAATTGCAAGATCGCTACATTCGGGAAATGCAAGATTCAAGATTGTACAAATAGAAGCCTTCTGTGTGATAGCTCAACTTAGTTTGGAGCTTACATCTTTTAAGCGGCACATTTTATCTTTTTTTTTTGTGTGTGGCTTTTCACTCTAATGTAAGTGTGCTGTTTGGAAAGCATCTGTTGGCTATGCAAACTTGTTAACACTTCTTTGGAATCTATGAGGTAATGTCTTTGAATCAAAACTACTTGTATTTAGCATGACCCTTGAACAAATTATTTTTTATTAATAACACAACAGAAATTGGAATAAATTGGTAATCAAACTAGACACACAACATAGTTGTGGTCGAGCTTTGTTTTTATAAAATCTGTCACTTGTCTTTTTCTAAATATTAAAATTGAGGCGAAAGATACGAAAGGGATATTCAAACTAAGTCGAAATAAACAAGTAACATCATGGATAAAAATGAAAGACCAACAACAATACACAACATAGAAAACTATTCACTGAGCTATAGGCGAACCCAATCAAAATCTTTGGATGATTTCTTTTAGATTCGAGGCTTGAATATTAAAACAACTTAAAGTAAAAAATAACAAATTTTCAATACAATGAGTAACAATGTACTGTAATGTGGTATAAGATTCAGAATCAACAAGTAGTTAACTTTAGGGGCCAGCTGATCATGAGGCCAACTTTGGGTGTGGGATTTATTTTTTCTTGCTGCGTTGAAGATCCATTGGTGGCCTTCGGCTGTCATCGGCTCTTTGGTCGGGTTGTTGTCTCTAAGACATATTCCCCATTTCTATTCTCAATTTTAATTTAAAGCTTATTCCAGTCGTAGAAACAAGACAGAAACAGGCATGCGATATTGATTTATGCCATGTGAGAAACATGTCAGTCGTAGAAAAGTCTGAATTTTCTGGCTCCTTCAACTCGATAGGGAATGTAGAAGATTTCTATCATAAAAGTCGCTATTAAGAAAATAAGTTAATGATGGTCGGAATAGATAGACAAAACACACCATAATATTTAAAAGAAAATCGAATTTTAAGACTATGTGACATTTTAATGTCATGAATGCTATGAATCATCATTTGGTTAAAAATAATAAGAAAAAAATCTGATATGAAGTTTGCTAGACCATATTTTTTTGACAAGAATAAGCTTGAGGTTATAATTTGCAACACATTTTATACTATGTTAAGTTTATCATGGGCGTATTTTTATTTGCGTGTGTGTTTTTCTTCCTTTCTGTATGGCTTTAACAAATTAACTTTACGTATAACGAATTTAACAGATGATTCCATATTTAAAATTTTTGGATACGCCTATATACTATTTCATTATAAAATGTATCGAGTTAGCTTTTACCTACAACTCATCCCGGGGTTTTACTCTAATGCATGGACTTCCAATACCAGCATCCACAATGAAAGGTTAATCTGCATTTATATGATGAAGATGAGAACAACAAAACAAAAGGTATGTCAAAAGTATATATATATATATTTTGCCAGCATTCGAAATGGGTTCAATTTTGAACTTTATAAAGCCCTATCACCGTAATGTAATTAGAATGAAAATGACATTTCCATTTTTCTGGTATTATCCGCCAACACATTATAAAAATATTCTGCATGCCCGAAATAGCTAGAAGTAAAAGTTAATTTTATAAAACAACCTACACAAAAAGGAATAATGAAATTATATAGAATTTGTCCAGGAGAATCTGTTATCCATAGAGATGTAATGAATCAGCTGGCCCCCAATCTATTTAAAATATTGATCTCTGATTACGTTATACTACTCATATGCAGTATAACATAATCAGAGATCAATATTTTAATTAGATTGGTTGGCCCCTAAACAATAATGTGTACTAGTTCATCAGCCACGTGAAACTGGATGTAATCTAAATTCCAAAACAAATATTAAATAAACCAAAACAGTAAAAAAACAACAACATACAAGACAAACAAAGGTCAGAGACTCCTGACTTTGGACAGGCGCAAAAATGCAATAAGGTTTAACATGTTAACTAAGTGATCTTTAGTGAGATATCAACCCTCCCCTATACCTCTAGCCAATGTAGAAAGTACGCACAGTAAAAATTTGTTTAAAAAAGTCTCGGAATCCGATGTCAGAATAGCGGGTAAAAAAGTAAACTATCCAAAATGAAAATGATACAAACTTAACAAAAGACTACTAGGCGTTACTTACATATAAGATACAGACCGGCTCATTTGAAAGATTATGACTTGTTATCGTCATATGAAATTCAGCAACAAAAGCTTTACAAATTTTTCGAAGAATACGGTACTAGTACCATTAAGTCATGCTAAATTACTGAAATCTTCACAATTCTATCATTTCAGTTAAATTTTAGACGGTTTTCGTTTAAATCGAAAGTGGCCGCATTCGTGTTCATCCTTAATATTGGAATGAGAGTTGTATTTTATGATAATACATAACATATATAAAGGTTTCGGATGAACACGGATGCGGCCACTTTCATTTTTGACAAAAACCATCTGAAAAGTGACATTTTTCAACAAATTTGGTAGATTTTTCATTTTGAGCATGAATCGGATCGTTTTTAATGACTTAATCATTAATAGTTATCCCATAAGGACGCGGTGTGTCAGTGTAAGATCATCCCGATGGCCGGAGGCCAGAGGGTGATCTTACACTGACACACCAAGTCTCAATGGGATAACTATTTTACATCCCAGCTGTTTTAGATTAGACGAAAAACCATTTACAATTCATAAAAACTAGTTTAGAACGCCACACAACCATTATTATATACTTTATATATTTTACTATATGATGTATACCCTTTATGACCCCCTAACACGATGAGTAGATATCAAACAATATCAACTCGCCCCACTGGCCAATCGGCCCACACTATATCGCCACTTTATGAAAAAATCGCCCCACTCTTGTAACCGACTCGCCCAACTTTTAAAAAGTGTAAAATCAAATTGAAGAATCAGTTTGACAACTCATTTATTTAACGAAAAGGGTTTAAACCCCACTGAGTAAAGGTCTGCCAATTGCCCCCAGTTATAAAAATATCTTGCTTCCTTTAAGTATGTTAAATTTCTGATAGTTCGCCGGTATCCAGTCGTCCTGGTGAAGTGGTATGTGTCGTGGCTTGATATATGCTAAAGGTCTTGAGTTCGAATCCCAGCATATACACTGGATTTTTCTACGTGAATTTTGATAGATAGTCTTCTCCGTATAATCAGAGACATATAATATTATATTATATGTCTTTGGTATAATTAATTATAAGTTTTATACTGGATTTGACATTCCCGCCAAAATGTTACAGAACAAAGCATGCATAACAAAGAAACTTAAACTGGGGTGATCTGGTAGGGGTGATCCGGCTCAGATCACCCCTGTTAGAACAAAGGCGCTGGGATGTAAGTTTTAAAAAATCTTTCACAAAAACTAACTGAATCAAATGAAATAGACACTTAAGTGTTTAAAAAGAGGTCAAAATCTTTCGTCAGATGGCCAAAATCGGTCCTTACCGGACCTACTCCTTTGTACAAAGTAACACAAATTGAAAAAGATCGATATCAATAATTACTGCCAAAGCATATGCAAATTTAAATATTAGTTCGCTTAACTACCGGATCATATGATTTACTCCGGATTGCATTTAAAATTTAAACGGAAATTCCCATTTCTATTTATAGGAACTGTGTAATCAGTTATGGTGGAAACGAAAGGCAGAAAAGGCTAGACAAATTTTCTTTGTGATTTTGTACAATGAAAGGTGAATATTTTTCAAAGCAGATACGCAACTTGAAACACAAATTCAAACCTTTTATAAAAGCTTATTAATTTGCAGCAAACTGAAAGTGAAAGTATCCCATTTACATGCAAATGCATTATCACAGGCACTTGTTTCTATCCAAGGGAAGACCCACTACCAACGTATTGATTGAAAACCCACTATCAACGTATTGATAGTGGGTCTTCTCATGGATATAAACAAGTGCCTGTGTGCAATATCAAGGTTTGCATAATCATAGTATAAACATCAAGCAAGGAGAAAACAACCCAACAAAACAAATTAACTACATGTATCGTTTCAATTTTGCTGGTTTCTTTCATTTTATTCATAATTTGAGTACTTTTGACACTATATTAGCTTAAGGTTATTGGCACTTTCTGGTCGATCATTAATTTATTCATTTTCAATGATTTTGCAGAGTCCATTGATAACATGTAATATTTGCCATAATGGTCTTTAAGTAAAAAACAACAATCAATCAATCAATCAAATTGCATGTGAGATTCCTTAAATAATTTTCATATATTAAAAAAAGTGTTATATAAATCTCCTAAATCTCTGACTTTCTTAATGAAATAAACAACACAGAGAATAACACAGAATTCATATTTACAATAAACGGTCTCTAGGATAACCATGATACTCTCGATATTAACAATCAATGGTAACTATATAAGAACTCAAATGATAAAACATAATTTATAAATATGTGATAGGTTGCTTGTTATTTTTATTTGGTACTTGGTGAAAAGAATTAACTATTCAAACATTGAATCTTTTACTTTTTTTTCCAGATGGACACTCAAGTTTCGTTCCAAAACGATATAGTCGACCCGAAGTCTAATCTACCTATGCCACATCTGTCTTTTCTCATCAACTTTTTGTTACCAAAGCGTCTGGTTGGTCGAAAAAGAACTGAGCGCCAACTTGAATATTTCAAAAATGTTGTTGATGAAGATCCCGATGTTGACAAAGAATTCTTCAAACTTATTTTGGTTGGGAGTGTAGCAGAAGGTTACAATATCCCTGATGTCATGTTAAGATCAAATCCGTTCAAGGTTGAAACTCACGCTGATGCCGACATTTTACTTGCGATACCTGCTATGTTGATTTCTGTCGACAGATCAGAAGAAATTGAAAAACTCCGTTTGGTTGTAAATGACGTTCATCCTGGATATGCCCGTATAGAAGTAACGCAGCCGAAAGAAGACGATGATTCATTCGTATTCTTGAAAAGAGAAAACAAATTTTACTTGAGTGGAACGAAAATGAGGTCAAAAATATTAGCATCACTTCCGGCAGATCTGGAGCCACATGGTCCTGCGATTTCAACCCCTGTTCCGACAGCTTCTGCATGGAAGGATATTATGAAACAAATAAAAACAGATAAAATGTCTGAACTACATTCACATGATTATGTTTATGCGTTGCCTTGCAATAAATGGCCAGATTGTGCAAAATCTTGGATTGATCGACAGGAAAGAGGGGATTGGTTGGACAATAAAACAATTAACCAAGTGGTGGAGTTGGGCGTTCATGTAGTAGCAGTTCCACATAGGAAAAGTGAACTTCCAGATTTAGAATGGAGAATATCGTTTGCTGTAACAGAAAGATATTTAGCTCAGAAGATTGTAACCGACGAACAAAGGCAGTGCTATGTTTTCCTTAAAATAATTCATTTTCAAACATTGAAAAAATTAGACCTGTTGTCGTCTTATCATTTGAAAACAGTGTTTCTGCACTCATGTGAGAAACTTCCAATAAATGCCTGGGTTGAGAACTGTGGTGGATGTCTTTTATTTATGATAGACATGCTTGTAGAATGTTTGAATAAGAAATCGATACCTAACTTCTTCATTCCAGAAAATAATCTCATTGACCATTTTACCGAGGAACAAGCAAAAGAAGTTCTTGATGTTTTGAAATCCATACGCGAGAACCCATTGCATCCTGTTTTACAGTTTACGGACAGTAAAGTGATGGGCTTACAAAGTTTGTCTACTCCATTTAGAGAGCTTGTGTCTCCAGTATTGGAAGATGCCGTAGATTTTCTCGTCCATCGCAACCTCCAACAATCTGTAACAGCCGGGTTTTTATCGGCCTTATTTAAAATGGTGTATGTTTTAGTCATTGAAAGAAAGCCAGAAGAAGCTGTTCTGTATATTATTGATGTTTATCCTATAATAAACAAATTCAGCCCTGGTGCCATCAGTGTAGCTCAAATTGTCGATTCTATTGGTATGAACTTCGTATCTGATATTCAATTGACAGTGAATCTTCTAGAAGAAGTTTTGAAATTTTCCGATGAACATCCAGATGTTTTACTGCTAAGGGGAAATTTAGCCTGCATGTTCCATGCGTTAGCATACCAGCACCAACCTGACACAGATGAACATATGTTAGCACTTGTACAAGCCGAGACGCTTTTTAATACTGTGGTGGACGTGGAAGATATATATTCTGCGACAGCTGTAGACTTCAGCTGTCTTTTAATACGACAGGGTCGGTTTGACGAGGCGGCAGAAAAACTTGACCGTTTCATCGCTGAAGAATTGAAACACCCTAGAAGTACACATTGCTTTTATAAAAAAGAAATTACCGTGCTTGACCAAACGCTTCAAAAGGAAGCAAACGTCCACGGCAAGTTGTCAGTTAATTCTCTTTCCATGGCATATTATCTTTTAGTAAAATGTATTATAAAGGATGACCTTTCTTCAGCTGACCCGGAAGTATATCATAAAATATTGCAGTACTTCAGCCGGCATTGTCATCTTATCAACGAGTCTTCATCGTTTTCACTTCTTGGTTATACAAATATTCTAGTTGAGGACTGGCAAGCGGCATGTACAGCTTTTGAGATGGCAATGGAAACGTGTGACGGGTCTGTTCGACTGGTTAAGGATAATATTGCGTTCTGTAAGACAAAACTTCACCAGAGTAAAGACAATTAAAACAAAAACATTACAACGTAAACGTTATAATTGATATATTGAATAAAAATCCTACTCAGTCTGACACTTCTTTTTGAAATATTTAATTCATGTTTACAATTAAAAAATACATTTACTTTTTACTCCATTAAAAGAGGGACGAAAGATACCAAAGGGACAGTCAAACTCATAAATCTCAAACAAACTGACAACGCCATGGCTAAAAATGAAAAAGACAAACAGAAAAACAATAGTACACATGACACAACATAGAAAACTAAAGAATAAACAACACGAACCCCACCAAAAACTAGGGATGATAGGGGTGATCTCACGTGCTCCGGAAGGGTAAGCAGATCCTGCTCCACATGTTGCACCCGTCGTGTTGCTTATGTGATTACAAATCCGGTAAATAGTCTAATTCGGTAGGTCACATTCATGAAAGGGAAGGGGATTGTAGTTACGACGTAAAGAACATATCCGATATCATTTGTGAAACGGTTATTCCATAACGGTCAACCAACTCGTGATGGCGTCCGTAAAATTTACGAAGGGATGATTTCAACTTCACCATTTGGAACTCTTGGTTTAATAGCTTCCTTGTGAGCAGTAACCCTCTATCAAGAAAATCATGATAGGAAATGCAAGCACGGGAATATCGTATCAATTGGGAGATATATACCCCGTATGCAGGTGCTGTTGGAATGTTGCTACTTAGAAATAGAAAGTTCACAATTGGAAAGCTGAAATCATCTCTTTTGTCGTAAAGTTTTGTTTTCAACCGACCCTCATTGTCAATTTCTAGATGTAAGTCAAGATATGAAGCCGACTTAACTGTATCTATAGTATCTTTTATCTCCAATTCGATGGGATAGATGCGTTCCACATAGTCACCAAATTTTGAATTGTTTAGTGAAAGAACGTCATCTATATAGCGGAAAGTAGAGTTAAAGGATATTGCGAACTTCTTATCTTTCTTCCTAAGAAGTTCCTGCATGAAGTCAGCCTCGTAATAATAAAAAAACAAGTCGGCAAGTTTGTTCCCATTGGGATGCCGACAGTCTGTTGAAAAACACGTCCTCCGAACGTTACAAATATGTTGTCAATCAAGAAATCAAGCATCTTGATAATATCGGTTTTTAGTTTGAATCAGAGTGATTCTTTACAAAGTATGATTTATCCCTCCCTAAGACAAGATACTTACAAATATCTACGTTGGCCATTCTTTTTTATGAAGCAAAGTAATACCAACTCTTTCAATTTGTCTTTTAGTTTGGAATGTGGAATACTTGTGTAAAGAGTAGAAAAGTCAAATGTTTTAATACTGTTACAAGATGAAAGAGAGTAAGATTGTATGTACTCTAAAAGATCTTTGGAATTTTTAAGTATCCACATCTGATTCACGCCACCTCTAGAATAGGCAGTTTCACAATAACTTTGAAGCCCGTCTTTGATTGCTGATAAAATAGATGTTAATAATTTAGAAAGAGGTTTCGTGGAGCACTTGGAAGACCCAGCAATATACCGTTGTTTGTAAGGACACTTATGTAGTTTAGGTATCCAATACAGTGATGGAAGATCCAGTTCTTCATCTTTGGTTGAAATACCAAAGGAACAAAGAACAGACCTATGATTGTCCAGGATTTCCTCTTTGGTAAGTGTCGTGAGGGTATATGTTGAGTTTCCAAGTGAATTGTTTATACCTACATGTAATTCGTTTATCAAGCAATTAATGTAGTGACTTTTACAGACAAAAACGATGTTATTTGGGGCTTTGTCTGCGGGGACAACAACATATTTATCATGGAGGTCGGATAAGTGTTTAGCAACATTTGGGTCTTTAAAGATTGACGTAGCATGGGCATTGATTGACCCATTCAGTTTCTTGATTCTGATTTGTATTAACGACCTCACTGCCTTAATCCATTCGGATAGAGTGTCTACGTCTTCCTTTTCACGTTTAGTCCATTGCCTGGCATAATCCTCGACTGAGTCCATCAAAATTTTAAAGTTGTATTTCCAATTGATGGATTTAGGCTCATAATTGATAGGTTATAATTGATATATTGAATAAAAATCCTACTGACACTTCTTTTTGAAATATTTAATTCATGTTTACAATTAAAAAATACATTTACTTTTTACTCCATTAAATTATTTAATGAATTTCAGAAAAAATAGCTTTATCGGTTGGGTTCGTTCATCAGTATAATTATGCATATTCAATATGAAACAAACGACTTAAAGCAATAAGTAGCCATTCTCGGTCAAATTTTTAAAAGAGAAATGAACACATGTACATGTACAAAATGTAGGTATACATGAAATTTTAAAAATTTACAATTGAGAACTGCGACAACATAAATATGATTGCAAGAACAACATTAATGGTAGAGGTATTCTTTCTAGTCTTTCCTGTAGCTCGATGAATGAGAGGAACTTTTACTTAGACAGTCATGGTCATCGTCATTGGACATCACATATTCTCCATGATGTCTCTATAAATGACCTGCCGGCACTTATACAAACACCGTAAGGTTTTCATCACAGTCTCGCAAAGCTTTATTCAATACTCTTTTCAAAACTTCATTCTCTGTACAACTGATTTTTTGTTACTTACCCTCATTCAAAACAATATAAACTTGCAGCTATCATTTCGTATATTGAAAGTCACTTAGTGTGTTGCAAATGATTACACTGACCATATATAAAACTACTTTTCGCTGCGAAAAACGGGGGTATCTAAAAATAAAATCTGAAATTCAGTGATTACGTTTATAGATTTAGAAATAAAAAAAAGATTCATAGATGAAACACAATGGAACCCCCCCAAGTTTTTACTAAGTTCTAACGAAAAATACTGACGTATTAGAATATTTAATACATTAGAAAAGATGACGTATGGACGACAAACGATGACAATAGTAACATCCGACCATGTTTACTAGATAAAACTGAGCAGTTATAACTCACTACATATTTTTTTTTATAAAGAAACGTGTCTCATTTTAACTATATATACAAATAAGTTGAAAAAGTCTGAATTATTCAGATCGTAACAAATTACAAACGCAACTAACAAACAAACAATTATACCCCAAAACAGATCTGAGAGAACTTGCGATAACTGAAAACTAGTTCAAAATCAATAACAACTAATCGTGTATCTAAGACCATATATTTTGCTTTATTCGACTGACCATTGCGGTCATGTTTGAAGGTGGCTGAGCACATCGGATATTGGAGGTCAGCTAAACCCCGCTCCGGGTGCAGAATTTTTCTCGCTGCATTGAAAACCCATTTGTGGTCTTGGTGACATATTCCACGTTCACATTCCAATTTCCTAATGATATACGATCTACCCAAGGAGATGTGCCATAATTGCCAGTGCAACAACTATTAACTAAAATTCAAATGAAACTGATGCAAGCACTTATAGGCACCCGCACGGCCTTCAACAATGAAAAAAAAAACAGTCAATTCCGTATAGGTGACTATAAAAGTAGATTTTTCTAATTATTCTATATTTATTTAGCAAAGTTAATTCGTTGATCAATCACCATCAATAATTATCATTAGCAGTGTGTGAATATCAAAAAGAAGCTTTTCTAGCTTTTTCAATTGAATTTGTATCCTTGTGCTATCTTTGAGTAACGAAAACCTCTTTGGTTGATATGCAGAAACACCAAGAAACACAATGCAAACCCCCCAAATGTTTACTAAGTTGCAGCCAAGAATGCTTACATATCAGAATATTCAATAGAAAAAATAACGTACGAACGACACACGATGACTAGTAGCAACACCAAACCATTTTAACTAGATAACAGAGCAGTTGTAACTCACTACATATTTTTATAACGAAACACGGTATGGTTGAAAAAGAAAAAAATGTCGATCAAAGACAAAATGAGAAGATACAAATAACAATGAGATAACGTCCAGTCCAGTCCATGAACACATCCTATCATCATCCTATAACTTTATATGACGAAATGTAAAAAAAAATCCCCCGCCTTGGAAGGAAAATAGATTGTACGCGGTCTACCCCCCCCCCCCCAAAAAAAAAAAAAAAAACAACACAAAAAAACAACACAAAAAACCCACCCATTTTACCATAACAGTACTAGTGCAACATTAGACAAATTATAAAAATCTGCTGAAATCTTAAGTTGTAAGTTAGGCACTACATGTATGTATCCAAAAAAAACCAACAAAAAAAAACAACAACCAACAAACCCACACGGTACTGACCTAGAAGTACTCGCTGTTACTAAAAGCTATTTCAAAGCCAAGTTTAAAAAAAAATATACCATGTTTCCGAGAATAAAATATCAATTGGTACATATCTAACGGGTTTAGAATATATAAACGTCATTTAGAGAAAGCATAAAGAAACCATAATATAATCTCCCCCAGTATAAAATGGGACTTTCTAGATAACTGCTCAATCGCGCCCACTTTCCTCATTAGATTAATCATTAGATTGATACGTATTTCAAACAATCAGTTATCAATTCAATCTGTAACTTTGTCCCTTGTAATATTTAGAAGAAGATAAAGATACAATCATAGGTATACAAACACATATATACACTAAAAATAAATAAATATCCGGTATGCTGTATGGACTGTTTGTTAGAAGTTAAATATGAAAGCGGGACTAGATAATTGGATTGATATATTGGTGCTAGTGATTTATTTTATTCTAGTACTTGCAGTCGGATTGCTTGTGAGTATTAAATATACCATCATTTTGACGATTGATCCCCTTATCAGTGATATTGATTTAAATCAATTATTTTTCCCCGGCCATATATCTGTTTATGGCTGTGCTTGTGGTCTACTATTCAAATGCCTCTTTATTCATACTGCAACTATTCGCATTTAAATCAGCATATATGATATCACCAAGTGTCGTACTATTAAAAATCCATTAAAATAAAGTATTATCTGATGTTTTCTTTCTGTTTTTTTGTATACATATATTTTGTTGTTCTTCAATGTAAATGTGATTCACAGTGCATCCCTTTTATTTCAATGTTTTCTTACACACAATGACCTACTGTTTAATTTAACGTCTTTATAGAAGTGTAACACTTTTTAATACTAACAGTAAAATCAAGAAATTGCACGGACACGAAACAACACTGATCCAATGACCTTATTACATTTTTTTTATTATATATATTAATTCCTGTCGTTGACATGCTCAGTTATAGACTTACCGATCTGCGTCAGAACAAGAAGTGGAAATTGTTAGTTTGAATATTCATTTATGAATTATTTCCGAAATTCAATGCACTTAAAATTATAATTAAAACTTTCCTTTTGTAGTCTGTATGTAGAAAAGGACGAGATTCTGTTAAAGGATATTTCCTGGCGGGAAGATCTATGTTATGGTTTCCTGTAAGTAAATCGGCTTACTTTTTTAAATGAACCATATCAGTACGAAAGCATAGCACTACTTTTAGAGTGGAGTGTTCGAAAGAGAGTAATAGAGCCGTTGGAATGCAACATGTAAATCACAGAAAAAGGGACGCATACACTACTTTTCTTGCAATAATAGTGTTGCCTTTTTTTTTTAAATAGAGCATAAAATAATACAAGTTTAAATTGTTATTAACGTTAAAAAATTGATTTCGGCAACCCATTCCCTCTTGCTAAATGCATCAAAATCAACCCCGCAAAAGCTACAAACAACTGGTTATTTTCTAGAAGTTCAATGCATTGTGACAAAGAGATCTAAGAATAAGTAGTTCTAAAATCTTTCTTTCTGTGAGAGACTGATTTTTACAGAGACATTTTTTTCTCGTTTACACAAACACCGAATACAATACTTTGTTTTTAAAGTTCTGGTTCAATACAAGATAGTTGATGAAGTTTTAACATTAATAGAAAATATCATCAATATAAAAAATTACCGAGGATTACATGTAGTTTTAAGGAAAGCAATCTGATTTATACTTCTCTGCAGATTTTAATAAATAATGAAAAGTATGTATTGTTGTAGATAGGAGCTTCTTTGTTTGCTAGTAATATAGGAAGTGAACATTTTATTGGCCTTGCTGGAAGTGGAGCAGCCTCAGGAATAGCAGTCGTAGCATTTGAATGGGGCGTAAGTTTTGATTATTAAAATAATACCCCTTAGGCTATATACACTTTATATTACCTGAGACATGTTTGATAAATGTTTCTACGATCCGATATTTCGACCCATGATAGTAAATGATTTTTTTTACTAGTATATAATATCATTATATTGACGAATTTTTTTTCTGTTTCGTTTTTATTTACTTTCAAAAAATATCATTACTCTAAACATAAAATTAAAGGGTATTAAAGGCACACGCTAGACTGACAAAGACACCAGAGACAATCATTGAAACCTATAAGTCATAAAAAGTTCATATCTAAAGGCTTGTTCGCATTCATATATTGAAGTTCAGATGAACTAATTTGTAGTATTTTATGCAGACACGTCACAGGGAGGCACAAAGTGCAGAGCAGATAATTTCTATTGTATTAGAAATAAAATGTATTTATATATTACGTGTGGGAGCCCTTTGTACCCTTTGAAAATAACCCGAATATAATATCAGTATGGATGACATGGATATATTGTTTCCCTTTTGCAGTCAGAACAGTGATTTGTGGTGTATAATGGTAAACGAAAACAGCACTTTGTACATTGCATGCTTCTATAGCTCTTTTCTGGACTTTTGTTTCATCAAGAATGCTCAGCTTCTTACATAAAAAAGACAAGGCTGAATACATAAAAACGTGATGCGGTACATGTATATTACCAAATGGGGCCTAAAGAGTTAGAAACGTGGTTTCTTAATAGTTTCTTTATTTTACTAAGAGAGAACAAACTAATATACCTTTTGTTCTGATGATTTTTGTTGTAAATCAAAATAAACATTTGTATTTTCAGGCTGCGCTCTGTCTTCCTTTGCTGGGATGGGTATTTCTACCTATATATCTATCTTCAGGCGTAAGTATACTTTTCTGTAGTTTTGTTTCAAAGAAAGAATGAAAAATTAAGGATAATGAACAATTAAAATTTAATCAACTTAGTGTAGCTATATATATAGGATGGTGAGGATGACGACGATGGTGCGGCTATGATAATGGTAATTATAATTGATAATCATCAATATCAATTGGTCGGTGTGCTTCGTATGTTTTGTTGTTGTTTTTAAAGATCTTCAATTCCAAATATATCTATCTTAAAAAGCAAACATTGATTGTTAGTGAAAGAGGTAATATATTCGTTTCTGGATATGATGATATTGTATGTTACCACAAACTTATAAACTAACAAATTAATTATTCTTAAGTAAGTCTAACCATTTTACAATTGATTTAGGTATTTACAATACCAGAATACTTGTCTAAGAGATTTGGAGGAACCAGACTTAGAACATATCTCAGTATACTGGCACTGTTTTTGTACATAGCAACAAAAATATCGGTATGTGTATTATTGTTATTTTCTAAACTGTTTGATGATCAAGGATGCTAAAAATTACTTTTGAGCTAGAGTTTTCTATATATTAAAGGATAATTTGACGGTTCTATTGTATTGAAAATTTGATCTGGATTTAGCATATTAACTAAGATATAAAGCACTTTCATTTCATGTAAAAAAAAGTACTTTTGCATTGAATCTTGTAAACATATTGTGCAGATAATTTCTGTTGTGATATTAAGATTTTGCTCTTAACATAAATGCTCTAACTCTGCCTTTAATATAGTTATGTGTTCCTTTCTGATGTTTTTGTTTACCTAACAGTGATATTATTTATGACATCGATGCTACCATTGAAACACGATTATTTTTACGATATTCTCCTCAGGTCGATGTATATGCAGGTTCTGTATTTATACAACAAGCTTTAGGATGGAGCACATACCCATCTATCATCGGCTTACTGGTTATCACAGCAGTCTACACAGTTATAGGTAATAAATTTAAGAAAATAATCTGATCTATTTTTTCGGCGGGCCTATCTTTGTATAGTAAGTTTTTAAAGAAGATATTTAAAAATAGCAATGGACAACACTAAACATCAAATTTAAGGCAAAGAGAAATTGACTGCCCCCTTTTTGCTAACCTGCTTTGATTTGGATATAGAAGTATGGTCCATCCCTTGGCCTTCCGTCAGAAAAAGTACGCAGTCACGTCCGGTCGGAATCGAGTTGTTAATCCGATGCATTAACTGTTCAGAGATTTTTATTCTTGTTCTTACTGCATTTATTTTATGTTTTGCTAAAGAAGTATTTTTGAACAAATTTTGTCGAGAAAGCATATACCCATAAGTCTAAAAATGCCAAAAAAGTGAAAAACAAATATGATAAAAAAAAGACCCCACATACAGCCATTCGATTCCTGGGATATATTCCATATTCCATATTCCATAGACAATAGACAATAACCAGTGCTTTATTTTTAAACCTCAGACACTTAGTAGTACAAGAGGACATGATGTATACACATAAACACAGTTTTAAGACTAATAAATTTTCATTAAACTAGTGGTCACACATTCACGATTTTTTACTGCCGTCCTTGACAGGACCATTCCCGATTACAATTTGTCAAAAGTCTGATCAAGGTCCTGTGAATCGTGGATTGAAATTCGATTTGTATCTTTCGCCAGGTAAAATTCGACCGAGTCTGTCACGACTGCGTCCCGATTCTACCGAATGTAATCTGACAGAGATCAGATAGTGACAAGACAGTGTACCGACGCTGACGGAAGTTACCCGTTCGAAAACTGTCGGCATAATCGGGATGATCAGGTACTGTCGGAACGTAATCCTATCACGGTCCGCTCTATCGCATTGCAAACGGCTTTGTCTGGTCTCAGTCGTATTGTATTCTGTTATTGTCGGGACTTCTCCAGATCATTCCCGTTCCACAGGACACCGTCCCGAATACACAGAACATTGTTAGGAATTCGATCCGATACAGCAGAATCTGTCACGACATAGGCACGATTGTAATCCGACTAGAAAAAATCGGCTGAGTTTCCCCGAATGTTACGGGACGCACCTAATTGTCGGGGTGCTTTGCCGAACTATTCGGACCCTTCCCGACCAGTAGGAATCTGTTACGAACTTAAACGGTTGCGTTCAGACAATAATAGGACATTCCAGATAATTGAGGATACTAATCCGACTTTTTCACTTTTCGTGTCGTATCGCTGTCTGATTCTCAAACGGGAGCAATAATCGGCAATGTGTGAACCCCGCATTAAACATAATAATTAATGCATGGTAAAATACAGCAAAATGTCAATTTAGAAATAAGCGTAAAATTCCAGTCAAAAAGACATGTTTCAAAAATCATAAACATCAGTCCCACTAGGCCACGATCGCACTACGATCTGAAAAAAATGCATATTTTGATGATAGTAGTGCGATCGTGTAGATCGCAATAAGATCGTATCACGGTCGTGGTGAGGTCTTCAAGATCGTGAATTCGAAGAGCCTGGCCAACTTTGAACATGTTCAAAACAATCGTGGTGCGGTCGTGGCGAAATCAGGTCGTAGTAGAATCGTAGTGAGAGCGCACTACGATCGTAGTATAGTAAGATCGCAAAGGTCGCTGTACAATCGTAGCGAGAGCGTAGCGAAA
This sequence comes from Mytilus galloprovincialis, assembly GCF_965363235.1. NCBI lineage: Eukaryota > Metazoa > Mollusca > Bivalvia > Mytilida > Mytilidae > Mytilus > Mytilus galloprovincialis. The sequence goes on from NC_134845.1 coordinate 25,605,759, forward strand.
GCGTGATTCTATTCGGAGAGACTGTGCTACGATCGCAGAACGACGTTATCACGACCTCACTACGACCATCACGTTCTCACTGCCACCCAACTACGCTTCCACTACGACTATACCACGCTATTCACGACCATAGTACGATTCTAGCACGCCCTTGCCGTCCTCATCACGCTCTTCTTGCGACCTGACTACGTTCACACTACGACCATCATTCTCATTGTCGTTTTCACATAGAATATATAAAAAAGCTCCCTAGATTTTGTTTGTTTAAATGTAATTATCCATCTCTAACGGCTCAACCATGCTTCTCGTTTTTATATAGATTAGACCGTTAGTTTTCCCGTTTAAATGGTTTAACACTAGTAATATTTTGGGTCCTTTATAGCGTGCTGATTGATGTGAGCCAAGGCTCCGTGTTGAAGGCCGTACCTTGGCCTATAATGGTTTACTTTTATAAATTGTTACTTGAATGGACAGTTGTCTCATTGGCACTCATACCACATCTTCCTACATATATTGATACATCTATGTCATCTCTGCTATCTTTCACTAAAATATCGTCATTGACCTTTATGGACCAGCAATAGGTTGTAATTTAGGTTGGATTGGTCGGTCCGACATCTTTGCTTGATCAGGATTCGTTACTTTGCCCCCTCTGCCTCTACATCAACTCCTACCACCATGCCCACGTGTTCTGGTAGAGTTTGGTGGCATGACTGTATAGTTTGCGAGAAATCTATTATTTAATCAGAAATAGAAGGAATTGAACTGTATTGATATGGAACACGATGTTGACGTTATTGCTGAGAACGTAGTAAGATCGCGCTATGAACGTAGTATAATCGTGGTAAGAACGTGTTATAATCGCAGTAAGATCGTGTTGCAATCGGATAACTCGTGGTATGGTCGTAGTGAGAACGTGAAGAGCGTAGAAATATCTTGATAAGCGTAGAGAGGTCGCAGAATAATCGCGGTGAGAACGTGGTATAATCGTAGCGGGATCTTTGTAGAAGCGTAGAGAGGACAATATATTAAATTTAAAGCTATTAGTTTGTAATCCGTTAGATTTGTAGTCACAGCACTGCGGTATATATTTATTTCTGAGGACTTTAATTTCCTGTTTTTTTGGCATATAAAGATATACTGAATTTCGTCTCCTACTCCATCTCACAGAGATGACTAATTCTTCATTTGATTGTATCACATACTAATATAATGTTATGTCCCCACACCCAACACCAGTACTGATGTTTTTGTATTACTATATTTTAGGTGGATTAGCAGCTGTTATTTTCACAGATACTCTACAGACAATTATAATGTTAACAGGAGCCATATCTCTTTCTGTTCTAGGTTAGTTATCTGATAAAAAAACGACATAAATATGTGCCTTAATCAATATCAATATTTGCCTTAATCAAACATTTTGTTTTATATTTGATAACTACCCCCACGCCTGTCCTAAATCAAAATTTAAAAATTCCATAAATTCACATTTTAGATTAGATGCTGTTTTATAACAGTCGAATAATGTTTTTTTTTAGGAAATTAAAACATCACTTGATAAATTTCGTGCCATCATCAAACTGCAATATTTGAAAGCCATGGATATGAAGTTAAGATATGTAAAAAAAAGTTCGGAGCACTAGGACATAAATGACTCCCTATAAGAAGAAGAAGAACAATTAAAGTTCTTAAAGTATAACAAAAATAAAAACCAAGTTCATCTTAGGTTAACTTTGACTCAGACGGTTGGAATAACACATACATCACGCTGAAACTGGCAAAAGTGTGATTGAAAATGTAAAACACTTATAGATCTACCTGAGTAAAGAAGTAAAAAAGTAAAACATTTTGCATCGAGCACGAAAACATTAGACCTATATAATAATAAAGGAACGGTTTAATTGGATAAAATTGCAGCATACAATTTCACAACAAAAGAAAGTTAATTCAAAGAGTAAAATCACAAAAATACTAAACTCCGAGAGAAATTCAAAACAGAAAGTCCCAAATCAAATGACAAAATCAAATGATAAACACATCCAATACAGTCTTTCCTATTGGAACTGTTTTACACCAGTCATGTTGTGGCCCTTTATTTGTTGCTGTTGTATATGAGTCAATGCTCTGTGTTGAAGGTCGCACCTTCACCTATAATAGCATACCTTTTGTACATTGTGACTTGAATAGAGAGTTGTTTCATTAGCACTCATACCACATATTCTTATTTATAGTTAATGTTTTCTTTATACGCTAGGATTTATTAAAGTTGGAGGAATAAATGGATTAATACCTAAATATATGGATGCAATACCCGACAGTTTACGTTACGCAGATAGTTTTAATACATCATCAAACATTACTTCAAATTTCACAAGTCACTGTGGATACCCAAGGCTTGACTCTTTTCATATCATCCGTAATCCAGTAGACTCTGATCTGCCATGGCCAGGACTTCTGATCAGAAGTACTTTTATATCTACATGGTATTGGTGTGCTGACCAGGTAAGGACACATTAAACTTGTTTTCTTTATTAAATAGCTTTCTGCTCTTTGGTCGGGGTTTTGTCTCTTTAACGACATTTCCAATTTCCATTCACAATTTTATTTTAAATATAATTATGAACTCATTCAAAATTTGAACTGTGTGTTAAAAAGGAAATTAAAAGACTCGAACTATTTGATGAATGTAAATAATGTATAGTACAATGTAAATAATGTATAGTACAATGTAAATAATATATAGTACAATGTAAATAATATATAGTACAATGTAAATAATGTATAGTACAATGTAAATAATATATAGTACAATGTAAATAATATATAGTACAATGTAAATAATGTATAGTACAATGTAAATAATGTATAGTACAATGTAAATGAAGAGCTAGGAAGTATTTTCCAAATAAACAGAGTAAATCCGAGCAAACATATTATGAAGAAAATCACATTTTCTTGTAACAACCTTCATTCTGTATTAAACTTCACTACATAATACTAGTCTCATGTACATCAACCCATGATAATGTATGCCTTTGAAAAACCTTTACTGTGAAAGTATAAAGAATACAAAACTCATAATTAAAGTGCAAAGCTACACGACAACGCCGTTGCTATTTTTTTTTTATTAAATATGTTACACATAAACATTCATAAACACATATGCATATATATATATTATACACAACTATATACTTCACTCAATATAATACCAAAAAGAAAAACAACCCTCCAGTCCTATCAATCCTATATATCTTATAAATAATTAATAAAGGGGGACTAATTTAAGAAATTAAAATTTACCAAGTGTTTAAAGGAGAACCGATCGCTTTGGCGCTGTCGTGCTGAATGACATAAACCCCCGTTTCGGGAAACAGACCGCACGATAGGTACGACACCGATATATATACATCATGAAAAGACAAGAGAAAATCATTTCACTCTAATTCACTACGTTCAACCGTACATGTATGAAATTATATTGATCTTTACAACAGAACGATGAACATAAACTCACCACAGTTTAAATAAATATCAGTTCCTTAGTTATCCGGTGTGGATAGTTTTCTTCTCAGACTTGTTTAATCATTTGAAATATCCCAGTTGCTTTCAACACCTTCTTTAAGGCGGAATCTAATAACGTTTCGCGTGTGACGATTTTCATTAGATAATTTTTTGCATATACTTTTGCTCCTAGTTTGTATTGTGTTTCACAGGTAATTGTACAACGAGCATTAGCTGCCAAAAATATTGGTCATGCCAGAGGAGCCACCTTAATGGCGGGGTATTTGAAGTTTCTACCACTGTTCCTGATAATAATGCCAGGAATGATAAGCCGTGTGTTGTTTACAGGTAACGGAAATGTTTCTGGTATCAGACTTACACGAATCGTTCTGCAGCGTGAATATAAAAAAGAAGATGTGGTTTGAATGCCAATAATACAACTCTCCACGAGAGACAAATTGATACAGAAATTAACACTAGGTTACCGTACGATCCTCAATAATAACCAAAGCCAATATACATTGGTTAATGCTCATTTCTGAGTTTTATTTCATCATTCCTACTTCTACCAGGTTAAGGGACAAATTCCAATTATAAACGAAATTGGAACTGCCCTAAATATTAGTTCTGTATCTTGCAACACAGAACGTTTCTCGTCGTTAATTCCATTTTTGAATAAAATAAAATTGATGGTATTGAAGGCAAGAATTATGTACAAGGTTTTTAGTATACATTATACAAAATCTCAGATGTCAAGGGTTAACTTGAACTACACAAAATTACAAACAAACACAATCAACTGTCGATCTAAAATGAGCATCATTGTTAATATATATTTATGCATTTACAGAGGATGTAGCCTGTCATGACCCGGAAACGTGTATCCGAGTTTGTGATAACCCAGTTGGATGTTCAAATGTTGCATATCCTAAACTTATTCTAGGACTTGCCCCGACTGGTAATATATTGTAGTTAAAATAAGCTTTTTCACTTTTTTGGTCTTTTGGAAAATGTTGTTTGTGCTGTATATAGACCCTCTACAACGAAATTTATGTTACATGCACACGAATAAAAATTGCATTTTTTTATCCAACGCAATCATAGTTTGAACATTGTTTTCAATTTAGACTTGTTTATAGTTATAGTAGATAAACCATTATATGTCTATCAATATAATCTGACTTTGTTAAAAAAACACAGAGACGAATTTAAATATACAATACACTGTTTTTGGGGAAAGACGGCTTCAAGCCGTCAATTCCCTAATGTGGTTGGTCAGAGTTCCATGCCCTCACGTCAATCATTTTGTTTTAATAGTTTCGAAATCCCCTCAAATGTCATACTGAAATTTATGACAAGGAGAAACAGATTGACTTTAAACACTTTTTTTACACATTTCCCTTCTGTTTCTCGTGAAATTATCGTATATTGAGCTTTCCCGTACACTATATACGCTTCTTTTACAGTCCGGACTAAGGAAATGAAATAACATTAAACAACAATTAGTTTCATTTTTGTTGCCTTTATTTAATACCGGAGTCACACTATGCCACGATTGCACTACGATCTGTGAAAAAAATGCAAATGTTGACGATCGTAGTAAGGTCGTATAATAGTCGTGATGAGGTCTTCAAGATCGTGATGATCTTGGTCAACTTTGAACATGTTCAAAACAATCGTGGTGCGGTCATGGCGAAATCAGGTCGTAGTAGAAGCGTAGTGAGAACGCAGTTAGGTCGTATAGTACCATCGCAAAGGTTGCTGCTTTATTGTAGCGAGAGCGTAGCGAAAAAGTGGTTTTATTTGGAGAGACTGCGCTACGATCTCACAGCGTCGTTATTATAACCTCACTACGACTATTATCACCGCAACTCCACTACGCTTTCTCTACGACTATACCACTGATCTGCCATGGCCAGGACTTCTGATCAGAAGTACTTTTATATCTACATGGTATTAGTGTGCTGACCAGGTAAGGAAACAATATTAAATTAGTTTTCTTTATTAAATAGCTTTCTGCTCTTTGGTCGGGGTTTTGTCTCTTTAACGCATTCCCAATTTCCATTCACAATCTTATTTTAAATATAAAATTATGAACTCATTCAAAATACGATCTTTGAAAAAAATACAAATGTTGACGATCGTAGTGCGATCGTGTAGATAGCAGTAAGGTCGTATCATGGTCGTGATGAGGTCTTCAAGATCGTGATGATCGTGGCCAACTTTGAACATGTTCAAAACAATCGTGGTGCGGTCATGGCGAAATCAGGTCGTAGAAGAAGCGTATTGAGAACGCAGTAAGGTCGTATTGTACCATCGTAAAGGTTGCTGCTTTATTGTAGCGAGAGCGTAGCGAAAACATGATTCTATTCGGAGAGACTGCACTACGATCTCACAGCGTCGTTATTATGACCTCACTACGACTATCACGTTCTCACCGCGACTCTACTACGCTTTATCTACGACTATACCACGTTAACACCACGCTGTTCAAGAACATAGCACGATTCTAGCTCGACCATGCCGTCGTAATCACGCTCTTCTAACGACTACGTTTATACTACGACCATCATACTCATTGTCATTTTCACATAAAATATATAGAAGCTCTCAAGTTTTGTTTGTCTGTATGTAATATAGACCTCTTGTCTTTTTTCTCTAACGGCTCAACCATGCTTGACACATCTGTGTCATCAATGCTATCGTTCACATCGTCATTTGAGCTTGATGGACCAGCAATAGTGTGTGATTCAGGTTGGATTGGTCGGTCCGACATCTCTGCTGGATCAGGATTCGTTACAATCAGAGCTCCCTCAGCCTATACATCTATCCCTACCACGACATCCATGTGTTCTGGTAGGATTTTGTGTCAAGACTGTGTTGTTCTCGGGAAGTCTACGTATTATTAAGAATTATAAGGAACGTAACAGTATTGATATGGAACACGATGTTGGTGTTATTGATGAGAACTTATAAGATCGTGGTATAAACGTGGTATAAACGTAGTATAATCGTCGTTAGAACGTGCAAATGAATAATTACAGTAGAAGCGTGGTAAGATAGTGTTGCAATCGGAAAACTCGTGGTATGGTCGTGTAATGATTACGTGATGAATGTAGTAGGATCATTATAATCGTAGAAAAAGCGTGGTGAAAACGCGACACAATCGTAGCGGGATCGTGCTAGAAGCGTAATAAGGACGTTGTATCACCGTGAAACTAACAAAAAATAACATTTTCATGTCGATCATACGGCGACTTCACAACGATCAATTAATATAAGAACACAGTGAGCGTGGTGAGATCGTGGAATAGTGTGAGTGGGGCCTCAAAGGCACCTTTAATGTATAAGTGTCCATTCATATTCTACATTTGCAAAACTTGAAATCATGGGTCAACCACTCGAACGCAAGTAAGACAGTACATGATAAGTTGTTATGAATAGTAAATATGCTGAAGATTAGCCAAAAGAACGTTTAGAGATATTTAACATTTGAATGTACAATTTCAGGGTTGAGAGGATTAATGATGGCGGTAATGATGTCAGCACTTATGAGTTCTTTAACGTCCATCTTTAACAGCGCAGCGACGTTATTTACCATGGATTTGTGGACAAAAATAAGAAGGAAGGCGAGTGACCGAGAACTCCTTATTGTCGGCAAGTATGTAAGCAGAATTAATTCGATGTCAATGAAATCTAATAAATGTGCATTTTCACTTTTTAGTGCCTCACTGAATCGTCATATTAATTAATTGATTTTTAAAGATTTGGAATTACTATTATTAAATTGTCTTTTATCAATTTGACAAATGAGAAAGCCTTGGGTTGTTTTCTGCTCTTGGTACGGGTTGTTATCTCTTTGGCACATTCCACGTTTTTATTCTCAACTTTAAGTATAATAAGTTATAATTATATCATAAGAGAGGGACGAAAGATACCAAAGGGACAGTCAAACTCATAAATCTAAAATAAACTGACAACGTCATGGCTAAAAATGAAAAAGACAAACAAACAACTGCACACATGACACAACATAGAAAACTAAAGAATAAACAACACGAACCCCACCAAAAAACTAAGGGTCATCTCAGGTCCCCCGGAAGGGTGAGCAGATCCTGCTCCACATATGGCACCCGTCGTGTTGCTTATGTGATAACAAATCCGGTAAATAGTGAATGAAAGGGAAGGGGATTGTAGTTACGACGTATATAGCGGAAGTAGAGTTAAAGGATATTGCTAACTTCTTATCTTTCTTCCTAAGAAGTTCCTGCATGAAGTCAGCCTCATAATAATAAAGAAACAAGTCGGAAAGTAGAGGGGCACAGTTTGTTCCCATTGGAATGCCGACAGTCTGTTGAAAAGCACGTCCTAAACTTCTCTTTGGATATCAATATAACAGTATTAAACTATTACGAAGACAAATAGAAGAAGAATAAAACAAAAAGAGATTGTTTTTACGGAAAACGATGTTGTGCATTCATAGTTTTACGATCTACATAAAATTATATTGCTTTTTTTATTGACAGAGTATTTATAGTCATCTTGGTTGGCATAAGCGTTGCATGGATACCGCTAATACAAAATTCTCAGGAGGGACAACTTTTCCTGTATATTCAAGCTGTTACTGGGTATCTAGCACCACCCATATGTTCCGTGTTCTTGTTAGCTGTCTTTGTACCTAGAATAAACGAAAAGGTAACTGCATGAAATTAGTTGAAGTACAAAATTATATTATAATGAATTATGCGTGTTATGTCTTTTTTATAACAGTAGTAGGAATGAAAGATATATAATTCATCGTGACTACAAGACTAATAGATCATTTCACAAGAGAACAATCAACTGGTAAACACTAACCTAATTTAAAACGTGGGTGGGAAAAAGAGGGACGAAAGATACCAAAGGGACAGTCAAACTCATAAATCTAAAACAAACTGACAACGCCATGCCTAAAAATGAAAAAGACAAACAAACAACAGCACACACGACAGAACATAGAAAACTAAAGAATAAACAACACGAACCCCACCAAAAAACTAGGTGATTCGACAAATTATGCAGTACATGTTCCACCAGTGGCACCTGTGGTGTTGCATGTGCTTATGGTATGACTGATAATAAGAATGACATAAATCAATCATCAGATTCTAAAATGACGATCCCACTAGATACTTTTTGAAGAATACCATGAAGAACTTTATCAGCCGTTACTTAAATATTAAATCTAATTTGTTAAAATTGTTTGTCTTGATCAACCTTCAACTTCATTTTAGGGTGCATTCTGGGGAATGCTGTCTGGCCAGATAGTTGGGATAACAAGAATGGTATTAGATTTTGTGTATCCAAGTCCCAAGTGTGGAACTGTCGACACTAGGCCAGATATTATATCGAAAGTTCATTTTACATACTTTTCGGCAGGATTGTTATTCTTTACAGGAATAATGGTTGTCATACTAAGCCTTTTAACTAAACAAGGAGAATATCAGGTGGTAAGGAAAACATAAACATTACTTGTTTTGGTCAGAACCACTACCGTTATTAGAACAGAGAAAAAATAAACGTAAAGATTTTAGATAATGATTTGTATACATACAATGATAAGAGAGCTATAGAATTCTACTATCAAATCTGCAATATAACTGTACAGTTTCGTCTGCATTGTTATGTGCTTTTCAGAAATACATATTTATGGTTGGGACATAGAAAATTTGTTTGGGTGACATTTAAAGGAAATATATGCACAGGATATTTTTTTGTATAAACACAGTTTTGATTTAAAAGAAAAACCGTCACGGTTAGAAAATTGAAATAATAACACCATTACATAGACAATTCCATGTCTTTCTTGAAATACCAAGTCACGAATATTGCAGTTGTTTCAAGTAGTCCGTTTCTATGTATACCAAATGACGTTTGGTTTGTTGGAGATCAGTATTTTTGTTGTTCCGTTGGAGAAATTAAAAGTAATCTATATACTTAAATGATTTTATGACCAGATTCTTATGTTTTGCAGGGACGATATTTAACATTTTGGTATACACCAAGTATAAAAAGTCCGTCCGAAAAGATCAATTATCATAACCTAAACTACAGCACGTCAAAGTATTCTAAAGATAAGATATCAAATACCAGAAGTTCTGTTCGTAAGAGATGGTCAATGACAGAAAAGTCACCTAAAATAAATGAAGGTTTTGATATGCAGGAAATAAATGGTCCTCAGTTGATACAAGATAATACAAACATATATGAAAGCGTTGTGACAGAAGATTCCGTGAAGAAAACTGTTGAAAACCACTACAACGAACTTGCAAACGAATCCGTCAAAGTCGATGCTAGCAACAGTCAAGACACTACTGACTATGAACCAGTTGATAAAGGTGATGACATTGCTGAACCATTTGAAGGATACAAATTATTGCAAACAGATAATAGCACAAATGAACCAACCGTTGGGTACGAAATTAACGACGAAAATTTCAAGGACACTGACAGCAATGAAAGCGAAGATGGGAAAACTAAGGTTAAATTCAGAGACGATGATTACGGGGACAATGAACGTGTTCACAAACCCTTAACTAAGCGAAACAGTAGAGTCTGGAAAAGAGAGGTAGAAAAACAGCCAGGGTGGCAGAATTTTGTGCAAGAATTCACTAAAAAGTTAAATGAAGCTGACAATAAAAATACAAAATTTGAAAGAAATCAGATGAGTGGAAAGAATCTTCTAAAAACAGCTCCAAAACCTACAAAACCGGAAGAAAAAGAAGAAATAAAAACTAAGGAACCTGATCTTGAACAGACAAAAGATAATACAATGCCGATGGACAAACCTCAAAGACTGACAGAACCAGATCTGCCAGATGAACATAAAGATACATATGACGGAGACAAATCAGTCCAAGCTTTCCATGAAAATACAGATGGATATGCAAATCTAACGCTAAATCAAAATTATCCAGTTCAAGGTAATTTAGCTCTTAAGTTCAGATAAATTGAATTTGGCTTTTATTTTCCCTTTGCCACCTTCTGTTGGTGTTATTTATATGTTTTTTTTAAAAGTAACAGATCATAATATCCAACACAAAAGTTAAATAACTAGGGTTTAACTTTTTCTATTTGTTTTAGTGCATTGTTTTATATACTTGAAGGCTTACTCTAGCGTCATTATATTTAAAAAACGTTGTCACTGAACTACATGTATACGTTTTATGTAGTCGAAAGCTTTGATAATATCGTGTTACATTTTCAAAGTCAATTGGTATTTCGCATTTGGCTAACAAGTTTGAATATCATTAAAATATTAAGAAAGAAGATCTAAATTATTTTTATTGTGTGATAAACCCGTAGCTTATAAAAGCCGTTTCTTTAAATGAAAGAGGTATGCATATTCATCTTCAAGTCTTGTATTTTTTTAATTACTTGCCAAATGCAGTTATACACCTGTATGCTGATAACACGAATTATGGGAAATGTTCATGAAATAGGGTTTATAAGGAAGAGCGTATGAATTGGAAACCACACCAGTTTTAATGTTACATCACGAAAACGCTAACAAATCCAACTTGTCCGTGTCTAACATAAATATCTGTTTTGCAGTCTTAGCTCTTTACATCATGTGCATACAAGAATAAACGTCAATCTTTATATTTACTGATTGTGCATTTTCTGACTGTTTCGTTCAATAAAAATAACACAAGTTACCATCAACAACGAATGAATGACAATAGGCAGTTAAACTTCTGATAGATATAGGAAGATGTGGTGTGAGTGCCAATGAGACAACTCACTGTCCAAATAACAATTTATAAAAGTAAACCATTATAGGTCAATGTACGGTCTGATAAACTGTTTAATGAAATTTTAAAAGTATATCTTTATAATCCAATGTAATAAGTATTTCCTTTAATGTTTATAGGTAGCAGATATTCCGGGAAATTGTCATTAGACATATTCAGAACACAGAAACCGGACATCATTGAAATAGATATGAAAAATGTGAAAACAGATGGTTCAGAAAAACTTTACATTAAAGATAGTCTTAAATGGTTCTTGGACATAAATGCTGTCTTGTTAGTTTGTGTTTTTGTATTTTTGTATTTCATATTTCAATAACGCATGTGAATGTTATAAGAAATTAATAACTTTTAAACCATGTTCAAACTCAATGTTTAGATTCCAAGAAGGACAAAATAGGTTAAATAAACGGTTTGAATTCAACATTGTGAAATTGAACGAATTCATTTCAGCTTTGTCATGCACATCATTTTAGACTGTATAATTTATAATGAATACTTTAGTAAGTTACTAGTAATTCACAACTATTTACTTACATTGATGAAATAAAATTTTATAATTTCAATATTATTCTAAGCTTTCTACTTGCAACATAGTTCATTATATGCACTAACAAAAACGTTTCCTTTTGTAATTCAACAAAGTATTTGTACTAGCTATAGATATAGAGAGCTGCCCAAATTGTGAAAGAATTGGGTTCTTGAAATTTTTTTCGCTACAACTTTATTGCGAACTAAGCAAATATGGTCAGTCAGTGTATCAAATTGTAATCGGGCGAAATCCATTAACATTCATTAATGTCTGTTATTGGCGAACATTCGGAGATTGAGAAGCTTAGCCACGTTCATGTTGTCTAATGCGTATACACATATGGACAATGTGTCAAGTTAATTCGGCAGTACATCATATGACATCATTTACCAATGCATAGGGACTTATGCCGAGTGACTGAAGTATATATATTTATGTACAAAACAATCAACGAAAAACAAATATGATATTCAATAAAAAAAAAAATGGCAACCATTGAATTTCATCAAATACATCATAAAGGGGCCAGTTGAAGCATGCCTCCTGGTGCGGGATTTTCTAGCTGCATTAAAACCCGTTAGTGGCCTTCGGCTGTTATCTGCCTTTTGATCAGGTTGTCGTCTCTAACAAATTCCCCATTTCCATTCTCAATGTTATAATGTAATTTTTGTACGTGAGTTTTTCTAGTTAAAAATAGCTCATTTTGAAATACCGTGTTGCTCAAGCTTAAATGTGAAACAACTTGGTTCTACGATACATCAAATGTCAAGTCAAGGATCAATGTGTTTTATCAAGTTTGAACTCGTCAAGTGCTTCGTAGAACAGGTACCATCATATCTTATTCTTACAACATGAAAAGAGAGATAGCCAATTATGGATGATTTCACTTCTAAGCAAAACGTAGAATATATTGCAAAATGCGAATAACCTACTTTACCATACTTGATTGCACAGTTGTTTTTTTCACCGATTCGGAGATATCTATATCCGATGTTGATGCTACAAACTGCTAAAACGAGCAACATAAAAAAAATACAAAACCCATTATGATGGACAATTTGTTCCCTTCCGGAGCACCTGCTTTCACTCACGATTTTTAGTGGAGTTCGTGTTGTTTCTTCTTTATTATTTATAACTGTTGATGTAAATGTCCTTTGGTTTTGTGAGTCTTTGTTTTTGATTGTAATTGTCTTGGTAATGTCCGAAATACAATATCCACTTTATTATCATAATTATGGAAGATGACCACTTGATCCATTATCTGCATCATCATGACCCCGAATATCAGTGAACAATTATTAAATTTAAAAATTTTAATTAATTTTGTACAGTGACTGAACAAAAATAAAAACATTTGTGTTTCTACATCAGGCTAATGAAGTAATACCAATATTTACATTTTTCTGGGAGAAGACAAGTCAACACTTTGTGTAATATAAAACCAAAAACCCGAAGAATTAGGTGGAAAAGAAGCAGTGTGAAAATTGAAGTCGTATAAAAATTGACAACACCATAACCAGAACAGCAGACACAGAAAGACCAAATAACAGTTCACAAAACCCTGCAGAAAAACTTATTGCTCGGCAACACGATCCCCATAAAACAATGAGTAAACTCAGCCAGTTTGTTTTGTAAATAATTTCATCATAAAGCTAGCTCATGCAACTTAAGTTATGTTTTACCTACTAATTAGTGTCCTTATTGTAATAAATAAAAATACAGCTTTTCAACAACATACTAAATTACCTCGAAAATCCCCTCTACAATTTGCTCTCACGGAAATAAATTTCTGGTGTCGTTTCAATGCACACTAACCTAGTTCCCCATATTTCTGTAATGTCAAACCCAAATCGGTTCATTAAACTAGTTATGAAATTGGAGTTAGTTTCCTGTTGAAAAAAACAGCGAATAATGACCTTTCCAGTAATCACTTTCGAAATCAATTCCCGCAGATGTAAATATATATGTTCGGCTAAAGTTTCCCCAACACGCCCATAAACCTCTATATTGCATATCAGTCCTGCTAAAGCATTGAAATAGTTGGCAAATGTTAGAATTCTGGTATCATTTTTCAAATTAGAACCGATAACTGTTGTTCGTATTGTTTTGATGAGAGAAGCGTTCGATTTTATCAGTCGATACGGAACCCAGTCAACAATGACACGGTCTTCTGGGAAGAGATGAGAACACACTTGTTGATTAGTCAGTATATCGGCAAGTTCGGATTCATCAATTGGTTTAGCGGAAGTAGGTGTCATATTTCCAGTTGTGTTTAGTATACTTTTCAGTTGATCTACTGATGTAATATACGATCTGAATTCCTGTAAAAAAGAGAGATTAAATTTCAAAATGTCATTTGTTTCTGTCTATGACGAAATACTTAAAAAAATTATTGGTGCATATAATCAAAGAATAGCACACGTCCAATGAAAATAAAAAAAAGACAATATATAGTTTTTTGATTTTTATATATGTTTTAGTATTTATGTCTTCAATACATTAAACCAAGTAATTTGTGTTTAAAAATAGTTAGTAATTTTAATGTTATAATTAAATAAAGGCAACAGTAGTATACCGCTGTTCAAAACTCATAAATCCATGGACAAAAAACAAAATCGGGGTAACAAACTAAAACTGAGGGAAACGCATTAAATATAAGAGGAGAACAACGACACAACATTAATCTGTAACACACAGAGAAACGGACTAAGCATTAGACAAAATCCTATGAGAATAACAAATATAACATCAAAACCAAATACATGAATTTGGGATAGATAAGTACCGTGACACGTTAACACTGCCATTAAAGCGGGAGGTTTGGTATGCCACAAAACCAAGTTCAACCCACCATTTTTTCATAAAATGCCATGTACAAAGTCAGGAAAATGGCCATTGTTACATTATAGTTCATTTCTCTGTGTGTTACGTTTCGGTGTTGTGTCTCTGTTGTGTCGTAGTTCTCTTATATTTGATACGTTTCCCTCAGTTTTAGTTTGTAATCCGGATTTGTTTTTTCTCTATCGATTTATGAATTTTGAACAGCGGTATACTACTGTTGCCTTTATTTAGAGAAACTCACTAGTTGAACTAAACTAATTTAATAAATGAAGATGAAAATTTTAAAGTTTTTTTTTTGGTTTTTTTTTCTTATATTAATTTATAAATAACACCAACATGACGAACTCAGAAATACGGGATATTGTGTCACAGTCAAAAAATAAATTTTCAATTTCATTATTCACTTTCAACCTTTATTTTTATTTTTCACTAAACGTTGAATTGTGAACATTAAAAAAATAATAATGAACGTAATTCAGCGCGGTATCAAAAGCTTTAATAAGTAGTAATGCAGATATCAGAAACAGAACGGTCTCTTCAGTGAACGTAATTAAAAACGAAAATCTACAAGATGGGACAATATCCCTATTGCGCCTCTGATTGAGGAATACAAAAGTTGTTTGTAAACAAAAAATCTCTGTGTAGTGATATTGGACATGTTTCAATCTTTAACAAGTGACTGAGCTTAACCATTTGTGTTGATCTGGAAAGTAGAGGACCTTAGAATAAATGTGTAAAAACTGTGGAGTTATTATATGTATTCAAAGTATCACACTTCGTACCCCAAAAATTTAACCACATATGTGAAAATGTCTCAGCTTCGAAACAAGCCATCATACATATTCAAGTTTACGATATGGGCTGAGCTAGCGAAGAAAACGTTACCATTACGGCCTATAGAGAAACAATTGCGCATATGCCCCAAATGTGTGCTGGACATACACATTAGTATTACAACCTTTGTAACAATAAAGAAACCAAAACAGATATTAGCCATGGTTGTTTCGTAATGTTAACTATTATATATAGTACACCTAAAAAGAAGTAGATCTTCATGTACAAAATGTAGGTAAGGTAATGTCCATTTGATGCTTAGAGTCGGGATTTTCAAGTATACAATTTGATGTGTTGCTTGGACGGTTTAATTATAAATTTATCGGGCAATTTCCCTCCTTTTTTACATTTATTTCCTGCGTTTTATTTGGCAGATTATTGAGGTCCTCCTTTCTAAGGACGCAAGATTACTTTTTAATAATTGTGTCAACCATTTTTATAAATATACCCTAGCTTTTTAACAATTTTAATTTTAAAAGAAATGTAACTCAATGTTTAAAAAGAGACTGGGAAATATAAAGGGAATTTCTGATTTAATGCTATTTACAACAAAGTAAACCAAGTCATCCCTCTGAAATAACTTTACAAATTACAGGCCTTTATTTAGGACAGAGATAGCATGAACACGGTTTTGACAAAACAACACTGTAAAATGAATTGCATGTGTTCAGAAAGTTATTTTAATAACTATAATTAGAGAAAATATTACAATTTGTTTTGCCTACCATCAGTAGAATTTTCTCTCTTTTCCCCGCCTCAATTAGATCTAATAT
Organism: Mytilus galloprovincialis; assembly: GCF_965363235.1. Classification (NCBI taxonomy): domain Eukaryota; kingdom Metazoa; phylum Mollusca; class Bivalvia; order Mytilida; family Mytilidae; genus Mytilus; species Mytilus galloprovincialis. The sequence goes on from NC_134845.1 coordinate 25,622,036, forward strand.
TGCTTTAACGTGTGCTCCAGCGGTTGCTGCTATTTTGTCAAAGTCTCGGTTTTTTAGTGTATTTCTCTTTAAAATAGGTTGTAATCCCATTCCCGCATACCCTTTGTTTGTCCTCGCTGCCCGATTTATCACTGTTCTTCCATTATCAACTACAGAACATAGGTAAAAACTAGCCTAAAAGTACAAAAAAAGCAATTTAAATACAAGTCCTCATATTTGTCGATACCTCCAGGCAATTATCAGGAATTTAAAGCTGGCTTTCTGTGTACAAAACATTTTAGTGATGAAAACATCGTCAGTGTACATAGTAATACTTAATGAATCAATTCATTTATATGGAGAAAACAGATTCAATATTTTGGTTTTCATGACCATAAGTGCAGAATGCTTACTCGTAAAGTTTCATAATTTATGGTTCTTGTAATGTAATTGTAATACGTGTAAGCTATGTTAACACTGCCGATCAGTTCAACTCGATCAAGCCCGATCAAGACAAATTACGTGATCGGGAGACTGGTCTGACTCAATCGACAAGAATTTTCGGGATAATCAACCTTGCTCGTCATCGATCCGACGTTCTACTGGAGACTTTTTAACATGTCAAAAACATTCGAAAACAGATCGAGAATTCGTCGAGTAGCGATCGAATTGATCGGGAAAGGATTGTGTAGAGATCGAGTTTGGTCGGAATACAACATTTACCAATCAGTACTCGATAATTTTGACCTTTGCTCGACTAATGTCCGATCATTTCCAGATTAACTCGACCAATGCCTGATCGCGTCCAGATCACTGCGACTTGTATATTTATATTATCCCAGACCAACTCGACTAATACCCGAGCCCTTCGCGACCACATTCGACCACTCTTCCATCTCTACTCGGCCATACATGAGAACACATGATTGCTACACGATTCTCTAAAAGTGTGTGCAGATCTGATTAGCTCTCATGCTTCCGCAAAAATATATTGGCAACATTATTTTTAACTGTACAAAAATTCCTCCATGTACAGTACGTGTTTTTTGCGATTTTCTGTTTTGTCTGTCCGTATTTTCCGTTTGTTCGGAAATGTTTGTAGCATAAAAAAAGAAGATGTGGCAATTGTCAATGAGACAGCTCTTCACAGAACACCAAATGACACAGAAATTATCATTAACAGCTATAGGTCACCTTACAGTCAACTTTTTCACGAAAGACAAATATTTTTTATTTGTTGCGAATTGTTTCTAACAGTAACGACACAAACTGTTCAGCGAGTACAAGTTTTGATCATTTGTTTCTAACATACTTTTGAATGTTTGCATACATTTTGACAAACTATACACTCGCTGCAAATGCGTCTACAGTTTGTCGTTCGTCGTTTGTTAGTTCAAACGATGCATCTCTTGCTAACTTTAACATTAAATCAATTATCTAATGTGTTCCTGCTTGTCTAAAATTACTCAAAATTTCAATCCCCTCTAACCAAACGATGCATTTGTTTCTACTTCTGTTACGTTTAACAAACTATAACAAACGACACACAACGTTTACCAAACATTCAATTTGGTTAGAAAGCAATGCACTCTTGGTATCTTTTAGTGGCAAATACATACAGGTTGTTGCCAAACATCAAAAAGAAAATAAATATCTTTAACCATTCAACTACTGGATGAGATGATTTTTCATTTCCTATTGTTGATTATCCATTTTTAGATGGTGACGTTCCCTTGTCACAAACTTATTGTGTTCTCAACTATATCTCAACTTGCACGATTCGCTCGTGTATGTAACAACGTATTAGATTTTAGCGAGAGAAATTTATGAATTTCTGAAAAATTATTACACCAGGGTTTTCGATATCACAAACTAGTCAAAACATTTACTAAATTTTATCATCGGTATATGGAAATAATTCGTAAATATAACTCAACACGCAGACATCTTATAAGTTCAGGTATTTCACATCCAATCTTTTATGGTAATATTCTTTACAAAGCACAAAAAAGTCAATATTCACCTCAAAAGATTACAAAACCTTTTAACAGACTTATATTAAGAAGGGATATAGTTACGAGACTGTTGTCATTAAAGATTGCATATTTTGGCTTTAATATTAATTCACTTATAGGGTCTTTGCATCGGAACTAAACACATTTATTTAAAAAAAAAACAGTTGTTTGCATGACACAGGTTATGTTCTACTCATATATTTTATGATGCTTTGCTACCTAGACAAAGAAACACATTTGCGGATAAATTTACATCATAGAAAAATACATGACAAAGATTTCCGTTTGCAAAGGTATACAAATACATAAGTTTGCGAAAGTTTTGAGATGGTTATAAATATATGCAAATTCTAAACTTTAAAATGGTTTGATTAGGTGTTAATATATTTTATAAACCGCGGTCTCTCATAACCGCCCATGGGAGGGTATAGCACAAGAAATGTTGATATTTACTACATGTAAAGACAAGATAAACTAAATGCAGCGGTTTGTAAATATATGTAAATGTCGGGTCTCTGAATACATTTACATAACGTTTGCATACCTCTTCAAATCCGGGATTTCGTGTAGTGTATTAAAAGAGGGACGAAAGATACCAAAGGGACAGTCAAACTCATAAATCTAAAACAAACTGACTAAGAAGGGATATAGTTACGAGACTGTTGTCAGGTCATTAAAGATTGCATATTTTGGCTTTAATGTTAATTCACTTATAGGGTCTTTGCATCGGAACTAAACACATTTATTTAAAAAAAAAAACAGTTGTTGGCATGACACAGGTTATGTTCTCCTCATATATTTTATGATAGTATGATACTAAAACCCTAACGGGAGGGATTGTGCCTGATATTCATATGATGAAGACATTATCTTTCAATCAGTTTAATTGAGGTCTGGAGCTCGCATGTCAGTTAACGGCCAGTAGTCTGTTGTTATTTATGTATTATTGTCATTTTATTTTTTTTGTTACATCTTCTGACATCGGACTCGGACTTCTCGTGAACTGAATTTTAATCTGCGTATTGTTATGCGTTTACTTTTCTACACTGGCTAGAGGTATAGGGGTAGGGTTGAGATCGCAATTTTGCGCCTGTCCCAAGTCAGGAGCCTCTGGCCTCTGTTAGTCTTGAATGATTTTTAATTTTAGTTTCTTGTGTATAATTCAGGGTTTAGTATGACGTACATTATCACTGTACCAGTATACCTATTTTTTAAAGGGCAATATGAAGGACGCCTCCAGGTGCGGAAGGCCCATTGGTGGCATTCGGCTGTTGTTTGCTCTTTGGACGGGTTGTTGTCGCTTTGACACATTCCCCATTTCCTTTCTCAATTTTATTATGCAAATATATTTGACAAACAGTACGAATTTATTTGTAAGAACGCAAGGAAATGGGGATGGTAAAATTTATGTATATTGCTATCTAACATAAGTAACAAACCTCATTTTGTGGTGTCATTTTCAAAAAGAGCAATAAAACATATCAGTGGCCACTATGAGGAAGTTTTTATAAGCATTGGGTTCCTCTTTATTGAGTTAGTGCAAGTCTCTCAAACTGCCCACACAGTGGTTGTCGTGTCGGCCACTGCCTCACCTAGATTTTGCGACGCCTGTTGATGTCTACCACATCTTCTGTTTCTTCTATGCACTCTACAAGCTCCGTCACAGCTATTAACCTGTCTCTCTGAGCTCTTACTACCTCGGACCTTCTACTGAATATAACCAAATAAACGGAGAATGTGTCCATGGGACACCAATAATGCCCCAACTAGCATATATAACAGAATAAAGGTTCATGTTGTGACGTACGGGCGTACAGACGGACAAGGGTAACACTCCAAAGCGGCAGGGAATAAAAAATTCGGACGTTTTTATACTAAAAATGAGCATACCCGACCAACTCCCGATTATCCCTAGGACGAATATACGATCAGGTCGATCTGGAATTGTCGAGATCATTTTATTGTCGGGATGAAGTCGTGATGGAGTCATTAAGGATTCGTGAATGGTCGAGTTAAGGTCGTTTACAGTCGGATTGCGGTCGGGTAAAAGTCGTAAACAGGCCGGATCAAGAATTTGGATGAGCTTGGTTTGTGGAAAAATTGACAATCGGGATCATCGAGTTGATATGATCGGCAGTGTGAATCTAGCTTTAATGTAATGCATTGAATTTCTTAGTCTTGTATGTAAAGTAGTACGAATTTATTTTCAATGTATTCCAACTTGAATATTTATAGCTTGTTGTAAAATCCATCGTAATCTGAAATAGATGGTCTACAATTCAGCTACAAACGAAAAAGCAAATCAACTCATCATATATACCAGTATTTAAACTTGTATTTGCGCCAGACGCGCGTTTCGTCTTCAAAATAATCACCAGTGACGCCAAATAAAGTACGAAGTTAAGGCGCATAGGACCAAAAATTCCTTAAAGTTTCACCTCGCGTAGCTGTCAGTGTTACTGTACACAAACAAATCTACTTACAAATTTACCATCCACAACAGCTGCATACGCTTCAACATTTGGCATATCAAGTAACATGTGAAAGTAATCCGGAAGATAGTCAGTTCCACTGTAGATTTCATCTGGTGGAATTATAGCGCAAACTTTATCATAATCATCCTTTGTTACACGGACAATATTTATACTTCGATTACTCATCTCTACATTTGATGACAATGAAAAATGAAGAAAAAAATAATATTAGCCACAAAAACAGGGATAGGTTGTAACATATTATATAATCTAGTTTTGTAATGTGTAATAACTGAAGTACAAGAGGAACGCGTTCATCACACTGTTACAATACTGCATTTGTCGATGGATCAGAGGTTTACTATGCTATATATGCTTTATGACTCATATCGTACGTAACTGTCAATCTGCTAGAGAATCAGGCAGTTGTGAAAACACGACGAACAAAACTCGTCTCGAGTATTAGTTTTCATTAATTTATGATCAATTGTATAATGATGCACGAATAAACATTCAATTCCTCATCCTTTTCTGGTATATCAAGTTATAAGTTGGTTAAGATGGACTAGAAATTAACAATTAAGTCCATAATTTGATGACATTTTAACTCTAGATTTCTCGAATTACCAATGTATATAACTTCGAAATATGATTGTGAGGTCGGTGGTATTGTTCGGCTATGTTATCTTTTTTTAATTGTCTGATTGTTAGAAAGACTGGCAATAAGAGGTTAGATGGGTTCAAACGATCTTTGAACATAAATTTGAATATGAAATGTTTTAGTATAACAAAACTACGACATAGTTGTAAAACAACTAGTACACACAGACACTCAAGTTGAATGCGATCAAATGACTGGCATCGTTTCAACATGTTCAAGTATTGATGTGCCATCAGGGTATTTTAGTGTAATTAAAATGGAAATAAATGTGTATAAACCCTTACCTATTAAAAATACACACAGGTAATCGTTATGATTATAATCTCGAATCCATGTCAGTTAATACACACATATATACATGCATAAGTAATTGGTTGTATGATTATGTAACGGTCAAGAGGTTGTTTACTATAAACATGTGTTAATATTGGCAGGTGACAAATGAATTAATTACAAAACATTAGGTCTATGCACGATCGTCAAAACTGAGCAAAACGTTCATTTAGTAGGAGTTATAAGGGAGAACTAATGAAATCAAAACTGCATATTAAGTTCAAGAGGGACGAAAGATACCAAAGGGACAGTCAAACAGTCACAACTGTGATATAATATTACATATAGAATATCAGGTGTTTTTTTTTTTTTTAGGACTAGTGAATTCATATTTATAGTGTAAATTTAAGTAGCTAGCTTAAAAAAATTGACACGTGAAGTGATCTGACAGCCTAGTTAGGTTTTATAAAAAAACTAAGGTCATCTATAAATGTTAAAAACTGCAAATTTAATCCTGGTATATATGATGGGTTTATTTACTCTTTACATACAATACTTATAGTCAGATTTGTATGTTTACTGATTTTTCTTTTTGTTTTCATTCAATTAAAGGGAAAACGGTAGTATTACATTTTCCCAGCATTATAGGTTGGCCTCTTGTGTACCCAAGACAGGTGAAGGAAGTCAACTTAGGAGCACTGTGATTGGATGTAAAGGTACAATATATTTTTTTATTTATCTATGAATAACTGCACTGTGTAAATTTACAATATAAATTTTAAAACCTATTGAAATATTTTCTAGAGAATTATTCGAAAAGGCTTCCAAAATTTTATAAATTTGGTGCAAAATGACGGTGGGCATAGATAACATAAACAAGTTCCGTTGGAAATTGGTCATGATACTATTTGGCTTCAGTTTTTAGAATACAGTAGTAAAGTACTAACACCACACATAACTGTTTTATCCAGGTTTTTATTACTAAATTTAGAAAATGTTATTATTGCCGCCTATGGCAGAATGAAAAGTACCGTTTTCCCTATAAAAGAGGGACGAAAGATACCAAAGGGACAGTCAAACTCATAAATCTAAAACAAACTGACAACGCCATGGCTAAAAATGAAAAAGACAAACAGAAAAACATTAGTACACATGACACAACATAGAAAACTAAAGAATAAACAACACGAACCCCACCAAAAACTAGGGGTGATCTCAGGTGCTCCGGAAGGGTAAGCAGATCCTGCTCCACATGTGGCACCCGTCGTGTTGCTTATGTGATTACAAATCCGGTAAATAGTCTAATTCGGTAGGTCACATTCATGAAAGGGAAGGGGATTATAGTTACGACGTAAGGAACATATCCGATATCATTTGTGAAACGGTTATTCCATAACGGTCAACCAACTCGTGATGGCGTCCGTAAAATTTACGAAGGGATGATTTCAACTTCACCATTTGGAACTCTTGGTTTAATAGCTTCCTTGTGAGCAGTAACCCTCTATCAAGAAAATCATGATAGGAAATGCAAGCACGGGAATATCGTATCAATTGGGAGATATATACCCCGTATAACTAAGGCAATGTATCATCAACGTCGAATGAATTACAATAGGCAGTTTAACATCTGATGATTTGTTTTAAAAAGTACATGTATATTAACAAAACCAAATGTAATAAGTATTGCATATTATGTTTATAGGTAGCAGATATTCAGGGAAGTTGTCTCATCTGACATATTCAGAAATCAGAAACCTGACATCGTTGAAATAGATATGAAAAATGTGAATACAGATGGTTCAGAAAAACTTTACATTAAAAATAGTCTTAAATGGTTCTTGGACATAAATGCTGTCTTGTTAGTTTATGTTTTTGTATTCTTGTAGTTCAATTTTTCAATGACGCATGTTAATGTTATAAGAAATCGATAACTTTCTTTAATTTTTTGGACCATGTCCGAACTCAACATTTAGATTCTAAGAACAAAATTGGTAAAATAAACGATTTGAATTAAAACAGTGTTAAATGGAACGTATTCATTATAGCTTTGGCATCCACATCATTTTAAACTGTATATCTTATATATCGCATACATAATTCACAATAATTTACTCACATTGAAGAAATACAATTCATTATCTCTAAAATATTATCTGCTGTCAACATGCATTTCTTTATTGCGAACTAAGCGAATATGATGATGAGGCTTATACCAAATTTTGGTAGATGACCACTTGATTAATTACTGCATCCACATGATCATGAACCTCAGGTGTTAATTTCAACCTTCTAAATGACAAAAAGTAAAAGCTCCTGGCTATATTCTTTAATTTTACTTTCATATATATTGATGATGTTCTATCACTGAATAACCTATATTTCAGCGAGTTCTGACATCTCATACATTCCTTAGTAATTTTAAAATTGAAGATACTACGGATAGTAGCAGCAATAATTTACACCTTCACCTTTTTCTCAATATTTTATGCACAGATGGACGATTCCACACTAAAATCTATGACAAACGGAACGATTTCAATTCCCCAATTATAAATTTGTCATTTCTCACAGTAACATCGTATGGTGTTTACATATCTGAGTTGATACGATATACGCTATGTTCACACTATACGGACTTCATAAATAGAATTGTACATGTGCTCCTTACGCAGAAATTGCTCCAATAGAGTTATGACGAGGTAAGATTAAAAATGACGTTCCGTAAATTTTATGGACACCAACACGAATTAGTTGTGTCGAAACTAACTAACGACATTTCAATCACGTCTTAAAATGTTGTTTACCATCTACGTCGTCTGCACTGCTAAGATTCGAACGTGGTCTTTCCCGAATATGGCTGTTTTGCGGAGTGTGAATTTACATTGGTATTTAAAATTATACGTATCTCGAAATTTATAAATCTAACATTCATGTATTTTAAAAGTTAGGATGTGTTAGTTGTAATTCTAATTAGATATTGTGTTGTGTCTTATCGTTTGTGGTTTTAATTTATTTCTATTTTCTATATGTACGTAAAAGTAAAGATAATGTACATGCTATAAAAAAACAGAAGACGTGGTATGATTGCCAATGAGACAACTCTCCACAAGATACCAAAATGACAAAGAAATTAATTTCATTTATTTGATTTTTAGTTTTGCGCAACAATACTTATAGGATTTATTTGTTTTTACACAGTTTGATTAAGACATATGGTTCGAAAATACAAATAAGTACACCATTAATTACACAATTCTATATTTACATTCTTGTAATGACTAGACAAAAATCAAATAACACCATTACCAAATTAATCCAAATTTTAAATGATTTTTTTAGAAATTTAACCTGAAACGTAAATTTTGTGGCGTTGATACATTAGTGAGACGCACAGTTCATACTTTACTTGTGTATCGTCATAAATTAATTTCAGCTGTTCGTTGTTTATATCTGGTTTACATGTTGAAATGCACTATTTTGTTGCTTATTTGTATAATTCTCCATCATGAGTGTTCTTGCATTTTTGTGTACTGTATTCCTGTCAGACACGTACAGTGTCATGGTAGCCGTATTTTCAATTTGGATATTAAAGCGGAATTCCCCTTTGGCTAGTCATAAAACCAGGTTCAACCCTCCATTTTGTGTCAAACATGTCCTGTACCAATTCAGGAATATGGCAGTTTCTATCAAATAGTCCGTTTGTATGTATGTTGCCGTTTGTTTTATTAGCAGTTCAGTGTTTCTGTTGTTCCGTTGTTTTTCTCTTACAGGATGTGTTTCACACGGTTTTTGTTTGTGACCCGGATTATTTTCATTCAAAATGACTATTGGACAGCGGTATACTAATATTACCTTTATTTACAAGTGATAAAACATATATCCATTTGGTGAAACTACATGAGGTCGATGATTATTTTATAAAGTGTTACGAATATATATATGTCCCGGAGAAGACAAAACAAACAACAGTCTACAAAACTCTACACAGCAAAACTTTATATTCGACAACACGGTCCCCAATAAAAAAAAAAAAAAATATCGGACAACTTAACAAGTTTGTTTGGTAATTATTACATCATAAATAAGCTCATGCAACGTGTTTAAGCTAAAATTTCCGTACTAAAGTCTTTATGGTAAAACCGGCAACAAAATACAAAATTACTTAAACAAAAACCCTTTACAATTTGCTATCACGAAAATAAATTGCAGGTGTCGCTTCAGTGCACAATAACCTTGTTCCATAAATTTCTGTTATGTCTAGTCCAAAACGGTTCATCAAATTAGTTATGAAATTCGAGTTAGTTTCATGTCGAAAAAAAACAACGAATTATGACCTTTCCAGAAACTACTTTTGAAACTATTTCCCGCAGATGTAAATATAAATGTTCAGTTAAAGTTTCTCCAATACATCCATACACCTCTATATTGCATACCGTTCCTATTGACGTATTGAAATAGTTGGCAAATGTTAAAATTCTGGTAACATTTTTCAAATTAGAACCGATAGCTGTTGTTCGTTTTGTTTTGATGAGAGAAGCGTTCGATTTTATCAGTCGATACGGAACCCAGTCAACAATGACACGGTCTTCTGGGAAGAGATGACAACACACTTGTTGATTAGTCAGTATATTGGCAAGTTCGGATTCATCAATTGGTTTAGCGGAAGTAGGTGTCATATTTCCAGTTGTGTTAAGTATACTTTTCAGTTGATCTACTGATGTAATATAAGATCTGAATTCCTGTAACAAAAGAGAGATTAAATTGCATAAGATATTTACGTTCATTACAATATATTACATGTTAAAAAAAAAGAGACATAGCACAATAGTTTAAATTAGAAAATCAGATTGCAGCGCTTTCATTTGGCAATCGCCCGATAAAGAGAGAAGTAACATTGGAAAGTGGCATTAGCTACGATATATGACAAAAAAATATATGAATATGATTTGAATCAATTATATGGTCATTTTTATAAATTTCCTGTTTACAAAACTTTGGATTTTTCGAAAAACTAAGGATTTTCTTATCTCAGGAATAGATAACTTTAGCCGTATTTAGCACAACGTTTTGGAATTTTGGGTCCTCAATGCTCTTCAACTTTGTACTTGTTTGGCTTTATAACTATTTTGATCTTAGCGTCACTGATGAGTCTTATGTAGACGAAACGCGCGTCGGCGTATTAAATTATTATCCTGATACCTATGATAAATTTTTAGATTGATTCAATCATTAAAGGGGCACTAGCTGTCAAATTCATGGTCACCGATTTGACTCAAATTCTCATATTTGATTTATAACAATGTTAAACATTTATCCAAATTATCAAAAGTCTAAAATAAACAGTTTACAGAGCATGGGGTAGATAATATATAGGTTCGTTTCGTGTGTATTTTAGTCCAGACGCCATCTATAGTGTGTGATAACATTGTGTGAGGGAATTCGACGTTTGCTGTACCACTGTTCACTCCAACGCAATTTATGACAATACCACTGCATCAATCTGTATGATTATTTTTGCAGTGTTTTAAAAAATGATTTTACTTTGTTGTCGCGTATTATTTTTGAAACATTCAATGTTTTTAAAAGGCGAATTTTCTGTATAAAGTCAATAATCATGTTGACTTTTGAAGCCCAAACTTTCTACAGCCTTAAATACGCAAATAAAAGATCCAAAAACTATACCAATACAGAACGACATGTTTATGGAATTATAGCAAATCTTTTGGTTACAAATTTTTATTCGTTATTGCAAAATAATGAACTTAAAATATCTGACATTTTCTCCCTACCCAGTTTACCCCTATTATTTTTTATGATGTGGACTGGTCATTGTTATTAATTCGTACGCAATTTGATTGGATTAACTTGTAATTAGTTTACCTTCAAACTTGTTTATGCTTTTCATACATGACTATTGATAATAAGAACGTGCATGCATGTGTACGGTAACTAAAATGACCTTCAAACTGGACACTGGACGAGTCAATATTATGTTTTATCAATGAAAGTTAAGGTATGAAAGGTAAGAATTGCCACTTCTTCTATTTTCACAAAATTTTCCGACTACACAGTTGATAGATTATTTTTTAAAAGCCTATTGTGGAGATAAAAGAGAAAGTTTACAAATAAGACGTTTTGTTCCATTAAACAAGTCATTTTCTTAAGAGAAATGCCGAAATACATTTTACGCACAGCTACGGCAGGTAAAGTTATTATTTATCATAACAAAAAAAAAGCATTATTCAGTCTCATTGGAATATGTTAATTACAATAACTCCCAAACTTAAGTAGTAGGTATATGAAGTCAAAATATGTCCGATCTGCCTATTTTTGGACATCAAAAGTCAATACGATCGTTTTAAAGTCAATTTCGTCTACCTCACAAAATCTTGTTAGGCACTATAATTACCTATCGATTTGACCTCAGATGACCATATAAGCGATGTAAACATAAATAAAGATATGAATAGATTAAACCCACACGTGCAATTAGATTTTTATAGGTCTGTTTGATTTTATTTTATAGATTTAAAAGAGGTGTTTCTCATTGTTATAACCGAATAAGAATGATTTTATGTGCATCGAATTAGTAATCAAATGATTTACCGTAGTTTCACTTTCATTGTTGACATTCTTTTTCTTTAAATAACCAGTACACGTACAATGCATGCGTTGTCAATCTCTAGCTAGGGGTTAAATTGAAGTTCACATGAATACGAATTAAAGAGGTCGACTCATTCACTTGCAAGTGAATTACTAATTATCAATGTGTCTTAGCGTAATTTGACAAAATTGAACATTTTGGCTGCAAAAAGCAAACTGTTATTTCATTATTTCACTTTCATTATTGATTGAACAGAAGAAAAATCAAACTTTAGATTTTTTATATATCTCGTAGCTAGTGCCCCTTTAATAAAAGTAAAATAAAGAAATACTCATTCGATTTTAGCAGTCAATTTGGTACATTTTGTCAAAATAAGCATTGACACATCGCTAATGGATTATTCACTTGCAAGTGAATATTTCGACCTCATTGAATTCGTATTCACGTGACCTTTTATTAAACCCGTTCGCTGAAATTGGTTACACATGTTTTTTTCATGCTCAGTCATTAAAAGGAAAAGAATGTCAACATTGAAAGTGAAACAAAGGTGAACAAATTCATTGACTTATTCGATCTACAAAAATTCATTTGTTTACAGGTAACAACAAATAATTAACTTATTTGCTTAATTAAACTATAACAAGAAATCAAACAGACATAGGCAAGTCCAAATGCACAACATCGCTATCTATTTATATTCATGTTTACATTTATATCGGGTTATGTGAACGTCTGCAGACTTTTAAGGTCATCTCGATAGTTAATTAGATGGAAGATAAACTGAAATACACACGGTATTCTGATATTTATTATTGGGTACATGCGTTGTAAACTATTACTTCAGACTTAATTGTAATTTGGTTTTACGTTCAAGTATGTTATAAATTAAGTATGAGAATTTGAGTCAAATCGGTGAGGATGATTTTGACAGCTATTGTCCCTTTAAATGTCTATCTTATTACTTAGTTGTCCAGCAACAAACTAAATTCAAAATGAAGAAAAAGATATGTATGTCCTGGAGTAGTCAGATTCCTGAAAGGATAAATATTCAAACGTAAAAAAGACAAAAAGAAAGGAAATTATATGAAAAAAAAAAGTATTAAAAAAATATCAACTCGGAGGAAAACAAGGGGACGCTCAAAAGGGGTCCATCAAATTTGCCATACTCATTAACCGCCATTAGAAACTTAATTCAAAAAGTGGTTAGATATAAGTAACTAACAGGACTTTCTCTTCAGTGAAATAAAAAACGAGAACCAATAGGAATTGTGCTAGAAGTATAAATTAGTGTTACAACCTTAAAGAAATAAAATGCGAGATTACCGTGAATTATAAGAAACGAAAACAAGTATCTTTCATGTTTGATTCGTAAGTTTGACTATAGTACACCTATAAAAATGTATATCTACAGATTTAAAATGAAGGTCAGATAATGGCTATTTGATTTTTGGATTTTGGATTTTCAGTCAGACCATTTTGACTTGTCGCTAGGACGGCTTTATTATTATTTTCTCTGGCAACCCCCCACCCCTCCTTTTCAATACACCTTATCGCTAATCCCGGCTGACCCGGCCGCTTGAACTTTTGACGTATACAACAATCACTTTTCCATTGTGGCGTCAGATATTTTGCTTTATGACGTCAAAATTTTACGGGAACCTGTGTGATATCCAGTAATGGCGGACAAATAGCGATAAGGTGTATTGATTTCTTGCAGTTTGTTGGGCAGAATAATAATGTCTTAATGCCACAAAACTACTTTTTGTTTAGTTGTGATAATTGTGTCAACCATTTTCATAAACATGTTCAAGCGTCTTAACAATTTTAATTCTAATGCAATTTGGATGTAACAATTGTTTTCATTGGCTAAAAGTTGCCGTCAAATCCACAGTTGACCAGGCTTAACTAAAAAGGGACCCGCCATTTTGAATTGATGAAACAACAAATGTTCGATTACTACTATATAATCAAAAATAAAACAACACCTACCTCGAATTCGCCGTTTTAATGCAATTTTATCCGAATTTGAAGCGTACAGGTAACGTAATAACCTCCAGTTTGTAAGTTTTCATTTGTATGACGTCACGTTTAGCCATGACGTCTTTGTGCCAAAATCATTCATGAAGTTTCGCGGATTTTTTTTTATTTGACAAATATAGACATTTTTTCAAGTTTTATCGTATTTTTTCTTTTTGTAATGCATTAGAATCGGAATAACAGTACTGTAGTTGAAGAGTTGCCACCGTCAATTTTGATTTGACGGTCGCAAATCTCCGTTTTACTGTCTCCGCTACGCATCGCCAGTAAAACTGCATTTGCGACCGTCAAATCTACAATACAGTACTGTTATTCCTTAATTTTTGGATGTAATTAATGCTTACAAAGAGACTGGCAAATATTAATGCAATTCTGACTTAATGTTATTATTTACAATACACCAGGTATACCCTCAGAAATAGCTGTACAAAGTACAGACCTTCAGTTAGTGAAGAGATAGCATGAACACTCTTAACTGTTTAAACAATACGCGAAAATGAATTGTATGTGTTCAGAAAGTCATTTTCTGTACAAGGCCACCGTATGGCAAATATATCAAGTAACAAATATAATGTTAAATTGTATTTTGTCTTACCATCATAAGAATTTTCTCTCTTTTTCCGTCCTTAATTTGATCGAATATTGCTTTAACGTGTGCTCCACCAGTTACTGCTATTTTATCATAGTTTCTGTTCATTGTTGTATTTTTCAACAACATATCAAATAATTCCATTCCCGCATAGTCTTTGTTTGTCCTGCCTGCTCTAGTTACTACTGTTCTTCCATTATCAACTACATAACTTAAGGAAAAACTAGCCTAAAAATAGAACAAAATCAAAGATCCAAAGGCGCTGTAGGCAGTTAAGTAAAAAAAAAGGAGAGGCAAACTTGGCAGAAGTTAAGACGAATATTGTTGAAAAATTGGTGAAAATATTTCGGCTATTTCTCAAGTATTGAATAATGTTTGTACCCTAAAGTTTTCACTATCCAATCCTGCCACTTTCAAAAGTTTTGTCCAATTATTTTTTTAATATTTAATATCTGCGATTATGCACATACTGTACACTGTCACATGTAAGGGAAGAGTTAAAATTGTGCCTGTCCATATTGAGGACCCAGTAATTTGGTAATTGTTGCTGTATATCATATCCATTTTTCATAATTGTTTTGTACATAAATCAGGCTGCTGTAGTTTTATTGTTTTACATTTGTAATTTTCTGGTCTTTTAAAGCTTACTATGCAGTATACATGTAGGTTTTGCTAATAGTTACAAGCTGCATGGAGGATTATTCTTATCAGATTAATAATTTCAATAATGGGGTCCAGCAGTGGTGTATGGTTTAATTCAACTATATTCTCAAGTATGAATATGCCATATTAGCAGTTTTAGTTGCATCAGTTGGTGCACCTACATTGTATACACAATCATCAAATCATAGCTGAAACTATCTTAAGTGGTGTAATTTTCTTGTAAGTTATATTACAATAAATGCTGATGTTGTTATAATGGCCTAGCAATGATACAACATTTTTTGAAGCCTGTATGGTTGCCTAACTATAATTGCTTACTTTCTTCATTTATTTTAGTGGATATATATATATAGTTGTCTCATTATGATGCATTGGCTATCATTCCACATATTCTTATCTTTATAATAATTGTACATGTCTTATCTATAATCAGCTTTTAATACAGAGACATGTTTTGCCTATTTGTTATTTTGATAATACAAATAATAGAATTAAAATAGAAATGCATTAACATGTAAAATATATTCAAAGACAATGATCCATGACTGATTGTACAGGGCTGAACAATCCCTATGGAAATAAGATGTGCCAACTCTTATACAACTGCTTACCAAATAACATTGACTTTTCATAAGTTGTCCCCTTTAAACAAACCCTAACACATAGATTACTGGTATCTTAAACTAACATAATTATAGTCAAAGTCAATAGATCATGCATATGACCGAAGGGTAAGGACCAAATATCCTCTATGGAACTGAAATGTACTAATGCTTCTTCACCTACATGGCAATTATCATTGACTTACGACGATTGGTTTCCTTCATAGTAAAATAATCAAAAGCTTTATGAAATTTCAAAGTAACGTAAGTTTCCAAGTAAAAAGAGAATAATTTAGGGGGCAGGCTCAAATATCCTCAATAGAAATTGAAAGTGACAAAGTTTATACAACTGCACACCAAATATCATTGACCATTCACTAGTGGTTCCTCAATAACTGACCTAATCAAAAACTAATACATGTAAACTAAGTTTCAGAGTCAATTGACTATGACAAAGGGGGTGGGGCTAAATATTCTGGTAATCAGGTAATGAGATATACCTATGATAACACAACTGCGTACCAAATATCATTGACCTCCCATAAACTAGACCTAATCACACAATCACAAACTACATTTTTGTAATACATTGTTGATGCTGACCATGCTGACAAAACAACACAACTATATATACATGTATGCCTCTCTTTTTGACTCTCATCTTTGGCAAGACAAAAATGCCAACAAATCTAATACAAATATTTTGTCCATCTTTTTTTAATATTTCTTTATTCTTAATTTCTTAAATAAATCAATGCTGCATTTACACATAATTCGATATCAATTTGAAACGTTTAACATGTTTAATGTCTACTTCAATACGCGTCAAAATCACTTCACTGTCCAAATGAGCTTAATTTTTAACTCAATTAATAATATTCATTTGTTGTAACTGCTGGCAAGTTTATAAATAATTCCTGTCAGAAAGCTGAATCGAAACTTGTTGTATTAGTTGACATGATTATACCTGGCAAAAACAATCTTCAAAATTGATCATGTATGTAGATGTACATGTAGGTATATGTAAATATTTTCATAACATCGTACATGTA
Organism: Mytilus galloprovincialis; assembly: GCF_965363235.1. Taxonomy (NCBI): domain Eukaryota; kingdom Metazoa; phylum Mollusca; class Bivalvia; order Mytilida; family Mytilidae; genus Mytilus; species Mytilus galloprovincialis. Next base: position 25,638,985 of record NC_134845.1, read on the forward strand.
GTAGTCTAGAGTTTCATTGTTGTTGTGGAACTATAGGCGTGAATAGACAATCCAGTTGCTACAGAGAATCATGTATTGTACATATACATGTACATGTATGCCTTGCCTCTTCTTGTATTAGCCATTGCAAAAGATTGGAATTAAGCTGAAATAAAAACAAATACAAATAGGTATAATATTCATTATTGCTTTAAAATTTTTACATATACAATGTAGCATAAAGGCTTCATGTCACGTCCACTTGTATTTTTGTCCATCTAATGAGTTAACCTTTTTCAACTGATTTTTATAGTTCGTTCTCATGTTGTACTGTTATACCACTGTCCCAGGTTAGGGGAGGGTTGGGATCCCGCTAACATGTTCAACCCCGCCACATTATTTACGTTTGTGCCTGTCCTAAATCAGGAGCCTGTAATTCAGTGGTAATCGTTTGTTTATGTGTTACATATTTGTTTTTCGTTCATTTTTTTATATAAATAAGGCCGTTAGTTTTCTCGTTTGAATTGTTTTACATTGTCTTATTGGGGCCTTTTATATGGGGTATGGGCTTTGCTCATTGTCGAAGGCTGCACGGTGACCTATAGTTGTTAATGTCCGTGTCATTTTGGTCTCTTGTGGACAGTTGTCTCATTGGCAATCATACCACATCTTCTTTTTTATATATTCATGTCTAAAATCTTTATGTATTAGTTTTGTCCATGTTCATGTTTATTGAGGCCCTTATAATTACATTTGTAATGCTTAAATTCTCTAGGGTCCCAAGTCAGGATCGTCTGGCCGTTGTTAGTCTTGTATGATTTTCAATTATAGCTTCTTGTGTATAATTCCAACTTAAGTTTAGTATGACATGAACTCCATAATCATTGAACTAGTAACTTTTGTTTAGGGGTCAATTGAAGCAAGCCTTCATGTTTGAGAGTTTCTCGCTGCATTGAAGACCATTTGGTGGCCTTCGGCTGTTCTCAGCTCTTTGGTCGTGTTGTTGTCTTTTTAGCACATTCCCCATTTTCATTCCAATTTTATTTGAAATTGTTAGTGAAATATCTTGATCACGGATTCGCTGTCATACATTGCCAATGTTATAATAAAATAATATATCTGTTCTATAAATAATTGATGTAGGAATTAAGAAAAATACTGTTTGTAACTTGTTAAAAACGTAACTTCGTAACGCACAACGTTACCTTCTACAGGCTTCTTTTCGTACCATGCGAGTTTTATTTCACAGTAATTTCATAGAAAAGTGGTTTACCAGTATCAAGTTGCTGAAGGAAACGAAAAGTTATGATTCTTGAAAATTTCACGAATGCTTAAATATCCGGAAAATGAAAAGTGCTTGTAAATCCAAATCAATTACGGCTTGGGAAGCGTCACAAATTTCGTACTTAATATTTTACAATTATATACTTTTGAAGTGAAATAATGCTGTCCATTAGCAAATTATTGATAAAGTAGTAATCTTAATATTTTTTAAGTGCCTTTGGCTATATCAAAGCACATGTAGCAGTCTGTAACACCAAAGCCTTAACTAAAACACGATGAAGGAAATCCATCTTGAAATGACCTTGACATCGACAAAATCTATAAATACGTATTCAAATGAGGTCCCGATTAAAATTGCAAAGGCCCTGATCGAGTATAATGTTTGGGGGTTTCCACGATACATAGCAAGTACGGAGAGACACGATGACAAATAATAATAACATCAGCTTGCATTAAATAATTAAATAAAATACATATCTTCATACAATGTAGAAATAAAATAATCAAGTATTCATACAAATTCAAGACTTATACAGAGAGGAAGTAAGACAATGCTTTTAAATATTTACCTTTATTGGGATGGAATCCACCAAATTCAACGGCGTCACTGATTAAAAATAGCCGCAAAATTATATCCATGCGCCATTTGGCAAATTTTAATGCCTTCATTACAAACATTTTCGGCAATGAAATTATGCTTACAATAGCTCACTTACATCTTCATCAAAAGCACAGACGATAAAAAGCTATGCTTAACTTTTTAATTAGAACTTTTTCAAATGGGGAACATCAATTGTTTTGGGAAAATCGACGATCATTTAAGGTAATCTTCCTTATATTTATTGTTTTTCATAACAAAAAGTGTGAAAAAAATGTCTAATTAGTTATAAATAATCTACCAGACCTGCCAGATCAGAGAAATGGCACTTTTTCAAAAATTCCCAGGGGGAACCAAAATCCAGGGTGCTCGCATAAGGCAGCTTAACTGCCTAAAAACTATATATACAATAACTTTGATGTCAGCAAAAAGTGCACTAAAATGTCTTCGAAATAGACTATTTTCATATTAGGTGTCAGACCAGCAATGACTCCCTCTAATTTAGAACGTATGTAAAAGTAGCCCTACTCTAACACAAAATAGTGCTTTTGATGTCACTGTTTACCTTAACTAACCAACACATTTGGAGAAATGAAACTCTTGGTGATGAGAAATATATTTAAACAAGTTTGATCCCAAATAAACTTGTCTATGAGTTTGCATTAATAATTTAGGATTAATGCGCTCCATAGTATACTAATCCTGAAAAGATTTCCAGAAAAACAAGGATTATGTTGGTAGTGCCTTTGTTCTCAAGGTCAGATGTTTCATATAAGACTTTAAAGGTATGTTGAAAATAGGCAGGTAGAAATGTTATACATTTATGGTTCAATATATACTTTGTTTCTATAGAGTTTAACTTGTGGTAAAATATTAAGAAAGCTGTGAAAATTGCAAACTTTATTTGAACAGATAGGGATTTTTAATTGGTACTTGACTGTTACCAGGATGTCCAACCACAGAAAAGGAAACCTATACAAATCGTATAATCCGGAGTAAAAAGTCTGTAATATGAAAATAGTCCATTAGTAAACAGAACACACACACAGTCAGATTAAAGGATATATTTCAATTAGTTCTAAAATTGTTAAACATTTATCAGTCACAATTTTCATCCGTCTCCATCGAAAAACATATCAAACAAAAGTTACATCGATTAGGACACATTCATAGTTATATTATATATACTGTCCACGGCTAGACACTTGTTTAATATCAGTCAGTAATTATTCAATTATCAGGTGTTTTAAACTTACATCTTGTATATAAATGACCATTTCAGAGATATCTTTCAGTGTTCCGTGTAAATTGTGGCAACTTGAAAATGACTCCATTTCCTAAACTTATCTATATGCTGAAGACAAATTCAATGTTTGATGATGAAAGCTGCCGTTGGAGAGTTATTATGACTACCAGTGTAGATTGTACATACTCTGTTGAAGAACCATTGGTGGCCATATGTGGTTTTCTACTCTTTCGTCGGGATGTTATCTCTTTGATACATTCCCCGTTTTCATTCTTATGTTATCGTAAAGTCGAGTATAAATATTTCAGGTCTTATATGTACTATACGACCTTTTTAAAGTATTTATTCAAACTTGAATTTATAACTTCTTTTTAAATCCAATCGATATCTAATGTAAATGGTCGAGAAATGCAAAGGTAGCCCATTTTTCTAACTTCGCGTTACTGCCAGTGTATATAAACAAATTACTCACAAATTTGCCATCAACAACAGCTGCACACGCTTCAACATTTGGCATATCAAGTAACATGTGAAAGTAATCCGGAAGATAGTCAGTTCCGCTGTAGATTTGACCCGGTGGAGTTATAGCGCACACTTTATCATAATCATCCTTTGTTACACGGACAATCTTTATACTTCGATTACTCATCTCAACATTTGATGACAATGAAATCTGCAACGAAAGTAATATACGCCAAAAGATTAGGGATAGAATATAACATATCATACAATCTAGTTTTGTAATGTGTAATAACTGAACTACAAGAGGAACATCATACTGTTAGAATGCTACATTTGTCGAAGAATCAGAGATTTGCTATGCAATACTTACTTATATTGTACGCAAATATCATCAAGGATGCCTGTAAAACTTTAGTCTACTCGCTTGTCACGTCACGTCTAGACTACGGAAACGCTTTGCTATATGGAGTAAATGCCAATTTAGTGAATAAGTTACAGCTAGGCTCGTTACACGTACCAAGAAACATGATCATACAACACCAGTTCTTGTGTCACTTCATTGGATCCCGGTGCAGTACCAAATACAATATAAACTTCTTTTGTATACTTTAAAAATCCTGCATGGCCTAGCGCCTGTCTATCTTGAGGAACTCATTACCGCCTATCAACCATCAATATCTCTTAGATAGGAAAATGCAATGCAGCTAATACAACCTCATGTACGCACTAAAATTAATGGAGAAAGACGTTTGGACAAAGCTACTGCGAGCCTCTGGAACAATCTACCTAGCCATCAAAGACATGAACACTCAATCGAACTTTTTAAGAAAAAATTGAAAACCCTTTATTTTAGACTCGCTTTCAGTGATTAAATTTATTTTTTTATATTGAGTGACATTGACTTTTTATCTTTGTTCTTTTCGTTGTAGTATAACATGCCTTTTAATTATGATAATTTATTTTTTAATCTATTCTGTTCCTTTTGTTTTTTATATGTGTTCAAAAATTTATTTCATTCTTATTGCATTGATTGATTTAATGTTAACACCTCTTTTAACTGCATTGATTGTTTTATGTTAAGCGCTTATAGTAATTTTAATTAGATAATGCGCAATATAAATATTGTAAATAATAAAAATAAAAATCTACCTTAGAATCAAGCAGTTGTAAAAACACGACAAACAAAACCCCACTGAATTTTACACTAAATTTGTTAAAGATGCACTAGCTATGAGATAAATAAAAAATAGTAAATATGAGTTTTTGTTCAAATTGAATCATAAATAAGAGTAAAATAATAATTCGCTTTTAGAAGAAAGTATCGTTCATTTGTGTTAAGGTGGTATCTAACACTACAGGGATATAACTCTGTAAAGTTAGCTAAACGTTTTAATGACGTTGTGTTATAAAAGGAATATAAAGCTTCTCAATGATCAACATTGGTGTTTGTCAAACTGCTATATAACCAGTGTAATTTATCTGACAAAACGGTTGGTTCAAAATTTTAGAAATTTTTATAGTTTTGTTAAAGGGTTAAAGTAAATACTTTGACAAACTTTTATGAAAATTAAAGGAGACAAATTAATTTTAGTGAAAGTGTTGGGTATCACCTTAAAATAAGCTAAGAAACATCGATGATGAAATATTAGCTTGGAAGTGAATAATTCGACCTCATTGAATCCGTATTCATGTGAACTTCAATTTAACTCCTTAGTTAGAAATAGATTACGCATGAATTATGCGTGTTCAATTATTCAAAGGAAAAGAATGTAAACGTTGCAAGTGAAACAACGGTAAATCATTTGATTGACTGGTTCGATCCACAAAAACTCATTCTTATACAGGTAAACACGATGATCAACTTATTTTTGTCCATCTGATGAGTTAAGCCTTTTTCAACTGATTTTTATAGTTCGTTCTTATGTTCTATTGTTATACCACTGTCCCAGGTTAGGAGAGGGTTTGGATCCCACTAACATGTTTAACCCCGCCACATTCTGTATGTTTGTGCCTGCCTGTCCCAAGTCAGGAGCCTGTAATTTAGTGGTTGTCGTTTCTTTATGTGTTACATATTTGTTTTTCGTTCATTTTTTTGTACTTAAATAAGGCCGATAGTTTTCTCGTTTGAATTGTTTCACATTGTCATTTCGGGGCCTTTTATAGCTGTCTTTGCGATATGGGCTTTGTTCATTGTTGAAGGCCGTACGTTGACATATTGTTGTTAATTTCTGTGTCACGTTGGTCTCTTGTGGAGAGTTGTCTCATTGGCATCATATCACATCTTCTTTTGTTATATTATATGTTTTACCTATAATATAAAATTAAACAGACCTAGTAAAAATCCAATTGCACGAGTTTGCTAGTTAATGTTTATTTCGCTTATACATGTATAACAGTCGGCAGTATTCGAGGTTAACTTGGTAGTTAATAAGATGGTGTCTAGCCTTAAAAACACACGACACGATGATACATATCATAGAGCCCATGTATTTTAAATTGTTTATTCAAGACTTTTTGTAATTTGAATACGTTTTAGTATTTTATGAAAAGGGGGGAGGGTTTTTAAATCAAATATGAGAATTTGAGTCAAATCTGTGGACATGAAATTGACAGTCAATGCCCCTTTAATTTATGTTCAAAATGTATAATGGTGCACGATTTAAAAATCGTTTCCATATCCTGTTCTGGTATTTCAAGTTTTGATTTGGTTAAGATGCACTAGAAACTCCTTAATTTGATGGCATTCGGACTACAGGTATCTCGAATCACTATCCTTCAAAATAGAATGATGGGGTCGGTTACTTTTCGCGGTTTAACTACTATGTTGTGAAATTCTTCTAAATTGCCTGAGTGTTCCAAAGACTGTCTGACACTTAAAGGTTCATCATAACCTTTTGGCTAATAAGGCCGTATTAACACAACAAATATTACTCTGATCACAGACAAAACTATGCACATGCAAAAGTTTTACGGGATGGCAGGAACTAGATATATGAATTTCAAATGCATTTCTTGTTTCATAAAATTATTAACTTTACTAGATTTTGCTATTCAGTTTTTTTCGTTCCTGCAGACATGGCAGAAGGTGCCAAAATAAACTAAGTTGGGAAAGAGGTTTGAGAATCTCCCCTCATATAATACATGTTGTCAGTAGTATTGATTTAAATGGACAATAGACATCTGCAAATATTAGGTAATTTAAACTGTGTAACTGATTGGGCCGTATAAAATGAAACTCAGGTGTTTGTTTATTTTGCTATCTTCTGCAGACTGGAAAGAAACTGCTCATCAAAATCCAGGTAAGTTTTTGATTTTCTGAAACGTAACGTTATACTACATATAACTTTTATATATCTAGTTCCTGCAATGCCTTAAAAATTTTCTAGATATATCATAGCAAATTTTAAGGTGTAAACACGGCCATATTTTTCAATTCCTTATGATGATCAGGGTGAAGTTTGAAACAAATGTAGAGTTTGTTCTAACAAACGATGAACGACAAACTGTAGACGCATTTTTAGCGAGTGCATAGTTTGTCAAAGTTACAGTTAGTTTATGTAAACTTTGCAAACGTATGTAAGAAACAAATGATCAAAACATGTGCACGCTTAGCCGTTTGCATCGTTTGTGTATGTACCCTTACCGTCTTAAAAATACACACAGGTGATAGTGATGTTTACAATCTTGAATCAATGTCAGTGAATACACATATATATTTAAGTTATTGGTCACATGATAATTTAACGGTCCAGTGATTTTTCACTATAAACACGTGTTTATAACACGTTTGTGTTTATAGTAAGCACATGTTTTCTGTTTATGTCTGTTATGATTGGATGGTAAATAATAACCGATGCGAATTTTACGGGTATATGCTGTGAAAAATATTATTAAGTATTCAATTTTCTTACTTGAGACAGAATGGTATCCTGTTGAAATTAAACAAAAGAAATGGAACTTCTTATTAGAATAGGGAAGAAAAGGCCAAGTTGGTACACTTGAAATGTTTACACCTATTTGTTTCTTGTATGGGCTATGAAAGTTGAAAATGTTGGAATAAATTAGAAGCTTTTGCATCCAATACATACTGTGGATTCATACTATTCGTTCGATACCAATGCTCGTAAGTACAGGTGAAGCAAGAATTCAAATGTTCAACGAAAAGCAAATTTTCTATAGGCTGTGTATGTGGGATTGGAAAACCACAAAATCAAATAACCACGAATATGCAAGTTTTCCCTAACGCAAGAAAAATGATACTCATGAAAATGATTGTATCTACAGTAGTTCTTTTCACATAAATATGATACTTCGAGACGCTTCTGATAAATATGTTAATATAAAAAAGAAAATGTGGTATGACTGCCAATGAGACAACTATCCACAAAAGACCAAAATGACCGAAATGACACAGACATTAACAACTATAGGTCACCGTACGGCCTTCAACAATGAGCAAAGCCCATACCGCATAGTCAGCTATAAAAGGCCCCGATAAGACAATGTAAAACAATTCAAACGAGAAAACTAACGGCTTTATTTATGTAAAGAAAATGAACGAAAAACAAATATATGTAACAAATACACAAACGACAACCACTGAATTACAGGCTCCTGATAGTATGTCTTGTTCTGACAGATAAGTATACTTTGTACTAATCTGTTGAGCTCAGCCATTTCAAACTGATTTTTATACGACCGCAAAAAAAATGTTTGCGTCGTATAATGCTATCATGTCGTCTGCGTCGTCGTCGTCGTTCGAAGACACATTTAGTTTCCGGACAATTACTTTAGTTTTAGTGTTTAGTGAATGGATCTCTATAAATTTCTACCAGAAGGTTCAGTACCACTAAAGGAAGGTTGGGATTAATTGTGGGAGTTATGTTCCCAATAGTTTAGGAATTAAAGGCCAAAAAAGGGGGCCCAAATTAAGCATTTTTGTAGTTTTCAAACAATAACTTGTGTTTAACATGTTTAAGTGTATGAATATCTATGAAATTATACCACAAGTTTCCATAACATGAAGGGATGGTTAATATTGACTTTGTTTTTTTTTTTTTTTTTTTAGCTCAAAATGTTTTGGAATTAGGGGCAAAAAAGGGAAAACCTAGGTTTGTCTAGTCAATGGACAATTAAGACAATTTAAAAGCAGTGTAAGGGAGGTATTCCAAAAAAAAAAATATATATACAATGTTGGGTATGTTCGGACTTACCTCCCTCGTACTTCTTGTAAATAATGTACATAAAGAAATGTCAGGTTTATGAATAATTGCAAAAAAGGGGGTGGTAGTAGTTTTCATTTTTTTTCTTCTTCAAATTTCTCAAAATTTTAGATTTTTGAAAAGTTTGAAGAAGAAATATTTAATTGAACAATATTGGGCAATAGATTTGTAAGATATTGACATTTGTTTTGTGTCAGAAACCCATATAATGTCAAAAATTTAATCACAATCCAAATTCAGAGCTGTATCGAAGTATGTTCGTAAGAGGAAGGATTGTCAGAACAAGCACCCATACTTTTTTTTTATCAGAGCAAGACTCCATATCTGTTTCAAAATTTTTATAGCAAGGCCTCATACTTGTTTGTCAAAGCAAGACCCCGTACATATTTGTAAATTCAAGACCCATACATATTCGTAAGAGCATTTGTCAGAGCAAGATTCCATACATATTTGTAAGAGGGTTTGTCATAGCAAGACCCCATACATTTTTGCTAAATGAAGACCCCATACATATTTGCTAAATCAAGACCTCGTACATATTTTGAAGAGATTTGTCAGAGCAATCCCCATAAATGACTGGCAGCATATAAAGAATTTGATGCTGAACGAGAGAAGTCAAAACAACTATATACACGTATTTCTCCCGTTTGGGTTCAAGTTCAATAATTTTCAAATAAACACCAAATACCCCAAATATATTATTTATCAAATATAGATATTACGATAATTCTTGCTTACTTAATTATATATTTGGAAAAATGTATCTATTCCATGTTTAGTTGATATAATTTTAATTGATTATGCTCTTGAAGTTCAACAATGACACGCGTGTGGAAAGTGAGAAAAAAAGGGGGACACAAAGAACGGGACTGTACGGTTGCTACCCAGTAAGAGGTGACTGGTCGTATTATTATTATTATATTATATGCATTCTTAAAAAAAATAATCAAACTCCCCTTGACATGTTCGATTCATTTACAGTGTATTTTCCCGAGATTTGAAATTTTTATTTTGTTTACACTCCCAATAAAAATATAAAGTATCCAAAAACTAGATTCGAATGGTTTATCTATCTCATACACATATTTGTCATGGGTATCATGTGGTTCTACTGAACATTTATATATATATCCACACAGAAGATTTAAACATCTTATTTTAACGTTAAACAGGTAAGATTACCATATATAATATTTGTCCTAAATTATAACCCTTTTCATTTCTCGGCACTGTACTTAATTATTACTGCTTTATTGAAATTGGATTTTGTGCTATGAAAAAACAAAAATGCAATAGTTTGATATTACTTAAACATGTTAAAAATCTCCCATATACAAGTAGTAACGACTATAATACCAAAACATGTGAAATATCCCTTTTGCTGTACCTTGACCTTAATCAGCATAACTGTAAACAATTATAACTAAGTTAAAACAAGACTACAAATTTCTTACATTGATAACGTTGTTGAGACAGTTGATACTTGATATAAACTCCATGCGTTGTGTAGATCAATCTTTACATTGACCAGTAGCCAGGCCGGGGTTCGGTAAGATCATGATTCAAATATTACAGAATTACTGGACATTTCTAGTTCAATAATTCTGTAATTTCGCAAAACTAGAGTTGTAGCTCTGATCTTTGAATATTTTCCATTGCTCTAGATCTGTTCAGACTCTTTGACTTGTGATGGTCTCGGGAATACCTGATGATCCAAACATAGATACTTCAGAATAAAGATACCAAATGTAATGAAGGAAGTTTCCATTCATGCATGCCTTTATCATTTCTGATAGGGTCATATTCGCCATGCCTTACAGACCACGAAAAGAGCTTCTTTAAAGTGGATCTTACATCCGATGCATCTTACAAAAATGTCCATATGGAGTGAGAGTGACACGTTTTCTACACTTTCAATAACCATTAAGATCTTACTAAATGAAGTACCAGCTTTAATATCCCAATTTCATAAACCCAGATTTGCGTATTCATTTAAGTATGATTTAAAGTATCGCAGGAAAATTTTAGACGTCCCTTATCATGAGAATTTGTGCTAGACGATAGAAATCCAGGCTACAATACATGTAATTTTATTTCAACTCCATCAATCATTGGGGTTAAAATACAATAATCATTTAAAGAGTTTATTATAATAATTTCAAACCCTTTAACTTTAATTCAAAGTTTTTATGCTCGATTTAATAGCCAATAAGCAGGTTTTCGGTCCAGTTACTCTTGATCTAAGTACATTTTATATAATTGTAGAATCATGATGATAAAAGTCTTACTAGCGCTTGTGATTATTGTTAATGACATTCTTGGGTACACAGAAAATGAACGGAAACAGTTTTTGATGGCGGGATTGTCTGATATTCAACGGGAAACAATTGATGGACCAGTAACAGTTGAGAGTGGAAACATCCCGACATGGCTAAATGGTAAAAACGTCCATGTTGCAAAATATCATCAATTCAGAACTAATAAAGTTAACATGCTAACCACTTTCCTGAATCTCCCGCAACTCATTTACATAAAGCGCAATGCCGCCCGATAAATTAGATACTACATGTAAGAAAAATTAATTCTTTGAAATGTGAAAAAATTATCCTTGCAATGTCCTCTTAAAGATAACACTTTCAAGGTCGATCAACAAATAAATCGAATCATATCTGAATTTATGCAGGTAGACGGAGCTGTGTCAATGCAATGTAAATCAAATGATAATGTCGACTATTTTAGTTTAACCTTAGTTGACAATTGCATTGCTATCTCAATGACGCAGCATAATGCGTTGGATACACATGGAATTATTTAGATCCCACACCCAATAAAACAAAAATCGAAAAGAATATTTATGAACCAATTGCAATATGCACACAACCTTTATTTTCTTTTTACAGAATTAATGTCATGTATATGATTAAAGGTGAATACTTAACTTAATATGTTTATTTTCTATTCTAAAAGGTAACTTTATGCGCCATTCCTGTGGAGTTTTTGGTGAAACAGATCACTTGGATAGCAACGAACCAAACTATATCAGCCATCTTTTCGATTGCCTTGAAATTGGTTCGAAGTTTAAATTAGAAAACGGTCACGTGACGTTCACAAACAGGTAGGAAATGCATGATCAATTAAAAAAGTAAACAAAACTTGACCTCTTCTAGTCTACAAAGTATTTCTTGATTGGACAAACAATTATATAAAACACTCACAATATGATAAGAAGACAACAACAGTTTGAGTAACAGAAACTTCGATTAATTTCTTGGTGAATACAGTTTGAGAAAAGCAGAAGATATCAAAGGAATATACAAATGTATGAGTTAATTTAAAAGACAAACTGACAATGCAATGGCAAAAAAACGAAAAACGACAAAACTCTAACAATTGTTTACAAAACACAATATAGAAAACTACAGGTCATTGATCAACACGAATGCAGCCAAACATCGAGTGCACGCAAGTGCGTCGTAAGTTAAATGTTGAAGCATCAAAGTGAATCACTTTTAATAGGCTTTTAAAAGGTTAGATTACTTTTGTAGTGGAAGAATTAATAAAAATAATACACAACCAAAACAGTTTAAATGAAGTTTATCACAAAAGTCTTAGTCTAATTACGCTTTATCTTCCTCTTGAATCCTGGATGTACAGAATGTTTGATACAGAAAATTTGAAGGCTTTTTTATTATCAATTTATTAGATCCAAAATTAAAAAACTTGACTTTTATACAGATGGTATGACACTCAATCAAACGAATTTTACAGTCGTTATGGGAGGAACATGAACAAGTCTAGTGTTTTTATTGCGGGAACGTACAGCAAGGCAGTAAGTATAAGTATAAGGCTCGGAAGATCACTCTTCACATACCCTATGAAGGAGTATTCATATGGGTGTCACCTACTTTCAATATATGAGTGCCATCAGAGAAAAAACTGACCTCAGCAGTAAAACTAACAATCCTACTCAATTTAGATCAAACACACCTGCAAAGACAAACCTCAGTGTTGACAGGCTAGTGATCACGGTAGTTAACTGTTAAACTACATTGACATCGGAAAGCGAGGCGTGACAAATATTGGAAAAATACAATATTTTGGCCATAATCTCTAATTCATCAACAAACCTTTCCGCTTCTCTTTTGTTGATATTTGGTCAATACAAATATGGAATAAATAGTTTAACGACCGAAAACATACGTACAAGATATGTCTTAAAACCTAGAAAAAACATTGATATCAAATATATACAATCTGAATGAATTCCTTAATCAATCTTAGAATAACATTGAGAATGGAAATGAGGAATGTGTCAAAGAGACAATAACCCGACCATAGAGCAGATAACAGCTGAAGGTCACCAATAGGTCTTCAATGCAGCGAGAAATCCCCCCAGCCGGAGGCGTCCTTCACCTGACCCCTAAACAAATACAGATACTAGTTCAGTGATAATGAACGCCATACGAAACTCCAAATTGTACACAAGAAACAAAAATTAAAAATAATACAAGACTAACAAAGGCCAGAGGCTCCTGACTTGGGACAGGCGTGAAAATGTTTATGAGATTTCAACCCTCCCCTTATACCACTAGCCAATAGTATATTTCTGTCACTAGTACATTTACAATATGAAAAAAACCACCAAACTACCACTTATTAATGTTATGTTTCAATAGAACATGTCACAAGTACAGAAATTTGATCAATTTGGAAAGCAGTCAAATAAAATTGTTGAAGTTCCACATGTCAGTTGGTGGCAGATTGGTAACCAAGCCATTGCGATGACAGAAATGCCAGTCGGTGTAGTGATTAACCCAGTAAAGGTAGAGCACAATGGTTATATAAGTTACAAAGACAATAACTTTGGCTATGGAAAAAGTGTCCAATTGACTAACAACCCGGCACATGAGCACACTGAAGCGGACGGTACATTGTGGAGCACAGTTACAGCTGTCAGATTTACATCACAGACTCACCTGAATATTTGGTAAGTATCGTGTATTCTTCCTAGTGACATGCAGTAGCGGAGGTATGATAGTGTTCCCGGTCAGCTGAGAGTATGTTAAAAAAAACAGATATAGTTGTTTTTTCGGCTTGAATAGTTTTGCACAAGTAATTTTTAGGGCCCTTTATAACTTACATTTCAGTTTGAGCAAAAGCTCCGTGTTTAAAGCCGTACGTTGACCTGTAATGGTTTACTTTTTACAAATTGTGACTTGGACGGATAGGCGTCTCATTGTCACTCATACCACATCTCCTTATTCCTATAAACATACACTGAACGAATTAGTTTGATCTATGACACAATTTAAATTAGAATACAATTTTAAAACGTAGGTGCCTATAACAGCAAGTTGATTTCATGTATCTTTAATTTGACCCGCATTTCCAATGTAACGTGAATTATTGCTAACATTTCTTGATTGGATGAGCCCTATTTATTCCCATAAATATCACGAACAATAAAATTAGTTTCTAAAACGACCAACTCTTACCTTCATACACAATATTTGTCCAAACAAAACAAAAAGTACAAATACATTTTTGTTATAGGCGAATTATTTACAAGGTTGGTGCTGACAGGATCAGACACAAAGTTGGAGAACACCATTATAACGATGCAGATTTAACAAAGTGCTCTAGAACAAAGCCATTCAACACTTACCCAGATTTAAGTTCAAGATTTGGTTATTTACACTCATTCAGCATGACAGAAAAATATATAATTCTGCCTGAGACAGCCTACATGTATGATCCTTGTTTTTACGGTAAGATAACATTAATTTTGAGACAGATATGTATGTGAAGAATTGATCTGTTAGTGTTTGTCGCTCGAAACAAAATAGTCTGAAGACCAAAAAAATACGATGATACTATATGACATTAGAAACATCCCAGCTGTTGAAACGTAAAGCTGTACATCTTGAATTGAAGCTTCCAGGAGCTATTCCGTATTTCAAAAAAGCTGTATTTAAAAGTGGGAAAATATATCGTAAAATGTTCAACAATGTTGATGCTGTATACAAAGCAATCAATTCAGTGGTAATCTGGAAAAGCGATGTAGGAATATTACACTTTAGTTTTGTACAGCAAGCGCCGTCATTTTGCTGTGTTTGTACTGATGTTGTGTTCACAATGGATACACCATGTCCTTTTCATCTACTTTACACGATACAACAACCAATATCCATCTTATCGCCTGACTTGCATGACCCTTAACCTTGTTTTATACACATCGTCATATCAAAATTATTTTACTTTCACCTAAAATTCAGCGTTCTTTTAACAAAGTTATCACATACAGTATTATCGATCATTGTTTTTGTTCACAGCTCATTACCAGAATGGGGAACCATTCTTTCCTCAGGGTTTCAAGTTTGAACATAATGGTATGTCACGGTTAGTAGTGATGAGGAAGTCAGACGGTGTAATAGTCGCCAGCATCAAAGCCAAACCGTTTTTCGTTACTCATCAGGTGAGATTTTTGGCTTTGGATGTAATTGTTGGTTCTCATTCTTATTTATTGTACAATAAAATTGATAATGGAAACGGGGAATTTGTCTAAGAGACAATAACCCGAACAAGTAATAGAAAAACTGCCGAAGATCATGCTCCAATGAGGTTTAAACACAGCGAAAAAATCCCTCACCCTGAACATTTCAGCGGGTCCTTAAAAACAATGTATAATGGTTCAAAGAAAATAGACCTTACACCAATCTCCGAAACGTAAAAATAAATCAAAATGTTCAAAACACATACAAGACTAACATAGGCTAGAGGTTCTTGAATTGAATTTTAAGTGTTTAGTGATAAATTGTCATATAATTTTGATGAAGAACTTTAAATTTTGAAGCAGTAGGAATTTAAAATTCTTTCTAAAACTTTACATGACTGTATGATTAGCTTTATTTAGAAACAGGACATGTTTTGCATATCTTAACGGGACATCAACAAAACGTCAGAAAAATCGAAAGATATTATGTAGAAATTTATAATACGTCTGTTTTTGTTGCAATAATTAACGATATGGTGGGATATCATGAGAACAATTCTGCTTTTAGGTTTTAAGTATAAATGAAGGAAACATATAGTGAATGCATGACAAAACCGTCGTGCGAGGTCACGGATAATTTTGTAATTGTTGTACATTTTGATTTTAGCTTGGATCGTATGAAGATGGAGAATTGATACATATGGATATGCTAATGTACGACGATGCATCTATATATGACAGAACGACTTATATTACAAGTCTTATGGCTAATGTAAGTTTTAAGCATAAAAAATATAATCATAACTAAGCGGCAGATAACTGATGAAAATTGTTTGAATTTTAGAAAATCTTAAATTCTGTCCCTTTAAAATCCATTATTATCATTACGCGGACAGTAAGTTTTTTTATTGAATTTTTTTATTTTATCTTTAATTTGTATTCTTTCGGTTTTTCTGCAACTTGAATTCAAAATGAGATAATTCTCCCAGAAATCATCTTGAAAAAATGTTAGAACAATGATCTCATAATTACGACACTATCAATCGTCTTTTTTGTTTAATTTGTAAACTGGAATGTCATCTTTTATGATGAAGAACGGTATCGTAGGTGTTTGTTCGGGTTAGTCAAGTTACCTATTTTGTATTTAACATATGTTTTAGAAATGAAATATTTAAATAATATGATAGATATGTGATGAGAAACATTCTCAATTTAAGGGGACACAGAACACCTAAGGGAGTTAACTCTTTATGTGGTTCAAATGTCTTAATTTTTTTTTAATAATTTTGTCCACAGGTCATTCACTAGTTGAGGGGCTATCCAAATCTATTTTAATCAAAGTGTTGGGTAGCCCCTTTACCACAATATATTCTATTGTAGAATCCGTATACTACTAATGTAACGAGGATAACTATAAATACCACGGACTGGACAGCAATGTTTAAGTATCTACGTACTGGTCCTCCTGCTGCCTTTGAAATGTCAAACATAAACTATGCATACAATGGTAGGAAATATACGTATGCTTACATGAGTAGGAATTTTGACAGAGCCGACCAAAATGCAGTGACTAAGGTAATTCTTATTTCAATCAAACTTCTTTCTGCAACGCTATATTGTAAGAAAATTTTTACTCTAAGCATTGTCTTATTACTAAAGTAATTATGTTCTTTTTTTACTTTGTTGTTGTGTTTCTGTTGACGGACAACACAGATTTGATTAGTGTTTTTTAAATGTAAAATCTACAAATAAAATGTTACTCTTGAAAGTCAATTTAAGAATATGATGTCTGTCTCTTTATACACTTTTGGGGATTTTTACACTTTAACGTGAGTTTTCCTCATCTAAATTGGGCACAATGCTAATACCAACAACACACAGACAGAATTCAAATTTCAACAGTGAATCCTTTACCGGTCTAAAATGGTGCACCTCTTTAACTTTTAAAGTTACAAAGCTTCAGCGTGGGCATTTGGGTCCTCATACACGTTCTTCTTTCAATTTTAATTTGAGTTCAAAACATGTTGAACATATTTTGAATCAATGATGATTTTTATATGTAAATACACAAAAACATTTAAACCTTATACAGTTAAATGTTGATACTGGTGTTGAAACAGAATATGTTTTCCCGGAGGGAATGTTTGTCCAAGAACCTCAATTTGTGTCCAGACCTAACTCAACAGCAGAGGATGATGGCGTTATACTAGCACAAGGGGTCGATGGAACAAAACATAAAGGTAAAATGCAAACAAGTGTTGTTTCAAAGTGGTACTTGTTAATATGTTAAAATGAATACCCATTTTGGCATAAGAAAAAGCGTCTTTATTTTAGTCGTCATCCGTTTTTTTGTGTATAGAATGATTTACAAAATTAATGTACAACTTTTTTTCCTTAAAATTCGAAGATTGTGTTTGATACTCCTGATTCCTCAGCTCCAACTTTATTAGAACAGGGGGTAAAGTTTAAAAAGCTTTAAATGGCTTTAGATTTCAAGGCTTTTTTACTTTTATTTTAAGTTTTTTTGTAACAAACGTAATTTTATCCTCTATAATTCAGAGGAAGGCTAATAAAACAAATATCATTCAAAGACATGTTTTGTCAACTAAACAACTGTACAGGCAAAAGATATGATTATTTGAGTCAATGGTAAAATACTTTAGACATGCCTATTTCATCTGATAAGTTATTACTTCTTTTAAAATATACTTGGATTGCTTATAAGTGGTATTTACACTAACATCAAGATCATTCTTTCGTATTTGTTTTTATTCCTTTAGTTCAATGAGCTTAATCCTGTTCATTAAGCTTGTTATACATTTGTTGACAACTTTCTTAAACTAGCCGTGAGGTAATAGTTTTTATTTGCTCCGTGTTGAAGGCCTTACTTTGAGACGAAGACAATCAATTAAAACGATGTTCCTTTGCTTTTTGTGTGTTTATTACTTTGCATGAACGTATCATGATCTATCATGGATGGATACATCATAAAATCGAGAATGGAAATGGGGAATGTGTCAAAGAGACAACAACACGACCAAAGAACAGACAACAGCCGAAGGCTACCAATGGGTCTTCAATGCAGCGAGAAACTCCCGCACCAGGAGGCGTACTTTAGCTGGCCCCTAAACAAAAATGTATACTAGTTCAGTGATAATGGACGTCATACTAAACTCCGAAATATACACAAGAAACTAAAATTAAAAATCATACAAATCAAAGGCCAGAGGCTCCTGACTTGGGACAGGTGAAAAATGCGGCGGGGTTAACATAGACTTTATACATTGTATTTCGAGTACAAACATTATCCAAAAACATATAGCATTCAATTTGTTTACATGATCATTTGAAAATGACATTTGAATATTTTACAGCATTTCTCTGTGTTATTGATGCTAAGACAATGAAGTTGATATCTCACGTAACAGCACCAGACATAGCTTTGTTGGGATTACATAATAGGTATATATAATAAGAAGTCTTAGCTTCAATCCATTTCACTTTACTTAAATCGTTTCCTAAATTGATTGTCACTAATCTGGGAGTGAAATGATTAAAACTACTTTTTTCTAGCCTTATAAATACTTCTATCGATTGCTCGTCTAGTCTCAAAATTTCAATAAAACATTGAAATATCTAAAATGATGAATTACGTTTCTTTCCTACATCTTCATGAACATGCATGTAATATTTGTCACTAGACATTAAACAAATAACAATCAATAAATCAATCTTTCCGATCCTTGTTTTGCATGGGTTTGGTTGGCGCAAAAGCAAAGCATCGATACCAGTATCCGTTTTGGTATTTTAATCGCCTTACCTTTTCAAACGAATATGCTATTAAGGAGTGAAAAAAATATACTTACCTTTATCATGTTTATTACACTTAAGGAGGTTTGCTACTCAGGTTTTTGACTTTTTGTCAAATTTTCAATAATCTTGCATTGTTTTTTTAAAGAAGATAGCGGCCAATGTTAAATGAATGAAAAGTCTATAGGAAATTGTTTCCCGCCAAATTTCCAATGGCCTTTATCTAAAAAAAAACAAGCACACTGACCTATATTTTTTCAGCTGTTCTAGTTTCTCTATTTAGACTCTACCTATTTATAACAGTCATTTAAAATCCTTGTTATTTTGAACCTGAGTAGCTAACCTCTTTAAATATATATTTTTTTATAGATTCTTTGGTCTCGAGGTTGGAACGTCAACTGTTGGTTCAGGGGAAATAATTGGAAAAAGATAACAAGAATAGTTTATAGCAGAGAGGCCGTTTTCAAACCTACAACACTACATAATAGCTGAGATCTGTGCACAAGAACTACCATATAGTGTTCATTTAAATTATATTTACATAACTTTTAATAAAATTATGTATTTCATAATCATTTTGGTTATTTGTCACGTTTAGTAATTATGATTGGAGTTTGCAAAATTCAACTGTATTTTTCCATAAGTGACATAAGTGATAAGTAGCATTTCTGAAGATACAGAATTAGTTATTTTTGGAACGAAATCAATCATTGATAGAAATAAACACAATTGAATGACGAAGAAGTTCCCAACTATAAGTAACTGTAAGACCTTCAACAATGAGCCAAAAATTTCGTCGAATAGCAAGGCATATAATGCGCCTTTATTACAAATTTAAACAATTAAATGAGAAAACTAACGGTCTGATTTCATTACAAACAAATATGATAAACATCAATAGACGACAAAGATTAAATTTCCGGTCTCTCTCTTGGGACAGGCTCATACATAATTATGTTGCGGGATTAAACATGTTTGCTGGACCCAAACTCTTCTTCAAACCTTACTTACGGCCATTTAACATATATTATTTAGCCTTTGATGATATATGGAGGAGCTCGCGAGGTTTTTAGTAAAAACAATGTCCATTGCACAACACGACCAATCAGGATTACCCACCATACTTATTCATATTCATTTCATTGGCTGTAAACAATTTACTGAATTGTTTCTGGTAAAATATACTGAGATAGAAATAACCAAACAACTTGAATGATAAGTAACTCAGAACTCGAATGACAAAAGACAAAGCTTACGGGAGACAAAACAAAGACAGTCCGGCTAAATCAATTTAAAAGACAAAGAAATAAACACAATCACCCCCCCCCCCCCCTTAACAACATACATCAACAAAAAAAAAACAAAATAAAAACCAAACAAAAAACATTTTTCTTTTTTAAAACGATGGGTTTTCATTTCAAATGTTTAGAAATAAAAAAGTCACATAAATGTCCCCACCTAACCATAACGAACTTACAATTAAAACATGAGTACAACATGCCCATATTTTATGTCTAAATTTAAAGTTAGGTGTATGTTTTATTTTCTGTAATCAGGATATGCGTCACTTAATACAAAATGCACTACTGAACACTATTGTTTGAGAGTCTTAATTTTACTATTTATGAAAAACTTAACAAGGACAATAGATCAATAATCAAATAAGTAAGTCATGTTGTGTTTATTTATATTAGAATACCATAACATTTTGATTTTTTTTGCTATAAAAGATAAAATAATGAATTGATATCATATTAAATGAATGGACGAAGCAATCAGTCAAAAAAATTACATTACAATGAAACATTTTCAGATTGCATTCGACTGTTATCATTTATTGCATTCATATTAACTTTCAAGTGTAAATGTTAGTAATATACAATCATATGAAATATGATATCGACTTCATTGAACAGCCATGTTCGAAAACGGAATATCTAATAAAAGGTTATTTTATCAACATAAGACATCAATGGTGTTCTCCGATGCAAAAGCTTGTACAATACCCTAGATATTTTCACTGTGAGAACACGTACAAGTTGCACTATGTAAATATGCAATTTCCCAAAGGAACTCATTTTACGGCTAAATCTGCCACTCTAACCATAATTATATCCTATGGAAAACTGGTAAGATGTACTGTTTTTTTTTTATACATACGCAAAGAAAAAGGGCTGTGCGGCATATTTTTAACATTTACTTCCCTGAACTTCTAAGAGTTTAAAAATAATACTAAATTCTGCGCTACCCCTCCCTTCACTTTATGTTTTTCTAAGAATTCAATTCCACCATCTATGATGTGCATTTATACTGGTAACATTCCTCTATGAGATGAAGCATAGAGATCATATCTGGGAACTGGTACGTAAACAAAACAAAATATATATGAATCATATATATCTCCCAAAAAGAGGAGTGGTTAGTGAAACGGGTGTATTTACAAAGTGCAACCTATAGTATCGAATTATGCTAGAACTAGCTCGACACTTTGGTGAAATAGGAACAAAATTAAAAACATGATGAACACTCAAAATCTTACAACATTTAAAAACAATTCTGCAACGCATCAACCATATACATAATAATTTTGTTATTATGCAGCATCTGTTAAAACAGAGGTAAGAATGCCACATAAATGGAGAAAACGTGTCCTGTTTGGTTTTGGAGTTGCAGTGGTTTGTTTAATGATAATTCTGGAAAGTTTTCATCCATCATTAACAAACATACAGTACAGAAAATACCAAGATAATCTTAAAGAAGTGAGTTGCAATTTTTTCAAGAATCATACGTCATTGCAAACTGAAATTATCGCTCAGTACCAAAAAGGAGTATTAAAAAAAGAAGAAGTGGTATGATTGCCAATGAGACAACCCTGCAGAAGAAACCAAATTACACAAAAATTAACAACTATAGGTCACCGTACGGCCTTCAATAATTAGCAAAACCCAAACCACAAAGTCAGCTATAAAAGACCCCGAAATGACAAATATAAAACAATTCAAACGAGAACACTAACGGCGTAATTTATGTACAAAAAAAAAAACGAAGAACAAATATGTAACAAATATTTATTAAAGTACATTTGGCCTGTTGATGTAACCATGGAAGTATTCATTTTGTATTGACACTTTCAGTTTACTTCCTTGATAGAACGTTGTAAATAGTCATTAATAAATCATCGTCCAACATGTGCAAAGACATTGTGCACAAATAAGATAATCTCATTTTGAATCAACTACATGTATGCCTGAGTATTAACAGCAAACAACTATGAAATTGGTCGAGAAAAACACATTATGACCTTATTTTCTGTCGTGTATATAATGAAACTAAGTATCTCGAAAATTGAAAAATCTATCTATAAAATGAAATATAACTTCGGAAAATTTTGAAAATTTCATTAATTTTTAAATTGCAGATATAAACTGTACAAACCATTTCAAATTAAATCATTCTCGTTTCATGTGCCACCCTTATGAATGAAAATGAATGTTTTCCCCCCGAATAACCCGTAAATATTATCTGTGTTTACCAAAAAAAGGTCAATGTTTGAAATAAAATGATGTGATTAAAAAAATAAATAAATGGATAAACCTTTAAAAATTAATTTCGTCATCAAAATAGAAAGAGATCTTGACAAACCACAAGTATAGCATGGCGACAATGAACATTTAAATGGCATGGCAACAAATCTGAAGACTTACTTTGTTTTGGATACAAATGTAATCAAACTTCACAAAGTCTGTGCAATCAACAACACATTACCGGCTCATCTGCATATTCTACCAAGGTATTGTCTGTTTACTTGGATTGACAAAGAAATTGTCCCTAGTGACAGAAAGTTTACAAAAATTCGATTTACTTTCGCAGTGGTATACAACGTGTTTAAATTCTTTAGACCTCATAAGAACTTCTAGAAAATTTTAAATCTCGGCCATTCTTTGAAAGAAATGTTTCAAAAACTTGGAAGTTTCAAAACTGAAATTGAACTTGAAGAAACTACAGATTAAGTTTTCTCCGCCTCATTGTTACACAATTACCTCGAATGTCACAGCAGCGGTCATCTCAGTACGTGGATCTATGACGGACGGGACGATTTCACTTTTGAAATTGTAAATGTTCCTTATCTTTGCAGCAATATACCAACCCCACCCGTTCATTTCTCAACTTATAAGTTATTCAAGATCGTAAAGCTGCTACGCAGACCTTGCTGATAGACTAGTCATACATGTAGGTGTCTAAGCAAATAAGATAATGAGCCAGGGGTTTGTCAAATTTTTCTTCAAAAAGTTCATGGGTAAGCACTTATGCCTTTTAGATAAATATTCAGTTTCTACTTCACAAATAGGACAAGAATGTTATTAGTTATAAGTGCTGAAGTTGTGTTTTTTAATATAAGTTTTACAGTGTTCATATTGTTTTACATTGTGTTTTTTTATTCTTTTGGTCGTATGCCTTTTTGTATGACTCGGTAATTATACAATCCGCTATCGAGTATTTGACTTTGGATGTGCCAGGTTCAGATGGCTTCTTGAGTGAGATTCGGATGTAAGAGGTTTATACAGTTTTTTTTTCATTTTGATTAAACTTCTATTAATATTTTATTATCAACTACAAACATATTTAATCTGCTTCCTTGTCAAATAATAATGAAAATGATTTAGAAAGCGCCCTATCTTAATAATGAAAATTACTCTAAGGCGCTCTACATGCAGTAGAGTGATCATTAACACAGATCAACGAGAAATACATAAAACATATCGAAACATACAATAAAAAGATTTATTTAAGAATTGAATGCTTCTTTTTGTAAATTTATTGGGGTGTAAAAGCGTTGACCGAAGTACATATTGTATGAAGCGCGGAAGCGCTTCATTCTAAAAATGTACGCACGGTCAACGCTTTTACAACCCTATAAAGTTACAAAAAGAAGCATTCAATACTTATAATTACATTTTTTAGCTATGATCATGAAAACACGAATTTTATATATTTTATTATTTAATTCACCTGTGCACTTTATTGTTGGAGCACGTGTTATCATGAGTGAAAAGTTGTATTGAGCAATGCAACTGCTTACGGAATAACACGTGATGTGCAGTTAGCCAATCAGAATAAAATATTATAATGAAACATACATCTAATGTAATTATTAAAAAATACGTGAATAGAAAATAATATAAAATGAAATGTCAATTCACCATCACCTACACATTCGTTTGTTGCGTCTCTGTCAAATTTACTATTTGTCAGACACGTATCATCTTCTTTGCCGGTACTTTAAATGAATTAATATTTTTTGTAACTAATCCTTCAGAACAACCAAACAGATAATTTCATATTAGGTGATCAGTTTAATAGTGATGTCTTGTAACGGTGTTAGCGATTTTGGCATCTGTAAGATACATGCTTTCTGTTTTTCAGAAACTTTGATTAACTAATTGGGTTTGGATAATCAGCACTAAAATGCATTCACCATTTTGTTTATTTACAGGGTCTATTGTTTAAACCAGTCAATGACACCAACTGTATATACACAGTGAGTACGGAAATGTTAGTACTACGACGAGAGTGGTTTTTAACGACCTTCACTTCTCACGAGGGTCTTGCATGTCGGTTGTTAAAAAATACTCGTGTTCCCAGACTTCAGGTGGAATCAACTATACGCTTGGTTGGGACATGAAGTCAAAGTCAAATTCAACTGTTGCGAAGAAACTTCTGAAATTGTTAGAAATGCATTTTTCATTGACACATGCTCGGTTAAATTGTTAAATTCAAACCCAAATTGCCGTATCATTTTTGCGATGACGACCTTTGAACATCTCTGAACCAAATATAGTTGTTACATTTGTCATCGAAACGTGATCGGTTGAATTAAATATTTCAGATTAGATCATATATAGTTTAATAATTCAAACCCAATTTTCATAAAAATTTCGTGATGACGACCCCTTGAGTATCTCACGTCATACTTTAATTTAGATTCTTTTCTGTTGTTTACAGTTAGATGGAAGGATAGGTCGTGATCTTGAAGGAAATTTCGTAATACCACAAGATGATATTTTGAAGCTGTTACCTTATCATATAGCCGAATGTTTATTCAGAAGGTATATATTGTAACACATGGAGAGAGTTTTGCTAAACTGATTTTTTCCTTAGTAGTCCAAAGATAAATAATTAGATCTAAATTATTGTTTCGCTATATGGCACACGACGTGTTAAAACATACTGATTTGCTCACATGCATTTCAGAATATGTTTGACCAAAGTTCATCAAAAAGCAATAATAAGAAATTATAACGTATATCCTTTTCACCTTAAAGACCATTAAAAAATAAATTTACTATGAAGAGGAAGCTGAAATTTATGTATTGTAATAATATGAAAGTTTATGTCGAGAAGGATACACGGATATGACTGATAGATTACTGTTAAAGTCTAGAATTGATTTCCCTTATTCCTTCCTGACATAACTATGCAATTATATATCATAAACAGTCCAAACAGGTTCCTCCTTCGAGGATAGGGTGACCATATTTCATTAAATGTATCAGAACCAAGTGACGCAAACTATCGGATATATGCAGCTACATTTGGTTTCTACGCGGTTCAGGAAATAGCTACAAAATGTATAAGAAGTACGAAAGATACCAGAGGGACATTCAAATTCATAGATGGAAAATAAACTGACAACGCCATGGCTAAAAAAGAAAAAGACAGACAGACAAATATAGTACACGAGACACAACATAGAAATCTAAAGACTAGGCAAAAAGAACCCGCACAAACATTGGGGTGATCTCAGGGTTACAGATTGTGTAGTGGCTAACAATCTTATGGTATCTCATACCAATTTGCAGATTCATTTAATCGATAACAATTGGAAATCAGCCTGTGTTTAACATGTTGATTGTTATAATGTATATTTTACCGATATATTGTAGAAGATCACAATAAACTCATCATATATACCAGGATTGAAATTTAGTATCAGAAAGATTTGTTCCTAATTTGAATATATTAATAATAGAAAAATCTATCAATAAAAAGAAAATCATAAAGAAAATCATAAAAGCACAATTTCAAAGTCTTTTCATGTCTGATAAGAAATAAAAGGAAACATAGAGTATCATCCCAAACGGACTGCAATAATCTTTATGTTTTATTCATATACAATGAGAAACACTGGGCAAACATTTGAACATTATGCTATTGATATATAATTATGTACCAATATTAAGTTTACAATATACTCGGTTTGTTAACCGTAGGCGGTTTACTTCTAATGTTTGGAATGGCTGGAGTTTATGGTCAAATGAGGAGAGGTTTACAGGAACACGTTTTTTCACGTATTACTATTTTTGTTAACCATCAGCTTATTCTTATATGATTTTTCTTTTTTTATTATTTATTTCGGTTTTTATAAATTCAATTTTTCTAAATATTCATAGATATACTACAACTCTACAGACTTATTGTGCCAAACGTAGCCATCATGGTCAATTGGAACATAGTTGGAACTTTTGTATCGATGGCTGTTATAAACCAAACAGTTATACAAAAGTTATTGCATTCAGGTAATATTACCATTATGCACAAGTTTCTATAAACATTCTTTAGGTTTCCACAAATATTAATAATACAAGTTTTAGTTCGCTGCTGATAAAATTGTGTTGAAAAGTTTAGTGATTTATTTCATCAATTAAGTAAAATCGAGGAAAATTGTACTATTATTACATTGTAGTTTTTCATTTGGAATCTCATCAAACATAAATTTTCGTTCGAATTGTTTTATATTTGTTATTTCGGGACCTTTTATGGCTTACTATGCGGTTTGGACCAAGTAAAAGATCTTCGCCATTCTTGTACCTACCCTAATTCCAGACGCCCTCTGTTTTTAGAGAAAAAAATCAGTAATTTAAAAAATATATACTTATATATATCTCATTAAAGGATTTCAGTACTTCCGTATGTTAATGTAAAAACGTATCTTACAGACTGAAGTTCGAAAATTAATGAAAGCAAATATAGACAAACATAATGACAAAGGAAAATGAATGATACACCACTTATCTATTTAATGTATGGTTGTATGGGCATACATTCTATTTCAGCATCCGTGACGACTATCCTAATGCTTATGGTCTATCGGTTTTCTTTAATAGTACTGCATATCGATTTAGTCCTAGGTAAGTTTTGTAAATAAATATAGAATATATGAGCCTCGTTTTTGTCCTCTACCAAAGAGAGTACACAAAATCTGATATAGAAAAAAACCCCTGCATTCATATTTTTTAGAAATCCACATGGTTTAAAATGTGAATTTGGATTATGACTTAAGTGCATCAGTAAAACATAAAACTAAATAAAACAGTACTGAAGTACAATGTATAGTTACTGTGGTCTTTAGTAATATCCTGAATCCTTCTGAATTCCAATTTGTTCTGTTGAATATACATACGTTAATATGGACAATTATCAGAACAAGCAATAAGAACTTTACTCGGTTATTGAGAAGATAAATTATAGAACATTAGTGTTCATGCAGACTTGATATATTCATTATCGACATTTATTGTCAAATAGTGACATTGTAAAAAACATTCGTGTTTGTCTTTTATTTACTCTATTTTAGAGATTCTATGAAGACAAAAAACGACGTTATGTTCAAATTGAAGTCACGGAACAAACTTGCTGACACAAGGCGACTTTGGACAATGGATGGTATCAAAGACTTTTTAAAGAGTACAAATGTTGGTAGTTTAACTTCTAGTAACTTTAAATATCTATGATGTAGACACGATTTGATTTCTTTTTATTTCTAATTACATGTATATTCATTCAACTTTGTTTGATGCTTAATACGAGGAAGAAGTTCACAAATGTCATTCGGTGTCTAGCACTACAATATATTTGTATCTTTTTTCCCCCAAGCAAAATATATGCAATAAATTAGTTCATGTAATATTGCTTCCTGAAAAAGAGTAAAATAACTATCAAATAATTGACAAATCATAAAATACAAACGAATGTATATAAAGGATAATGCGGGATATCTTAAATGGCTATTTAGATCAACATATGATAACTATTATACCTTTGATAACTATTTACACAACTGGGTCGATGCCACTGCTGGTGGACGTTTCGTTCCCGAGGGTATCACCAGCCAGCAGTCAACACTTCGGTGTTGACATGAATATCAATAATGTGGTCATTTTTATAAATTTCCTGTTTACAAAACTTTGAAATTTTCGAAAAACTAAGGATTTTTTTTTATCCCAGGCATAGATTACCTTAGCCGTATTTGGCACAACTATTTGAATTTTAGATCCTCAGATGAGTCTTATGCAGTAGAAACGCGCGTCTGGCGTACTAAATTATAATCCTGGTACCTTTGATAACTATATAGTCCGTTCAGCATCGAAATAGTTATACAGTTAATATTGATATGTGTATAATGATTGTGAAGTAGGATGTAACTCAATATTATTGCAACATTGTCATATATTATATAAATATTTCAACTTGTATCTTTTTGAAGGTGAAGCAACATATTCTCATCATTGATGCCGAACACTACACAGACTTAGTTATCACCAACATATTGCAGAATCACATCGTAGATGAAATCCAACAGATTTCTGTTCGCCTAACCAATGAAGATAATGTAAAAGTTGATTATAAGCCGATACTATTTAAATTAAGAAGGTTTTATGAACATGGTTTTCGAATTTTCTGGTTTGATTTGGACTACTCGTGTGTTTCGAGAATAGATAAAAAACGGACAAACTGTATGCAAATTGATATGGTAAGTAAATTATACATAGTGCAATATAAATACTTTTGTCTGATAAAATGACTATAATAAGTTTCATGTTCCAAATTAGCAACACAAATATAAATAAATTATTTCATCTTTCTATAAAATATTATAATACAACATTAATGATCCTCGAGAATTACACACTGGTCATTTGACTTAAAAAAATGATGCATATAGTTCCATAATGCAAATATTCCACCACAAAAAAGATTGAATTCCAAAATGCAAATATTCCTTTGAATGAAAAAACACCAAACAATTAAACATAATCCATAAATACTGAAATAATCATTAATATACTTTGTATTTAACTTCCACTATTAAAATTGAACATTCATCCAGTGAACAAACTTCCAACGCCTCGTCCAGAACTATTTGATGGTTCAATATTTTCTGTGCTGTCGTGGCACACGTCATTTTAACAGTGTGGTTAGTAAAAAATACCCCTCTCTTCCGGCTTCTGGACGCACAGTTTTCATGATATTAAATAATTTGTTGATGCCTGCGGACTGTTCACCAAACTTTATTTCTCCTTTATCTAGAGGTCTCCTACAACAGGCTGTCCCATTCAGGTCATATACAATATTCAAATACTGTTCATAAATCTTGAAAAGTACTGTAGTTTGAAGATAGTGTTTCAAGTTTTTGGCACTTAGTTCCGCTGATTGAGTCCACCTGAAAAATGAAATATTGACATTCAGTGACATGAAAATCATACATTGAGCAAAACTGATTATTGAAATTTAAAACAATTTTATTTGGCCTTGATTAGGTAAAATATCATAAACATACACACTACACAATATACAGATATATTCCTGTTATTTTTGTTTTCAAAAAAAGAAGCACCTGATGTAGCGCGGACCTCGACGAAGACACCTGGATTTTCTGAAACTGTCAGTCAAGTATTAATGACCCAAATACACAAAAGAAAGAATTGATAAACACAATAAAAGCACAATTACTATAAAATTATAAGAAAAATGAAACTTACCATTGAACGTTTTGTTGACTCTGCCCTTGAATTAAATATAGCTTCCCGTCTGATCATTTTCATGTTCGAACTGATCCACGGACAGATTCCGATGCTCGTTCACAACTATGAACCCGAAAAGTTTACTGTTGTTGAAAAAAAGTTTAAAAAGTTAATGTCACTGAGCTCCAAAACCATCCACACAGTATGACCGTCATACATATCTTAGTATGCGGTCTTGATAAGATGCTATAATCATCTTAGGTTATCATGATCAGAGATATTGCAATACGCCCTCTGATGAACATTGGACATATCTCTTTACGGGTTGATCGCGGAGCCAAGTCTTAAAGTAAACAAAAATTAACTGAAAAATAAACTTATAGACATCATTGCCAATTAACTTATTTTTATTGAAAAATAAAAATACTTATATGAAACCTGTTAAATTTAGTGATATGGAGACGATCTGGCATTCGATCATACACGTTTAATATTTATGACCTTCAAATGATTCATTCGCTTCAATTGTATCATTGTTTATATTTTTAGAACTAAATTGATTTATTTTGCAGATCCACAAAGATTGCAAAGATTCCTGGAAACTAGTTAGTTAATTTAGTTTTATGCGCATTGAAAATTCGCGGAAAAAAAATAAATTGTAATATCTCCTCATAATACATTTTGTAATAGCTTACCATGTTACATGTTGTTATAGCTTACCATGTTACATGTTGTTATAGCTTACCATGATACATTTTATAATATATAATCATGCTACGTGTTATAAACAAAACCAAAGAACAGAAAACAGGCGAAGGCCACCAATGGGTTCAACACAGCGAGAAAATCCAACACCCAGGGCGCGCTACTGATTGCCCCTAAACAAAAATGTGTTCTAGTTCAGTGAAAATGGACATCACACTTAAATCCGAAACATATAAATGAACTAAAATTTAAAAAAAAGGCCTACATGACTGACAAGACAAGAGGCTCCTGACATGGTCATGGTACAAAAACGCGGCGGAGTTGAACATGTTTTGTGAGATCTCAACCGTCCCGTTATACCTCTAGCAAATGTAGAACAAACTAATAGTTATCAAAGGTACCAGGAGTATAATTTAATACGCCAGACGCACGTTACGGCTACACAATACTCATCAGTGACTAAGTAGAATATAAAAAAGGAAGATGTGGTCTGATTGCCAATAAGACAGTTTTCCACAACAGACCAAATGAAACATAAAAATTAACAACAATTTAAAAACCCAATCAGATATCAAAGGTCCCGCAATGACAATTGTAAAACAATCTAAAGGAGTAGGTCCGGTAAGGACCGATTTTGGCCTCAAATTTCAGGTTCATCTGACGAAAGATTTTGACCACTTTTTAAACACTTAAGTGTCTATTTTATTTGAATTAATTAGTTTATGTGAAAGATTTTAACAGATTTAGTCATTAAAAACGATCCGATTCAAGCTCAAATATGAAAAATCTACCTAATATGCCGAAAAATGTCACTTTCAGATGGTTTTTGGTAAAAATGAAAGTGGCCGCATCCGTGTTCATCCTCAACCTTTATATATGTTATGTATTATCATAAAATACAACTTACATTTCAATATTAAGGATGAACACGAATGCGGCCACTTTCGTTTTACACGAAAACCGTCTAAAATTTAACTAAAATGCTAGAATTATGAGGATTTCAGTAATTTAGCATGACTTAATGGTGCTAGTACCGGATATATGTGCATTGTTTTGTCAAAAACAGCCCATATTTATGTAGCAGAAGCATTCTACTGTCCAATAAATAACTAAAGGTTTACATTTTAACAATTTTGTAAAACTGCTATATTTTGGGACCAAAAAGGGGTATTACTGAACCTACTCCTTTAAAATATTGATACATTATAAGTTTTTGTATTTCTTGTCTTAGAATAGATAATAAACTGTTCTGTTTAGTTTAGGGTAGAACATAGCCATGTTTTGATTCCAGAAAATGATTTTCAACTGAAGAATATGAAAGCAGAGGAAATCGAACAGTTTATGAGCTTACGGTAAATATAATGTTGTGGATAAGAAATCACAGATTTTCAGGTAAACACACTTAAAACGCAAAAGCTAGAGGTTCACTAATTTTGTTTATAAATATATATATACATATTATATATTGTTCGACATTCTAAAGACAACGATTAATGAAATTAATGATCCTTGCCCGGATTTGAAGTAAGGGGTGTAGCGACCACAATAGTTTCACCGGACCGAGCGAACTGTTTGCCCTACATGTATCTATATTTAAAAAACGTATGTTGCCTATTTAAGGAAGCACAACAGTTGTACCCCACGATTTAAATTGTCCCTGTTGTCTGATCATTGAAGTATAAGGTATCCTTATATATGACTTATATTTGTTTTAGTTAAAGAAATTGATATTAGCTGGATATCTTGTGAATTTTTTTTTTTCAGGATTAAAAATTTATTTTGTAACAAAAGATTTACCAGGAACTCATTGTTTTATTAATGGCAAAAAAAACCCCCGAAAACAGCCAAACATGAAGCTTACTTGCATCCCAAACTCTCTTAAATCATTTCAGACTTGACAGATTTACGTTTAATATTTTTTTTTGAGATGATTAAAGAGAATTTGGAATGCACTTAAATGACAATGGAAACTTTTGTGTTGATTGGGGTATGAAAATATGGTCACCTTGACTTATATAGTCCAATAAGAAATACCTTGCTTGAGGGCGTTCGAGTGGTAGTACTGGATTATAAATACGCATTCACGACCGATGTTAGATACTATGCCTAATGTAAGGAGATCGCCATGCTCTCAACAACTTTCAGAGAGGTTCTTTTACGTAGGCGAAAAGTTGAAGGACATATTATGACCATATCTAGTATTTCTATTCATTGGTATAGTCTAAAATTCAAACCAATCATCAAAGTCATCCCTCGTTTCAGAGATCTCTTATTCGCTCGATTGGTATTGTTCTGGACATTTGAAAATTATGTAATATATTTGTAACTTGATGTTAACCAAACAACAAATCATCAATCAATCAGTCAATGAAAGGAACTAAAGATTTGAATTAACAAATCAATTGTCCTTACAAATAGATACACAACGATGATAGATCGACGTCTAAGGTTGACACAACCATGGCGCATGTCAAATCATGGTAAGTTTTCATTGATTTATTTGATATTGTCGATGTCGTCCCTTTCATTTATTATAATAAACACGTTTATTAGTTTCCATGAAAAATTCTTCTACATGAACATTTCGATATCTTCTTCTTTTTGTTTAAGGAAACAAAACATGAACGAAATCAACGGAGCATAATCGAAAATATTCATAAGCGAAGAAATCAATATATATTTAATCATGCAAATATATTGTTTTGAAATGAATAACGAGTATATATAATGATTTAATCAAATAGATCAATTAAGGAGTAGTTCATCAATTTGTGCCCTATTTCATTTGAGTAAATTAAAATTTAGCACCGCAATATTTTATAATAAAGAATGACATTGTTTTTTGCTACATTTTTTCCTATTTTCAGTTATCTTACATCAATACAAATGCACTGCAAGGAAATTATTCGCTTAGGAAATATCAAAGATGGCGGTTGGGAAGTATGTAATGATATAAGATTTAGGCCAAGACATCCTTGTCTTGTATATTCATTTGGGTATGTTATATGCATATATGATATTTTGTCTTCTTTGCTTTACGGACACATTGATTGTTCTTTGAGTTTAAGATTTAAGTTTGATTCGAAAATACCCCCCTCCCCCCCCAAAAAAAAAAATCAATTTAACAATGTATACGTTCAAACCGCTTTTCTGGATTTCATTAAGTTTGATAAGAACGAATTGTTAGATAAAAAATCTTGGACTGAGAAGACCAGAAGGAAATACTCAACTAAGTCCAGTCGTTGAATTACATTTAGTATAAAACAATTATGTCTCATAATGTAGAATCATAGATACTGTTAAGACTACTTTTATATCTGTTTTGAGAGTTAAAGTATAATTAAAAAAATGAATAAAACGTGACTTTCAAATTGATTTAATGTAACCTTAACACTAGATAATTATATATTCTAGATAATGCTGACAAAACTATTCATTCCTTTAAGATACATGTATTTATGCTGTGTTGTGTAAACTAGACAATTCCAGTCATTAAAACTAATATTGAACTGATGGACAATGCAGCTATAATTGCTGAGTACATATATATTTTGTGTAGGATAAACTGGGACTGGGGATTTGATGACGAGGTTGTGAAGACCTACGATTGTGAAGTACACTCTTTTGACCCAAGGTAAATGTTTCATAAAATTAATAAAAAGTGACAAACACATCATGTTTCAAGCTTGCATTATATAAGTTGTTTAACGTGATTCTTTTATAAAAATTTGAGGGGGAAAATGAATATGAGATACACGTAAAAATTCATTTTAAATAAAAAAAAAACAACAACTGATAATGATATTCACCAGCGATGCATATATACTGATACCATACAAGTTGATGAAACAATTCAAAATTCAAAAATTAAATAAAATAAAGAAGAGAAGAGAAAGTCTGATTTAAGCAAAAACAACATTATAAAAAAAAACTGGTTGCCTTCCTTCGATTTTTGTTGTATACCCGTATGTTGAAAGAGAGAGAAGCAGCGTAACGTTAACAACATTCAGTTTTATTTCAGTATGATATACTCGGGAAATAGACCAAACATTCACTTTCACCGTATTGGCGTGATCAATAAAAGAAACTTCTATGATTTCAAACGAAAATGGAACATGACTACTCTTGATGATATCAGAACCACGCTTGGTCATGGGGCGGTATGTATGAAATTAATCCGAATATGCGTTCGTTCGATGTTCTTTTCAATAATTGAACAATATCTCAAACTAAATGAAGACAGCAAAATAGTATTGTATAAATCACTAGTATTATGATCTATATTTGCATAAGAATTATATGTATACAATGGTAGAGATTACTGTTTACTTAACTTGAAATTTAAGGAAAACTCAGTGAATGCAAACCATTAGTTACCTTTTGCTCATATGAAAAATGTTCAAGACACAATATAACATTACCAGCGACATTCATATGTGTAATTATTTTTACGATTTTCGTTCCAGAGAAAAATCGATATATTGAAAATAGACATTGAATGGGATGAATGGATAGTTTTACCAAATGTCATCAAGAGTGGTGTTCTGAAATATGTTACACAGATATTATTAGAACTCCATTCACCTGGAAATCTAGAACGAATGAAAACTGTTAGAAGTTTATACAATGAAGGATTTAGAATATTCTGGTACCATAGAAATCATTTTTGTCGTCGCAATAAGGCATACATTGAATACTCTATTTGTTTCGAAGTATGTTTTGTGAGGATATAATTTGTTAAACCTTGTGATACGTGTTTAATTACATGATGAATACAAAGTATTGTGACGTCTATGACAAATAAAGTAATACTATTTTTGCACACTATAACAAGCTATAGAAACTAATGATAGTTAGAAATATCTCTATCGAGTTTTTAAATTTCTTTGGTATGCTTTAATAGGAAAATGATCGAAAGCATACAGTCTACTACACTATTGTGTGTCTCTTTCGATCGCGAAGTTTGGTCCTGCATTGACATTTCAGCATACAATTTGAGCTTACTGTGCCTAATCCAAAGAATAATTGCATCTGTACATATGTAGATAAATAATTCCTGCACGCTTAATTACAAAAATGATAAAACAAATTTTGTTTATCTAAATTTTATAAAATTAAGGAACAATTTTTATAATCTGTAATCAGAAAATTGTCGAGAGTTTTACAATTAAAATTATATATCGCATACATTAATGAGACAAAATGTCAAACAATGTTGAGGTCAGCATAGAGTCTTTGATAGAAGACATTGACCCTAATTTATAAATAGAATATTAAACAGTGACTTTAAAATATCTGCAATAAACATCAAATTATTTGAATGACATACCCATTAAGTTTGAATATATACATCCAACATACTTCCTATTTTAATCGTTACAGAAGGTACTCATAGGGACAGCACACATTGGTACAAAGAAAAAAAACATCTTTTCAATGACACCTCATTAAAGGAAGTGAAATACAAAAAAAAAAAAAACAGGCAAAAAATAAAAAATAAACACCTCCTGATGAAAGAATACTCGCATTTGCTGAAAGCAAGCTTTAATCTGCTGATATATAATAATGATGTTTTACATTTACACATTGACATACATATTTGCCACTGGTCTTTACTCAAACAACGATTCACTCATAAATGCATTACTGAAAAAGTGTGAGGTTAATTATTTGTCTGTGTAGTATCTCAGATCCGTTATACCATTAGAAATAAAAAAAAAAAACCATTACCCCCTCCCTTTGCCAAATACTCCTTGGAGAAAATATACCATTTAAAAAACAGAAAAGATAGACATGTAGTGATCCTTAACATAGCAATTCTTTTTCTTCGTCTGTAAACAGCCTACATTTTTAATACGTAATCGAGACATCTTGAAAATACTGCAAATCATTCAAAATAACTTTCTTAAAGGAACAACCACTTTACTTTACAAAAAAAAGGGGGGGTGTTCTGAGTCAGATTTTTTCTCACGCGAATGTTTATATTTAGTTTTTTTTCGATGGTACATGTACCAATTCAATATTTAATACTATAATGTATGGGGAAACTTTCGATTCAGAATATTTGTTTTATAATATTCTAATCATCTGTATGACCCGATGTTTTTTTAATCAAATTGTGGAAAAATCATATTTAAAAAAGAAAAAAAAGTCACCTGGTCGTTCCCTTACTGCTAGAAAAGTTGTCCGAAAATTTGATTTCGGTTCTATGCAATGAACATTTAAATGACATATAGTTTACAAGTGTGAACGAATCTTATGTACAGGTAACTAAACAAGGTGTATAGATGTGAACAAATTTAATGTGAAACTAGTGTACATTACATTAAACCAAATGTAAACATGTTTACTGTACACGGCGTTTGGTGTGAACACGGACTAAGTTAAATATGTCATACAAATCTAATCTTGAATTTCATCCAAATTCTTTATTTATTCTCGGAACACGATTTAGAAATTCAAACGTGACGTCACTTTGGGCGTTGCAATGGCTTTGGCTAACACGGCTTTGATTTTGTAATGTATTCGTTTTTATTCTATAGCTAGTCACCACTTCAGTTTAATGATGTATATCTATTATACAGTCATTTTATAAAATTTACAGTTTGCAAAACTATGTTATATTCTTGATAATAATGATGTTTTTTGTCCCAGGCGGATAACCCTGGCCGTATTTGGAACTTTTGGTCCTCGACGATCTTCAACTCTGTACTTGTTTTGGCTTTCAAACTTTTTTCATCTGAGCATAGTTTTGTGTGGACGTAACGCACGTCTGGCGTATATATTTATTAACCTGGTACCTTTTGATGGCTATTATTCGTTTGTTTCTCTGTCCTATATTTTCTCCCATTTATTTATTGTAGCCCTGTCGTGTAATGTTGTAATTTTAATGTTATAATTAACATTGCCATTAAAGCGGGAGGTTTGACATGCCAAACAAACTTGGTCCAACCCACCATTTTTTTAAATAAAATGGCCTGTACCAAGTCAGGAAAATGGCAATTATTACATTATAGTTCGTTTCTGTGTGTGTTACATTTTGGTGTTGTGTTTCTGTTGTGTCATAGTTCTCTTAAATTTGATACGTTTCCCTCAGTTTTAGTTTGTAGCCCGGATTTGTTTTTTCCCAATCGAAATTCTTATGAATTCGAACAGCGGTATACTACTTTTGCCTTTATTTATCTACTACTTATGGGCGTTTCATCCCCAAACGTATCAGCAGCACAGTATTTTCATCACAGTTGTATCAACATAAAATATCATTGATTTATGCATTTTCTGTAAATTTACTGCCTATAAAATGTTGAAATATTCGAAACACTTCGATTTTGAAACAATAGAGTAGAATGTCTTTAGAATTCGTTCAATTTGAACAAAAATTGTTAAAGCAGTTTTCCGTTCATGAATAAAAAAAAATACTTAGAATATAAGGTTTCAACTCTCTACGGCAAACTTGACCTAAGATGTATTTTGTTGTAATGAATAGGTCATGTCTGCTCATAAAGCTCCTTACGATCTAGAGTTTCTACGCATTCCTGGATTTCAAATTTATATGCCTATTGATGAAGGCTAGAAAAGCGCTTCGAACGCACTTTATTTATTAAGTGTTTAATTCATTTAAATACAATGTCTTACACATACGCATATACTTGAAAATGAAAACAAATAATAGTTAATCTTTTAAACAAGTATTACCAAAATACTTCTAAGAGAAACCTTTTTCATGATAATGAATGTCTGTATAATGAATGTTATTGTACACAGATTGCACACCTTATTTGAATGACAACTGCTTTTACCTTTCATTCAAACGACAAATGCTATTATGATTTGAATATTTTGTTAAATGTCTTGAGTAAATGTAACAACAAATGTTTTTTAAGGTTAGTCACAAGATTTTGTTATATCTAGAATAATAGAAAATATAATGATGTCATATTAGAAAATGTTAGGAACAATTACATTACTATACATGCATATAAAGTACATATATGTTTGTAATGTGAAATCTTGAAAATGCGGTCAACAAAATTAAAACGCTGTTTAATGTTTGTTCAGTAGCAATTCAGGAATTCAGTAAGAGTTAAGCATACATCGCAACATTATATCAGGAAAATTAGTTACGGCAAACAAAACTTAGCTTTAAATTTTTTTCCAGTATTTTCATCAGTGATAACCGCTTTTATTTCTGTTCCGCCAGCATTTATTTCTAATTTTAATGCACCATTTGAACTAGTGCGTTCTTTAAGATCTACATTCAAAGTTCCAAGTTTCATGCATCCTGGGTCTGTTACGTGTACAGGGTCTTTCTCTTCTGTTGCATAAAATTCAATTTTCACTTCCTGGTCATCTTTGCTTATTGGATCATATTCTGTTGCTGGTTGCCATTCACCAACTTTGATTTCTTCACCAATCTCGACTAGTTTTTCAAAAACATCAGTAGCAAATTTTATACTTTGTCTATTTTTCCGTAAAGTTCTATAGCGTTCATCGTCTTCAGTTGAAATTTCTTTCTCAATCTTTATTCCGTAAGTATATCTTGATATTCTTGACTTTACAGCCAATGGTTCTAAACCGAAGAGAACGGCGCCTTTTAGAACAGCTAAACCAGGATCTTTTGGAACCACTATTTGCATATTCGGAAAATGTTCTCTTATACTGTCGATTATAATTTCTGATTCCGAAAATCCACCAACTGCTAAAATAATATCTACATTTTGTAGTTTGGGACTTTTGAATATTTCGGACAAGTGACTTGTGATCGACTGAATTGATTGATTGAAAAACTCTTCAAATCGCAAAGCCGAAATTCTTATTTTGCCATGCTTAATTCGTATTTCCGATGGAAGATCAGATTTGTGTATTTTCTTATACACATCTGTAAATGCCTGACTAACATTGAAAATAACATCTGCATCTGACTTAGGTTTGAAACTTTTTTTCTTTCTTTCAAATTGTTTTACTGTTTCAAAATAAGCCACTGGATCTTCTCGTTTAACCTTATGAACGACATCGATGGTGAACAGTTCTTCAAGATACTCTTCAAATTCGTAGTTGACATTATTTCCACCCCAGCTACCACCATTGGGAGGAAATATTTCTTTCAAGAAGTTATCCTCCTCTATCTGATGTCCAGTTACATCCAAAGTTCCACCTGTGAAACAATGGTTAAAAATCATTTCAGTAGGTAATTATAATCACATTAGAAATGATACCTAATTAAAGATTAAGAAAACACATCCTTTTAAATGTTGAATTCTGTCATATATTTTATCTTGAGAAATACTTGACCACTGCATTCTGTTTTATCGGTCCTGATTTTGTGGATCAAAAGCATTAATTGTAGATTATAAGGAAATATATTAGGTCTCGTTTCTATATTATTGGTGCAGATATGTCTTTTATCATAAAACGTATTTATTATCCAAAACTGTGTAGAATTAATTAAATCGTAACATGATATATTATTTTAATTTTGTTTGGACATATAATGTTAAAGCATTCAATGGAAAATTAAATCGAAATCCTTATCTTTTTCAGTAATTTCACTACATTGACACCTAAAAAAAGTTACTGTACTGTTAAATCTTGTACTTAGAGTTTCGACGGTTAGAAACGAAATAAATATTACTTTTTGTAATAATAATTCCCAATGATGTTCGGTGGAAAAACGGCATTCCCCGATCCTCGAAAAAAATGCTATAATACTATTGTAGTTATGCACTTTGGGGTTCGTGTTCCTTATTCTTTAGTTTTCTATGTTGTGTCATATGTCATGTGTTCTATTGTTTGTCTGTTTGTCTTCTTTCATTTTTAGCCAGGCGTTGTCAGTTTATTTTTGATTTATGAGTTTCACTGTCCATATGGTATAGTTCGTACCTCTTTTGTATCTGGGTAACAATGAAAAATATAGACAAAAGTGAAAATATATGTCTTTATTGTATTAGAATCTATGTTAAGAATTTAACACTATACTTGTTACATCCAATAAGTATTCTGGATGCGCATAGCATTGACTCAAATAATTTTACTGTGCAGTAAACGCACAGGATGTTTTAAACAGAGAAAAATAGTATATTGAGAATTTCATTGGTATTTAAATTACCTCCTTGATCTAAAACCACATAAGATTTACCAGACCCAAGCAAAGTTAGCGTTTTAAGTTCACTTTCTTTTATACTCATAGGTACTTTGCGGCAATACAGTGACGCTGCTTCCGGTTCCAAAGCTAGACTTAGCTGGTCTGCCAAAATACCAGCCTAAAATAAGTAATAAAATAATGTTAGTTGACGGATCAAAATTGCGAAATCTAATATATAGAACTGTTAGCAGAACTAATGAAAAAATTGCTGCTTTCTAATGACAACAGACATTCACAATCCCTTGCCATCATAATGGGTGAAGGAATATAAATAAAAAAGTTGTACTATGATTGCCTATATGAAAACTCTCAATCAGAGATCAAATGACAAAGAGGTTAACAACTATTGGTCCCCATACGATCTTGAAAAATGAACAAAATCCATACCACATAGAATAGCGGGACAGTGCCGTAAAACTACATTAGATGTCATCATGTGTAACTTTCTTCATTTGAAAAAGGCTTTATATTACTCATCAGATCGATTCAAAGCGCATTAAAAAAAGACTCCTTAAAACACAAAATCACAAAGTACTCGCTCTTACTGAAAACTAGTTCTAAGCCTATAACAAAAAATAAAAAAACCATAACAGTTTGATCAGTTTTATATCACAATATTAGGATCGTAAGGGAAATGTTCGAATAAAAATGATGATTTGTGTATATAAGTAAGACAACAACAAAACGGGCACATGTACACACACGTGGTATTAAACGCATATCGGATTTCATCAACAGTGTGTAATTTTAAATTCGTATGGAGTGTTTTCATTTTTGAAATTCAAATTGTATATTTAGTTCTCTTATTATAATTGTTTTATTCGTAATGAGTACTTGCAATCCCAGTGTGTAATTTAGGATTTGTAAAATCTTAGTGCTTGTTTTTTCATCACCACTGTGTAATTTGTAAATCTGAACATATGTTTAAAGTTTTAAATTTTAGTCTGTTTTGCCGAAAAGAGGAAATTTTTAATATTTTGTTCATTTATTTTTTATGAACTTTATATTTAGAAAAAAAAACCGTGTATACATTTTTGCTTTAATTGGTACTGTTTGGACAATAACTGCTTCTTTTTCCAACGAATCTAGCTCTTGTATTGATAGAGATAATGGTTCCACAATATAGTTATCGGTGTATATGTTGTTTTTATATATGTTTCTTTTGATTTGTCAAATGGATATATGGAATTTCAGAAATATTTGTAATTTGTTAATAAAAAATATATATATATATTCTATAGAATTAGGAGGAACCTGAATATTCTGTTGGCATGCTCGCTTTCATATTTGTACCAAACATTTTTGGCGTCAATAACGATTAGATTAAAAAAAAAGCTATTGCTATTGTGAGAAATATTTTTTTTTAAACATTACAATACTTTAGAGTTTTAAGACCCAGAAGATTGCAGTAAATACCATTTCTGCTGCGTCTCTCATAAACTGCTTAGCTTTCATTTCCCAGATTGCAGGCACAGTCAAAACCCAATGGATATCAGTATTTGAAATATTGCTGTCTCTAACGAAACTTTTATGTAGGGCATCCAAAAGATGCTCTTTCAAATATCTAATTGCAGCAGAAAACACTTTTATCGCCTTCATTGTCTTCCCAGTTATGTCTTTTATATCAATATCTTTATTTAAGTCATTCTGTAAATAAACATGTAGATACATAACAACAGCTGTGCATATGTTTTTGTTGTCTAAATCTTTAATTGACAGCATCAATCTTTCATAATTTAAACAATGGGTATTAATATTTGGAAATAATTTTTTCGTGCGTCGACTGCAATTTTCTGTTATACGGTTGAACTCAAATTAACACAGGATGTATTCATAGGAAAGTTGAGATTATCTGTAATTACAGCATAAAATGTATAAAAAGTTTAGTTGTTAGAATAATTGACGTCGCATATATAATTATCCTGATTTAGAGTAATTTCTCACAATTTGATTGGCTGATGTTGACCGAATAAATTTCAGTACAATTTTTTATTACGTCAATAGGAATTGTCTCCCTTATTTATTACGTCAATTGGTATTATCTCCCTCATACCATTGACCTAATAAAAAACAATAAAATTGAGTTGCTTTATAGCCCTAATATTTTTAATTGTTCACAGTTTTAAATTAAATTAAATATCTAAAATATATTTGGTTGATATTGTCCTTATATTGAATTTAAATATAATAATATGTAATATAACAAAATCAGGATAAATTCGTTACACAGTGTTCAATTGTCCTAATACGGATTTTATCGGGTCAATAAAATTCCTATCGTGTTTGGCTTCGCAGCACCGGATATGAATTGTATTGACCCGATAAATTCTAGTATTAGGACAATTGCACACTGTGTCACTAATAACATACTATTATATCAAAGGGTCTATCGGTGCACCGATCATTCCAGAATTAGTTATATGTAAAGAAACTAGTTTATAATGTACCTTTTTCTCATACAGAAGCATCTTGAAGTCGTTGAAGAAATAACATGCTAAAATATCATCTTGGTCCTCTATTGTTTCATGATAATATGTTTCTGCTTCGAAACCAAATTTACTAAATTGTTTATGTTCGTCAAACACGATAGCTGTAGCTGTCTTATAATACAGACCTTCGTCACCTCGCCACTGTGGACAAAATATATTAGAAGGATCTTTTTCAACATCATACCGAGCTGAATATGCATAACCAGAATATGTTGTACCGATGTCTATTGCAGCAATAAAAAGTCTATTCTGACCAGCCTGTTATGAAAATAAACTGTTGTAATTATACCTAAAGACGAATAATTCACTAAGAGGACAAACAATACTCATTACTCTAGAGGAAGCAGACAAAGTTGTGCTCCCCTCTCAAAAACAAAAATAAAAACAGAGATAACGACATGTTCATGGCAAGTATATAGTTTTTGATAATACAATCAAGAAAAAAAAAGACCGGATATTGGTAACGACAGATAAAAATATCCACGGTCATCCGTGACTCATATTCCATCCTGGTGAACCAACTATATATACATATATAGCTAGTGATCGCGTCCGTTAAACTCACGAAGAAGTGATTACTTCAATTTATCTACTTCAAATCCACCCTGGATCCAATAGCTTCCTTGCAAGCAGCACCCATATATCAAGGAAATCACGACAAGAATCCCAAACCCT
Source organism: Mytilus galloprovincialis (assembly GCF_965363235.1). NCBI lineage: Eukaryota > Metazoa > Mollusca > Bivalvia > Mytilida > Mytilidae > Mytilus > Mytilus galloprovincialis. Next base: position 25,682,891 of record NC_134845.1, read on the forward strand.
TGAATAATGTATCAACTGGGAGACAGCTGGAATGTTGCTACACATAAATTAAAAAAAAAACCCAAAACAAATGGAAAGCTTAAATTGTTCAATTTCTTGTTCAGTTTTATTGTCAACCAACAGGTATTGACAAATTCTAGATGTAAGTAAGACATTACACAGTCATAACTGTTTGTGTGGTTTTCCTATTTATTTCAATTTCGATGGGATAAAAGGGATCATCATATTCACCAATCTTTTCAATAAGAGGATATCAACTCTTAAGTGGAACATGAAATTAGAGGATAATGCTGTATCTATTTTTCACTCTTCTTATATAGTCAGATATTTTTGTTCCTTTTAATTGTTATAAGCGTTTATACAAACAAGGATATTCCACTGTTCAAAGAAATAGCTGTGGAGGCAGACAGTGCAACAAATGGAACGTCGTATAAGAGAGTGTATACCAGTCTTTACTGACAAACAAAACATTACAGCATCGTTCAATGTCCTCATGTTTGTGCATGGCCAGTCTATATTACCTTTTTCAGTGACATGCACAAAATTATTGTTCGTTAGTATATGTTATCTACTTTTCAACGAGGTAAACATTTTCAGAAGACTTGTACATAGACTTTAGTTAAGCCACAAATTTATAGGTTTTCTTCAATCAACGAAAGTCGGTATCAACGAAAATAAACAGTATTTATGTTATCAAGTAGGTATACAGAGTTGACTGACGACAAAGGTCAACCGTCAGGTAATTATCACGATTGATAGCTATACACGTACGACAGACAAAGCTGATATACGTTTGATCCTAAAATGGCATAAAATAGACAATGGTTTAAATACATACCTGTACGTTTTGATGATTAATAACTACATCTGCCTGACTATTTGCTGAAAGTTCTTCGTCGGCTGTTTCTAATTGTTGATTTCTCTAAAAACAAACACAAATGATTCATTATTTCAGCCTTATACTTTATATGAACAGTGTTACACACTTAAAAGGTTTGTATTACAGTTTTACTACGGCTTAAATCATAATTCTTTTATATTTGATTGTATTTAATGATAAGATGCAGGTAAACTCAAACATAGAACAAAATGGTAGTTTTCATTATAAACTTGGTAATTAAGAGGATGCATTTTCTTTATTCACACAGCTTAAGTAATAAAAATGAATAAAAAGAGACATATGAAGTTTAGAATTATTTCATGAAAGTAAGATCACATCATGTGATAAAAAGTGTTCTATGTCACAAACAATTGTTTGGAAATATTTGTTTTGGTGTTTATATATTCTAAATTGTTGATTATTCCCGTATTTGTAGAAATGTTAAATATTTCAATGAACATAATCATTTCATTACTGATAAAATATTGAGTCAGGGATTTCGTTATCATAAATTACTTTGGCACTTACATGGATTTGTCACCAACACATTACAAATGGTGTTTGAGCTGTATGAACACACATTCACGTTGATTTGCTATTTAGTGCTGACTTTATCTATATATATTCTGATACAAATTTATTATATGGTGAAATGCAAATTGGGTGAATTGCTTATATCAACTGCAATTAGCTTCCTTTCGATTTTTATGATTTTTAGATTATAAGTTTGGGTGGAGCGTCACTGATGAGTTTAACGAGACGAAACGTGTGTCTGGTGTATCAAATGTTGAGCCTGGTACACGTACGTTTGATAACTTTACCCCATCTTCTTATTCATATTTATATTTCTAACTTGATTCTTGCTAGTGTATTAGACTGGTTTACTCCTATCAGTTAACTTTGACGGTCGATTAACCTCCATTTTGTTCTTTCAATGATTGAGAAAATATAAAATTTGGTTTAAAATACAAACGTTTGCATATACCATATTTTGAGTCATTAAGGTTTTCTTAATTTGTTTATTATAATTTATCTGTTCAGAGTTTCTGTTTTGTTCAATTTTATGTTACGATCGGGAATGGGTTTAAGAGATGATGCAGACCATTTAGAACACACGTTTTAGTACCTGTCTTTGAAGTAAACACTTTTGTATCCGTTGGGAAAATCAACTGCACATACAGGTACAAATGAATATCTTAACAGACACATCAAAAGAGTACAAACTGCAAATTAAAGTCGTTTCTTTTTTTAGAAATGTTTTTTGTTCGTAAACACTGCAACTGTCGGTTCCACGGGAAAGGCTACTAGGTCTCTAGCCATTTCAAGGACATACCTTGTACTAAAGAAAGTACACTCTAAGTACTGAAAACGTGTAAATTTCTGCATTTTAGCGTTCTGGTGAAATGGGATATTTTTTTCCAAATCGTATTAATGTAGAAAAAAAGTTAAGTCTAATATAAGATGAATTAATCATCCACACATTACATTTGTGCCATGAAGACTATCAGTTTGTCTTTATACATGTCAGAATCCTCTTAATATAGAGTGATACATTCAATATTCCGATATTCCGGAAGTTGAACGCAATATAAAGCTTTTTACTTACAAAGCGCAAATCAGGTGCCGATGCAGTATAGTTATGCTGGTTTGATCCGGAAAAATCCCTATTTTTTCTCTAAAATAAACAAATCAACGTTTTCATAATAAGCCAATAGTCAAAAGAATAGGTCGGGTGTCTGCTCGTGTATATCAATTAACTACTAATTTAATACGTGGATTCACACGGATTAGTAAAATTACTGAGATTTACTTTTATTAAACCCAAACCCAAACATATTATTTATTAAACAATAAACATAATATATAACAAACTGAAGCCAAACCAGGTTTGAAAATTATTTTTGAATTATTTACGTTTACCGCATTTCGCAAGTAATTCCCTGATCTATTACGAAGTGCAAGATAAGACAGGTGATCAGAAAGAAGAGCATTTAAAAACAAGTCTATCATCAAATTCTACTACTAGCTCAATTCAAATTGCATCCATAAAAACCTAAAGGAAGTAATTTCCCACTGGCACACACTTATTGTATTGAATTGGAATCAAGCATGATGTAAATAAAAAGGACTATTTTGTTATTTGGAATAAATTTAATGAAAACAAATTTTATAACATTTTCTTTGCACTTCCGTTACACAACAATTTATAATAAATAAACATGATAACGTAAAAGTTTCAACCTATTAGTTAATACGTTTCACTTCGCCTAACAGTTTATTTTTTTTTATGTAGAATCGTTGATAACAGTACGATTACCTTATGATGTTTTTATGTAGTTTATGTTGCTGTGTCATATGTTTTAAGCTCAGATATAGTTTAGATTAAATATAACATGTATAACGTGTGGTGAAAAACATTTCTAAAACTTATTTTTATCTTAATCTGGTGATTTGAAGCATGATAGGCTGTTCCAAATGAAACTTGACTGAAGTTATAAATAACAACCAACCCCCCAGAGTTTTTAAATAGGATCTTTAAAGAAGCATTTTTTTTTATTAACTTTTCATGTTCAAATTCATAGTGTATTGCATTTGTAAACATTTCAACGCTTTCCAACGAGGAAAGATTATTGTCGAAATCATCTAAAACAGATTACCATTATATAGAATTATAATTATTTATTTGCAAAACAAACGAAAAACAATTTTGGTCATGGCAAATACATTAGACAAAACAAACATAATGAAAACTTGACAATATTATAATACTTTGGATAAAAAGAGTTATTGATCTCCTTACCTCAGTTCTAATGACTCTTCAATAAAAGAAACAACTGCTTTTACATCATTTGGTGTTGATGGATTTAGTATAAACACGAATTTATCAGTAAAATTAAGTGTATTAAAATAAACATATTTTGGTATATAATATTTTAGAAAGATTTCTCTTTTTTTTAAATTTTTTTTTCATTAATTTTACAGTTAAAGAAATAGTGCCATAAATAAAATTGTAAATGCTTCAAATAATTTCTTTGAAATGATGTTAATATTATAAATTGAGGTTATAAAAAGTGAAAATACTCATTTGATTTTGTTCTTGACATATGATGCTTTATTCGAATCTTTAAAATGAATTATGATATTAACACGGAGATTATTGAAAACTATACAAATTCTACCTGCATGAAAATTCCTGCTCTAAAGATAGAAAAAAATCAAATATTAAATGGAGAGAAGAAGTTGATTGTACTTTATTGATTAATTGTTTGGGGAGTTGAAAATCAACTAAGAATCAGATAAAAAGGCTATAATTATCAATCTAAAATGAGAAATGCTGTTTATACTTACACTGTGTTTTGGGCGATATTCAACTCCTTCCTGCGATTCCAAAAGATTTGGTGTAGATGATGACATTTTACTCTTTTTGCCATGTTTTGATTTCTAAAAGAGCATAAAAAATGATGTAGGTAAAACTAAAATTGTTAAGTCTATTAAATGTTGTAAAATGTTTTGCTACTGGCTGGTTCATGATGTGTTCTGTTTTTGAAAGCGTTTTGGCTGAGAATATATGCAAGTATATTATAAACTTATGAAAATATGTAAAAGGATAACTAGAAGATGTATACAATTTAAGACAATTTAAACTCTCAGTTCTGTCTTCGGCTTAGATATCGGTAGTTATTTGTTAACCCATAATAAATAATTGTTTTTCTTTCATCAAACTCAGAAATAATGTATGTGTTGTGTGCAAAAACTTTTCAAAGCTTTATGAAAAAAGGATAACTTATTCATAATTTAAGTGTTAAAATATTTGATACTTCATAGACATTTAAAAAAAAAACAGAAATCTTAGACGGTTTTTGTCTGGTTTATGTTCCTATATTTTAGCGAAAGATTTACCGGATTTACCGGATTTGTTATCACATAAGCAACACGACGGGTTCTACATGTGGATAATGATCTGCTTACCCTTCCGGAGCACCTGAGATCACCCCAAGTTTTTTGGTGGGGTTCGTGTTGTTTATTCTTTAGTTTCCTATGTTGTTTCATGTGTGCTGTTGTTTGTTTGTCTTTTTCAGTTTTATCCATGGCGTTGTTAGTTTGTTATAGATTTATGAGTTTGACTGTCCCTTTGGTATCTTTCGTCCCTCTTTTAGAAATGAATCAGTCTAATGAAAGTTGTTATCTCTGTTTTTAGTGGTGTTCGTGTTGTTTCTTATTTATCATTTAAAACTGTTGATGTAAATGTCCCTTGATTTTGTGAGTCTTCGTCAACTCCCTGGTTTTGATTGTTATTGTCTTGTACACAAAATTGCAAATTAAAAAAAGTTCAGTAAAATATGTTACGTCGGTACATCCGTAAATGCTCCACAATACCAACCACAAAAGCATTGTAATGTCACCATTGCTATTGTATTATGTTCCTTTTGGCCATAGTGCTTTGCATTTGACAATGTCTTATACATCCATGTTTTTCAAATGTTTTGGTCCGAATATTCCTGATTAAGGTAGATCCCGAAAAGCGCTTCGGACGACCACAACTTAAAAGGTACTAGTTTCATATACTTTCATTAGAAATGATCAGTGTTGAACATTTTTATTTTACTAGCAATACAAATGGTCTTACAGAGTTATATTTGGTAATATGCAAGTTTGAATCGGGTGGAAGTTTCGATTGATTTTTAAAGTTTTATGAACAGTAAGAACAGTAAAAATGACTATATGAATGACATATCATATAAGCAGATTAGTAATGACTTTCTGTCATGGGAAAGTAATACACGTGGTAATGAAACGCCAACCTGTAAAGGTGTGAAAACTCATCACAATTTTCATGTTTTTAATTTAAACTACAAACGAAAAAGTATAAACTATTATAAGTATCCATTAGAAATAAAAGTCCAAATCTGTTAAAGAATATTCACGATATTCACAAATATCTAGCTATAAAACCATGTATAATTCACCATTTTCTTCTGATAATGCCTGTACTAAGTCAGGAATATGATAGTTGATGTCCATTCGTATATTATGTTTGTGCTTGTGTCTCAGCTTTTGATTTTGTTTTTTTATTAGGCACTTTCAGTTATGAATTTTCCTTGGAGTTCAGTATTTTTGTGATTTTAATTTTTAGATGAATATTTAGAAGTTAACATTTTTGTACAGATTCTTATACAGGTAAAATGTAAAATTTACAAAAAAAAAGAGATCATTACTCACAAAATGTCAAAATATTTATTTGAAGTTGTAGCTTTTTCTCTCTCACAAACATATTGTTTTCGTATACCAAATAAACTTAAGGATATACATATAGAATAATATCATAAACTTGACATATTGATTTTTTTTTACTGGAAAAATGCAAGAATATTGGACATCTTAATATCCTGTCACTTTGCACAACATAGACCACTATTTTTTTTCAAATGACGTGCAGCTGTTAGACCTTCTCACTGATTGCAATTATATATTTTGTACGTACTACAAAATTGTTTTCGCAACACAGTTCAATTAAAAAGATGGCACAGAGCTACGAATAAAATACTGAATCCACTCTGTGTTTTTGGTAGGTGTATTTCTTTTTGCATCCATCTGAAGAGTTAAACCTTTTTCAACTGATCTATATAGTTCGTTTTTATGTTGTACTGTTACACCACTGTCCTAGGTTAGGGTATGATTGGGATCCCGCTAACATGTTGAACCCGCCATATTTTGTATGAATGTGCCTGTCCAAAGTCAGGAGGCTATAAGTCAGTGGTTGTCGTTTGTTGAGTGTTAAATATTTCTTTTGCGTTCAAATTGTGTACATAAACTATATTTTTAGGCCTTGAAATTTCTCGATTGCATTGCTTTACATTTATCATTTTTGGGGATTTTATAGCAGACTGTGCGGAAAGGGCTTTGCTCTTTGGTGAAGGCTGTTCGGTGACCTATAGTTGTTAATTTCTGTGTCATTTGGTCTCTTGTGGAGAGTTGTCTTATTAGAAACCATACCACATCTTCTTTTTTTATATTGATTTAGTAATTTGAGAGGTATACATTTTGTAATAGCATAACCAAATTTACGATGCTTACTCTTTTTCTCCATTTCTGAAGAGCACCACCCATGCTGCTTATCTCAAACCTAAAAATTGTAATAATCAAAATCTTGTGATTATATCGGGTACCAATTTTACACTGTGTGAAATTTAAATATTGTTTTATTGTTAGATACATTGATTTTGCTATAGAGATTGTAAAACATAAAATATCACTTCATATATATATTGCTTTATGTAGATATAAGAAGATATGGTATGAGAACCAATATCACAACTCTTCCCTCATGTGCACAGTTACAGGAACTCACGATCCTACACTGGTCAATATTGTTAACTTTTATTTTGGCATTGCAAATGATCATGTTCAGACTGTGTATTGCGTTTTAAATATAAAATAGTTTTTTAACAATTGTTATTGGCTTTGAAGTAGCCTTTATTGACAAGGAGTACTGTTGTATCAGTGGTTTTTGTCTATAATATTTATACTGATTGTTAGTTGATGCTCGTATCAATGTATTGAATTATACCATTTGCAAATGTTTTTGATAGTTTGTTCTTTACATTGTGCTGTTACAGTGAATAACTGTTGCTTATAACCACTACATTTGAACATTGCTGGGAAGTTACATACAACATCAGTTAATTCTCCTTATTTTAATATTTTGAGACAATAGTAAATAGTGGTAAGTACTATGTGTGAAAATTTAATTAAGTTTGTTCTCCGGATATTAAAGCAGACGTTGACACGAACAATAACTACTGAACGTTATCTTACAGTAAACAGTTATGCTATATATCTTCTCAACGATATGATGATAACATTAATCTAATAAATATCAAACGGTTTTATCTAATAAACAATAATACGAGAAAATGAATTTAAAGTTTATTGTGTCAATTCATAGACAAAAAGTGGTGGTTATACGGTTTATATCAAGTAGTACCATATAATATACTCTGTAAAGTCTTATTAAAATCAATAATGTATGGCCAAAAACTATAATCATATAATAAATATGATGTAGAATTTAAAGTACCTGTCAAATGTCAGCTACTTTATTTCCAGTGTACGTAATATGTTTTGATTTTCTTGATATGCTCTAAACTTGATGTGTGTGCTTGATAAACGTTTTTTTCTTTGTTTTGTACTGAAACAATTTTTAATAGACATAATCCTGGTTTCGGCCCAGCTTGGTTATTATTGAAAGTGGCCTATAATTTCCCTGTTTTGTACTACCTTTCATGTCATCTAAGGAAGGTGAATTAGTATGTGAAATTATTTTAAATAGGCATGGTACACCACTCGAGTTATATGTAGATAGGCATGTAACCATCTCATCCACCAAATTCATGATAATGTTTAATTATTCTCATATGTCTTATGTTATTTAAACAGACGATAAAAAGGTAAATAAATGTATGGATTTTGTTCATATTTGTTCCTCGTCTATTAAAAACCTCATTAAGTAGAATATAATAGTTGAGAATCTTTATTGCATAATCAAATATTCAGTAATTGACCTTTAAACATAAATGTAAAATGCATAAAGAGGTCCAATTTGTTGTCTGGTTACAATAGAGAAAACACAATGTTCTTGTCACTTTTAACACCCTTTACCACACCACCTCGGTGTTATGATAGGAAATCTTGTGCAATTGGAGTACGGAAGATTATGTATGCAAAACCAAACAAAGTCATACCAACTACAATTATTGCTTTCAGTTTTCTTTAAAAATCACTTGGAATTAAGGATTAGGGAAAAAGACAGATTAGGACAGAGTCAAATAATGTTTCCTTTTAAGGAGAAAGGTCTTTTTTGGACTGATACCTTAAACGCTACATGAATCACGTTGAAATCTTTTGGGTCGGTCTAGTACAAAATAGGGATTACCTAATATATTGATAGATGACTGAAATGTTGTTATCCTTGCTATATCTGTAATATTTGCCACTGGAACATAAATATCAATCACTCATCATTGTTATCATACCTGTATTTCTTTGGAAACTAATATAATGTTCAAGGCAAAGGTACAATTGTTTTTTTTATTAATTATAGAATTAATGATAATGCAACACACATGTTTTTAATTAATGAATAAACTGTAGTTCTTTTATGCAGATTTTTGAAAATTGAGATGTTAATCGAGGGTTATTGGTCAGAGCGATCTGGGTGTAATTTTTCAAATATTAAGAACACACGACTTCTCTTTCGAAAACAAAATCAATGACATTGTCAAAAAAGAAACAATAGAGGATTTGTGTTTTATAAGTTTATCAGATGCATGAGAAAAAGGGATAAATCTATGTTGATGCAAAAACATATTATTCATATTTCATGCTTAATGATGAAATAAAGAAAACAAACTTAAGCTAGTATACAAAATGCGATAAAAAATGACCAACCTGATGTATCATGCATAATGGGCGGAATTGTCAAATGATATTTCAAATCAGGAAGTATTTCACAGGTAAACATAGAATATTTTAACACTCATACAGGTATTTAAGATTTTAAAATGATTATCTATAATATATATATTAGATATATATAAATACAATTTGTTGTCGTACATGTAACTTTAATTAAAATAATCTGATTTCTGTTGATTGAAATAAGAATTGCCATAACAATATCGAGTAGGTATATGAAAGTCCGAAAATTATGTTTCTTAACTTGAATTTTAAAAACATTGAAATTTCCTTTTTCACATAACTCTTACTCCTACATAAATATCATGAAAATGTCATGCATAGAATAATAAAGAAAAAGAAAAAAAAACCACAATAATACCACAAAGACAATAATATCATCTCAGGAATTTACCTTTGGTCCAAGAACGATAAGTTTTTGAAAGACTCTTTCTGGATAGTCAGCATTTTATTCTTTATAGCTGAATACTAGTATGAGTTATTCTATTGGGTGACACTCTGCTGTGAACTACAGTTGATTAAGCGCATTTCATTTGGACTTTAGTTGTAAGCTGTCTTATTAGTTATCATAACACATTTAACATGAACTTCCAGTGTAAAGTTAGCTGTTGTTATCAGTTAGCACTTGTTGTCGTTTGTTTCGTTCTTCTAAATCTACTAAATCAAGTCGATTCAAACTTACCCACAATATATCGACAGAGTGGTAGACATTTTGGTTGTTATGTGAAGTAGCTGTAATTGTTCCATATATTTATATACCTACCTCAAAGTTAACAAGACGATGAAAAAATTGAGTGAAAGCTACGGAGAAACAACAAAGTTTTCAAATAAAAAATGTAAACATGCAATTATGTCAAATTTTCATTTGGAAGGAGACGAATCAGTCAAATAGATAAAATTATAAAATAAAGACGAGTTTACAAGTGAAATAATAACTCCACAGATTCAGAGGTAAAACAAATCATCATACTATTTATTTTAATGTACATGTAGTTTTATATTTGTCATAAGTTTGTCATGGTTGCGCTTGTGGAATTCGAAAATATACTGCACTTTGTTTCAAAGATATTTTTGTCGGTAAAGTGACTATAAGGTATAACGTTGTATGACACATTCATTGTGTTATATTGAATTACTGTATGAAAAATATGTCGCTATTTAAAAATTCAACTTGGTAATATTTTTGCACTATTCAAGGTTACTTCTTTTAAGCCGCATATACCTTTAGTGAATTACTAAAAATATTTTATCAACAAGCTATGTTTTTTGGTTAAAGGTTATTTCGAATATAACTAAATAATTTTTTTTACACATAAATCTGATTACAGTCATCTGGTATATTTTCAGTGGTCTATATAAAGACATGTATACTGTGGATACATTGTTATTCGTTGGACACTTATTTTCGAGGATTTCGTTGTGACATGGGAACCACGAATTTCAATTTCCAACGAATTACAAATTGGCTGCAGGAATTTAAGCAGACTTTCTTAAAACCACGAAATCAAATATGCAAGTATAACTCAATCCACGAAAATTGGTTACATGAGATAATGAATCCACATTACTTAAAAGACCAACCTAAAAGTTAAAAGCAGACTTTGCATATAACGAAGACATAATCTTTCAATAAGTTTAATTGAGGTCTGGAGCTGGCATTTCAGTTAACTGCTAGTAGTCTGTTGTTATTTATGTATTATTGTCATTTTATTTATTTCCTTTTGTTACACCATCTGACATCGGACTCGGACTTCTCTAGAACTGAGTTGTAATGTGCGTATTGTTATGCGTTTTCTTTTCTACATTGGCTAGAGGTATAGGGGGAGGGTTGAGATCTCATAAACATGTTTAACCCCGCTTTAATTTTGCGCCTGTCCCAAGTCAGAAGCCTCTGGCCGTTGTGGGTCTTGTATGATTTTTAATTTTAGTTTCTTGTGTATAATTCGGAGTTTAGTATTACGTCCATAATCACTGTACTAGTATAGATATTTTTAAGGGGTCAGCCGAAGAACACCTACGGGTGCGGGAGTTTATCGCTACATTGAAGACCCATTGATGGCCTTCGGCTGTTGTTTGCTCTATGGTCAGGTTGTTGTCGCTTTGACACATTCCCCATTCCCTTTCTTAATTCTTAAAACCACGAAATTAAATATTCACGAAAATCTAAGTATTCCCCAATCCATGAAAAACGGTCACATGAAATTTATTGAATCTACATTACGTAAAAGACCAAGTTCCGTTTGATAAAACTAGAAAATATCAAGAATAGAGTACAGACATCTGTCGATGATATAGCTCTGAAGACTCAAAATGATCTTCGAAAAGTTTAGGTTTTAAAATATATACCAGAAAAGGTTGAATATACAGCTAAATTATCACTACTGCCTATGAATTTTCTGGTTCATAATATTTAACAAATTTTAAAGCACCTATAGAGGAAAATTTGGAAAAAACGATTGAAAAGTATGTACAAAATGTACATGTATCTCCCATTCGTTTTAGATATATCAACGGTCAATTTCTCTTCATCATGCCATGAATGAATAAAAAGAACAATACTTACATATTATTATGATAAAATGTTAACATTGTTATTAACATTCAAAGGTTTGTTTGTACATTAAAATGAAAATGTGGATGAAAGATGTATTCATATTTGTGCAAGTTCAAATGACTGGACGCTGTCCACCTGGTTACAGCAACAGGTTTGAAAACAATTGTTTACATAAGTTTCAAATGTGTGGCCTTCTGCATATTTGTGAACTGAAAAGCGCTACTAAGTGAGTACAATTCAAGTTCTACAACAATAACAACGTTATAACATATTATAACTGCCTCTCCCATAATGCATAAAAATAATCGGGTTGCTTTCTTAATAATATAAAGCCAAGTACTTAACCTGTTTATTAATTTTAGAAACCAAACATAAATGCTTATTAGTTGTACCTGTCCTGAATATTCAAAATGTATTAACCTCTTTACATAAAGGAATCGACAAAAATTTAAATTGTATGGAAGGATTTGCTGAAAACATCATAAATAATTGTTTTACCTTGTTATCAAACATTCTTATATGTACGTTCCATGCGTTAATTAATTGGGACGAGTTATACAAAGCATGATTACACACATAAAGATATAACATTTACATTGAGTAGAAAGTTATATATTAAATATAAAACATTTTAAAATAAGTCAAACGAAGAATAACGATTATTATTTGTAGTTAATACATATTATAACACAGACGAATGCATTTAAACTTGAACTTTAAATCTAAGTGAATGAAATGAGAAGATTGGTTATTTGAAAACAAAACAACAGCTGATATTGTTGAATTGGCCAGTTTATTTTGATATATGCAGATTTTGAACCACAAACCAACAACGCCCAACTACAATATATACAAATACAATTCTATTTTACAGAACATGGTAAAGATAAGTCTGGGATTGTTCACGCACTATGGTTACAATAGATAGACGTACACACAAATATCTCAATTCATATCTAAAATTAAACCACACAATGTAACGCCTGCACGGTTAATGAAAATGACGACACTTTATTCGGAAAGCAGTGTTAATATTCACCCTAGCGAAAATTCTTGATTGCATAATGCCGCTCCAGCTCTAGAAAAAGAACATAAATCTTAAACGATTTCGTACAGAAAATTGTGTCTAAAATCGACAGATCTTCGGAAGAAAAAAAACCCCCATCTTTGATGTGATAAGTGAGTTAATCATGCAAATAGCCCAAAAGTACAAAAAAATCAAAAAAAGATCAACTATCAATTTGTGTTTAAATATCTGAATCAATTTATTTGAGGCTAGTGTATATTCAAACAATACTGACTTCATTAACACAGATATGCTCCTTACACTAAAAATGACCAAGCAGAGTTATGTGGAAGAACAGCAGACATCGATTCTATTTAAGTTGTATGGTCACCTTTACATATGTGTTGAACGATACGACGTGTCTGTGGTTGGATTTACATGGCGAATAATACAAAGATGCTTACTAAATGTATGTCGACATAAATATTGATGCTTCTTTGGGAATTCAGGATTTTGTATATACTTATCGATTAATCAGATTTGAATTAACGTAAACTACAGTAGCTGTTGCCGTTATTTAGTTCTATTTACGACATTCTGATAGACTGAAGGATGAAAAAAAATGTTTTTTTCTATGAAACTTATAATAAGATATAATATGCTGAAACCAACTGTAAACATGTTTGAGTTCTAGTATTTAAAAGTTTCTTGTATCTATAAGCCTTTAAAGCAATTTATAAAAGTAGTTCTAGCTAACGCAATTCCATCAACCTGAACGTTGCTGTTGTATATTTTGGCCACGAGCATCACTGAAGAGACATGTATTGTCGAAATGCGCATCTGGTGCAAGAAAATTGATACCGTTAATTTTATTACTATCACTGGGTCGATGCCTCTGCTGGTGGACTATTAGTCCCCGAGGGTATCACCAGCCCAGTAGCCAGTACTTCGGTACTGGCATGAAAATACGGATTTTTTTGTGTTATTAAAATTTGCTGTTACAAAATGATAGAAATTATTATAAATTAATGAATGTATCTCCCTCATGCAAAGCTCTGATTCTTTTCACGGATTTGGCTATACTTTTTGGACCCTTTGGATTATAGCTCTTCATCTTTTATATAAGCTTTGGATTTCAAATATTTTGGCCACGAGCATTACTGAAGAGACATGTATTGTCGAAATAAGCATCTGGTGCAAGAAAATTGATACCGTTAATTTTATTGTCATAAACTTTCACTACGGATGAATGTATTTTCTCAGTTTGTCGGTTAAACGAATGTTTTCCAAATATATATATAAAAAAGCAACATCAGTGAAGGTATTAGTTGATAAAATTAACTTAAAAAGTAGCTTTCACAAGAAATTTCTGCAGGTTTTTTTCTTCTGTTTTTTTTGCTTGGCGTCTATGTGTTTAGTAAAGTCTTTCAACTGATTTTGGAAGTTTTTATGTCTTATTTTGTGCTGTAACATAAGTTCCAAATTAAGGGAGGGATAAGCGGCAGCAATCATATCAGCCGGCACAAAATGTATGCGCCTGTCTTATGCTAGCAGTCCGTAGCTAATCAGTTGTATATTTTATTTGTGTTTCCAGAATTGATGTAAACACAACTCAAGTCATTAGTCTTAATTTGGTTGATAATTGGGTAAGGTCATCTTTAAATTGTTATACGGAAAATTTATGAACCATGATTTGTTTTCTAGTTAATAATGTTACATTCAAGTGTTCAATGTTAAATTCTATCAGAACACCAGTCAGCGTACTTGTTCATATTAGTTTGACTCCGAATAATCAACTCTTTACTTTTATTTCTAAAAACCGCGTGGTTAGGTGAGAAGTGGAGACTGCTATTAAATACCACTGTTTAATCAATGTTTTGCTTCAATCAGAGGAAGTACCAACAAAGTCTTGTATTAAAAAAAAATTTTGCTATCTTAATCGAAACGCGTTGTGTCAAAAATATGCAATTTGGAAATATTTGAACGTTGTCCTATATGCATTTTATAAAACGAATAAGAAGCGATCTTATAAAAAGGAATAGGAAGACACTTATATTCATCAAACAAGTAATCCAACGTTAATTTAGATGATGTTCTTTTCTTCAGGTTATGAGTGCAAAGTCGGATTAACTTTACATTTAATGGAAAGACTAACTATCATTTAAAGCTAAATTTACCTTAAAAGGGACACTAGCTGTCAAATCCATGTTCACCGAAGTGACTCAAAGTCTCATATTAGATTTATAATTTACTAAAACTTAAAGATTGAGATCTCCTTGAACTCGTTACGTAAAAACCCGTTTCTCATTCTTTCTTCATTTCCAAGTAAAGTAAGATTTTACCTGATACTGATCAATATACAATATTTGTTTTAATTAACTCAATTTATTTCTGAAATTATTAGCTATAACTCCTTTGGCAGCAAACAGCAAAGCTATCACCTCGGTCGATGTTACAGTAATAGCCCTTGGGACACTTTTGACGATAAGGACCACGCCCACAAAATATGTGAGGTAGTGGGTTTCCTATTTGGCAGGTTGCTACAAAAATAAAACATGTTTATTTAAATAATAGAATTTGAAAACAAATCAAATGCTGTCTCTCGATCATTACATAATTTAAAAAAAAACATAAAATGAACTTGAATCAACTACCCATTTACGGTAATACAATTCTGAAAAACTTTGTGCTCGAGATTAAATAGCGTATACAGCTGTTTTCCTTCATTATGAAGACTTATCTCTTGTTAGTTTTCTTCTTTTTTTTAATACATTTGTATTTGAACAGATTGACACTATCAGTGCATATTTTTAAACAATGCACATTTCTTTTTGATGTTGATCTTTATGTTATCTAATTACGCATTGCCTGATCATTTCAATACATATTAATACAAAAAAAAAAGACACTAATTACCTGGCAGGGGCATAACTCCACCCGTTGCCATGGAACAAATATGTCCACAACCGTTTGAACAACATTTTTTTTCACCCTGACAAGTGTCATCACTACTGCATTCATCAACACAAACACCGGAGCTATCCCTTGGTACAGGTGGACAAAACCCAGACTTTACTAAAGAAGAAGTAAAATACCATGACGTTTGCTGTTTCTAATTCTGATACAATTTGAAATTGTATACATTAGTCCAACAACACGAGTTAGAATAAGGGCTTTTCCATAAAAAATGTTTGTGGGAGGTTAGGAGGGGAAGTTTTATTATTGAATGTGGGTCTTTTTTTCATTAAGCGTCTATTTTCACTATGTAAACGTATACATAAAATGGTTCCTGTTTGTTGCGATATTTTGAAAGTCCTTCATACATTTTAATGGAATAGTCCTAATTGATTTTGTTTGTAAATTGCAGGTTCGTAAATCTATTTTGTACGACTACGAATAGTATCATCCTACTTATATTCTAAGAATCTTTGACCTTCCAATTTATTTAGTACTCTTTACTTTGTAAATTTGGACGCAAGCGCATCTGTTTTTTGATTGACTGGTGGTTATTGAACGTCCAGTGGCAAATAACGCATGCATGTTCAGGACGAGAACAAGTAAACAATAATTGCAATAGGTAGGTCTTGTAAAAATGCAATTCCAGGATGATGGTCGGGGAAATTTGGACTGTAACTCAAAAATGAGGGTATATTGGATAAGGACAAAATTTTACCTTGAAAAAAGCCTGCTCTCTTTACACGAGATATCGGATTTACTATTTGGGAAAACATTGTACTCGATTTTCAATTGTGCATACAGTTAGATTCCTTTATTTGCGAAGACTCTTATTAATAAAGGCAAGTATGCCAGTTTTACATTTCACGTACGTTAAAACTACTATAAATATGTATATCAAACATATCTCTTTACAGTTAAGTGCATATATTTGAAGAGATTGATACCAATGATACTTTGCCAAATAAATGCTTGCAGAAAGGTGAGAGTTTTTTCTTCATAATGAAGTCCTCACTCTGACTTTTTTTTTTATATAAACAGTAATAAAAGCGCTGTTTCTTTGCTTTTTGTGTGTTTATGTGTGTCTTATGTTTGTTTTGCTGTTTATGAACTTATTTGTTTTGTCATGGAATGATTCCCCATATCATTTGGTTTTCTATTATTTCGTTGTGATATTGACATCTATTCTATTTTCTTACGCATTGCTTTTACATACAAAATTAATATAATTACATAAAATACACACACTAATTACCTGACTTGGGTTTAATTCCGCCTGTCGGAATAGAACAAACACGTCCACAAATGTATGGACAACATTTTTTATCACCCTGACAATCGTCGTCACGATTGCATTCTTTAACACAAATGGTATCTATTTGTCCAGGTACTATGATAGGTGGTGGACAATTCCCAGGCTCTAAAGCAAATATAAAATACATTTACTTTAGGTGATTCTTATTCTTATCGAATTTGAAAAAAAGATACGAGTTTTACCGGCATCACACACCAGCGTATGGCTCCGACGTACGCCAGCCGTAGTAAAAAACCATGAACGCTTCCAATACGCTAGTAATTTTAGATGCATTCAACCTGTCAATCATATCTGAACCTTGTTTACAACGAGCTTCAAGCGTGTATTGGGAGGACGACAAGGTACCTAAGCGTTTATCGGGCGTTCAAGTAACGTATGTTGGAGTATGCCAGGCGTTTGTCTAACGTAGATGGACGCTACGAAGGAAAAAGATCTCTTGAATGTATTTAGGACGCATCCAGGTCGTATCTGGGACGCTAATCCTTGATTTCGGCGTTCCTGGGTCGTTTTATTATGGGTTATTTGTTACAAACACACCCACATACGTTTTAGTTAAAGTCGAACGATCTTGAAGCGTATACAACGTGCCCTGAACGTGTCTCAAAATTATATGTAGCGTTTTCAATGGGCTTGTACCGTATCGTCGCTGGGCTTCTAAAATGTTGTAAATTACAAATTTTTCAAGAAAAAAATATCTCACAAATAGGCTTTGAAAATTTTGACAAAATGCATGATTCCAAAATGTCGTATGTGAACTTGAACATTTTTGTAGATAGCAGTGGAATAAAACTTTGACATTTCTGGATTATGCGAGAACTTAAATTATTTTCACAGAAATAAAGAAATATACAATTATTTCATTCCAAAAGCCATTATAGAACGATTTTCAAATTTTTATACAACATTTTGGAAGCAAACTTTACCAACAATTGACATTGGCAAATTTGTTAGATGTCTTATTTCAAACGTTTTGATTGGTCTAACTGTATGCTATTTTGTAATACCAAAGATTTCCTCCCGCCCATACCATTAGTGTCAAAAAGTATTTTTAGCCAAAAAGGTCTTAAACGACATTTTAGAAGCCCAGCGACGGTATGTATTACGTTCGTGCATTGTACAGGTATACGCTAGACAAACGCTTTAACTGGATGAAAAGTTTATGCTGCATAAAAATTTCATGGAGTTATAGCGTTCAACAAGCGTATACTTTTGCATTTCGACATACTTCAAACTTTTGCCACGCGCGTTTTACGATTGCTTAGCGTTCTTCTGGCGTTTAACTACTATTCTAATATGACGTGCTTCTTTCGCTTTGTAAACAACACTGTGATAAAATTCTCGATATATCTATACTTAGCGCAGACTCCGTGGTGTACATAATAATGGCTGTTACAATATACTTCTTACGTAAATCCACATGTATTGAAACCTATTTGCAAACCCTTTGCCGATTTTATTGTTTTAAAAATTGCAATTAAAAAACAAAGAAATCACTTTTATTCTTATTCGGATGCAAAATAAAAAGAAGTAATGCACAAGACCTCGGAGAAACCAACAAAATAGAAATAAAATAAAATTCCGCGAAAGTCTATTAATGTTTTTGGCGCATTTAAGTCATTTCAAAACATGACGTCATACAAATGACCACGCTAGAGTTGAAAGTTTTCTGTTACGTGAACCATTGAAATGTTGTTTACTATTGTATTAAAATTGATTATCAAGGTAGGTTTTGTTTGATTTTCTTTTCTTTTGCATTATTCGCATATTTACTGATTTCAGCAAGTCAACATGGCGGCTCCTTAGTTACGAAATGTCAACTTTGGATTTGACGGTAGCTTACGAGAAAAACATGTAAATCAAAATGACAATTGTTGGTTTTGAGAATGAAACCGTTTTTTATTTTAGCGGTTGGTCACGAAATAATCCATGCAAGCTACGGATTTATTAGAATGTTTGAGCTTTATCTAACAGGGAGTAAAACAGAAAAGCCACACACACAGCTTTCCCCACCCTCGCTTCAGTTTTTTAATGTTCGTGCATTGTACAGGTATACGCTAGACAAACGCTTTAACTGGATGAAAAGTTTATGCTGCATAAAAATTTCATGGAGTTATAGCGTTCAACAAGCGTATACTTTTGCATTTCGACATACTTCAAACTTTTGCCACGCGCGTTTTACGATTGCTTAGCGTTCTTCTGGCGTTTAACTACTAGTAACGTATACAGACTTTGTCAATTTTCTCTGTACGTCTGGTGCACGCCGGTCTTTACGCCAATGTGTGACGCCGGCCGGCATTATAATGATGCATTTTGTTTGTAAAACAAGACGAAACGCGCGTCTGGCGTAAACTCAAAATTTATTCCTGGTATATATGATTAGTTTATTTACACATTATGCCGGCGGCAGACATTGACATATAGACCGTTCACAAGAAGAGTCTGAACTGTGAGTTTTTTGTTGTTGTTGGTAGGGATATATAAATACCATGCCACGTCCTGTCTGTGTTTATTCGGTTTATGCTGCTTTATATCATCTGATAAGTTAAGACCTTTTCAAGTGAAATGGCTATGAAAACTTGTTTTGACGAATAAGATAAACTTATTCAGGAAAATGACAAGGCACTTATCGCATACAGTATATGCCAAATATGAAGCTTAGTACATCTCTACTTACTGTTACAGGTACTACAACAAGGAGGAGGTCCACAACAGGTAAGACATCGTTTGGGTTCTATAAAGTAAAACAAAACTAACTATTTTCTTCATATGCAACTAGTCAGAGGACATATCTCAATCGATCAATCTACAAAAAACATACTAAACCTATGGAATAGTAATTATAACTTACTTGTACACTACCAATAACACAAAAGACCACTACCAAAACTGACCATATTGTTAAAAGTTAAGCCAAGAGAAAGTATTACTGGTTCTCAGTATTTATATTTTCATATTATCGAAATGATTACATAATTATTGTGTTAAATGTTCATGTAAAATATTTTATGTTACGTAATGTTGACAGGTTTTCATCTAAAACCACAATCATAACCGACCATGTAGTATTTTCTTAGTATCCCCTGCATGTCATTTAATTGTTTTTTCGTTTTTTTTGTGTTGTAAGGAACAGAAAAGTACTTGAGTTCTTTGAATACAAACTCGAATTGATCAACTGTTGTGAAGACTCATGTCTATTGTGGAATTCTGTACGCATACCTTTATTGATTTTGTATGTTTTCTTGGTCGTCGGCTTAGTTTAAAATAATATATGTCGGACACCGCCATCTTCATATTATTTTCATATTTTTCTGAGAGAGAGAGAGAGAGAGAGAGAGAGAGAGAGAGAGAGAGAGAGAGAGAGAGAGAGAGAGAGAGAGAGAGAGAGAGAGAGAGAGAGCGTTTTGATCATAGGTGATATATATAAACTATAATACACAAATCTTACTTGTTTTAACCATACATTTTTCTTGGCATTCAGTCAACGTTTTGAAGTTGTTTGCATTTCCTCCGCATCCACCATAGATAAATTTTCTACACTGTTTCGAATAAACATCGAAATAAAATCTTGGATCTCTCGCTTTACAAACTCCTGAATGTTTTGGTAGACGGCAATCTAAATTATTCGCCTACATAACGTAAAAATCGTATATTATAGAATTATAGATAAATATTTATAAGTCTCTATGTCTATAAATTTAAGTTAATATTGGACACCGTACTTTGTCTCTATATCTAGATTAGCCATGGCTCCATGCTGAAGACCGTACCTAGATTTACAATGGTTTACTTTACAAATTTTAAATTAGATGTAGAGTTGTGTCATTGGCACTCATACCACAGCTTTTTATATCTGTGAATGAAGGAATAAATAATTGAGGTATACATCAACTGTTCTTCATTTTTCAATCCAAGTTGTCTGAATTGAAGACAAAATTAGGGGGAAACATGAATGAGACTGTAATAAAACTATCCATAATTTTGAACCTGCAATACTAGCTTCTAGAAATTGTTTCACTTACTTATTATTATTAATATATATTCTATTTAAAAAAATTAACATGTGAGAAAAACAATCAAAAATCCTTGTTTATTATTAAATGTTGGTTCCGTGGCAACAATACCAAATATACGTTTTTATCAGTTTATTTTATTTCTTTATGTTATAAATCTCTTTCTTTCCCGCAAATTTTCTAACTGTTCTAAAGATATGTGACGTGAATATATTCCACATTCAAGTTACCTCATAATCGTATTGAATAAACATTTATACACCCAATATAATTAATTTGGCATTTAAAAAGTCAGAATGCGAATGTATATATTAATACTTTTTTAAGTAATTTTTAGATAACAACAACTAAACGAACTACATGTATGTCAATTAGACCTGCTTTTTATACTATAACTGCACTTCAATTTCTACAATGTAACATTGTTGTTCGCTATTGAAATTACGTATATCGTCAATTATCTGAAGTCCCATGGGGACTGACTGCACCATTTATTGCGGACCTGTTTCTGTATTGTTATGAATTACAATTCATGACAAAAATTAGCAAAGACCCATCGACACAACATCTGATTAAAAAATGTAGTTAATACATTTTTAGATATTTGGATGATATACTGGCTCTCAATAATGACGACATCAGCATGTTTTTTTTTATAATGAATTTTCTTTATTGTAACAAATAGACTGGCACAACATGTATGAACAAAGGTGTACAGAATGGCATTTTCACACAAAAGAAGCATTGTATAATAAAACAATTGAATATATATGATGGTGCAATAGTAGGTTGAAAATAAATAAATATCTTATAACATTGAAGTCTTACTTGTTCTTGCAATATACATAAGTGGTGTTTCAATCAAATTTTAACATTTATTATTTATACTATGATAGGGGCCCAGGGACTCCAGTATTTGTTATATTTCTCTACAGAGAGGTTTTTAAATGAAATGTGTTTTTCTAAATTCAAGTGTTCCTTTAAATAGTTTTTTAAAGCATTTAAATTCGGCAAAACTTCCTGTAGTTTTGTTCGGTAAATGTAGTATTTTGAAAATAGAATAATCTTATTTTTAACAAAATTCAATTTAACATTTTCGAAGATACCAAATAAAATAAGGCAGTTCAATATTTGTCATTTCAAAAATCCAAATGTTTAGTGCATGCCAGAGACTGGCGACCATAGGACAGCTCCAAAATAAATGTTCTATGGTCTCTGGTCCTTCTTTACAAAATGTACACATGTTGTTACTATTTATTTTCATCTTGTAAAGTAGTGAATTAGTTCCCAAAATTCTATGGATAATTCTATATTGGAACCAGCAAAGCTTAGTGCTTTTACTATATTTTGTACACGAAGTGTGTATTTTTTTCCAGTTAATACCAGTCATATTAAGATGGTTCTCCCATTTTTCCTTAGCAGCAAAAGTAACATATTTTTCATTCAATATTTTGTACATGTCCTTTGAACCTTTTTTGGATTCAAAAAAGATACTTATGTTAAAAGGTAGTATTGCATGAATTTTTCTCTCCTTTACCTCAATATTGATCGTGTTTAACCACTCATTAAGCGAGTGTGCTATTCCATAATAATGTAAAATATTTGGCCTAAATTTATATAATTGTTGGAAATTTTGATATGACATAACTTTGCCCTGGTCATCTAACAAATCTTGCACTGTCCAAATTCCCGCATTTGCCCAGTTTTTATAATAGACTCTTGAACCACCAATTTTAAAGTTTTCTACCTCCCATAAAGAATATGATAGAATTTCATCTGTACATCTTGGTTTTCTAATTTGATTAAGGGTTTTCCAAGCATCAAAAACCTCTTGCCAAAATTTATTTGATGACCTTTTAATAGGCCCAATATAACTTATTTCAATAAAATTTATTTGCTCCACAATAGAGACTAATCTCACCCACTTTGAATTCGAATTATATAAACGTCTCACCCATGTAAGTTTTAGTCCCTGTATAGATGCTTTTAAATTTAGCATTTTTAACCCACCCTTATAATATTCTTGACATAAAAGATCTCGCTTGACCTTATCTGGTTTATTATCCCAGATAAAAGCATACATTTTATTTGTTAAATTAAGTAACATATTCTCATCTGGACTAGGGATAGATAGAAACAGATGATTTAATTTAGCTATGACCAAAGTTTTTAAAATGGTAATCTTTCCAAAGGGGGTGAGATACTGTTTTGACCATTTTTTCAAAGTGTTGTCTATATTATCTAAAACAGGCCTATAATTTAAATTAATCATTCTATCTAGGTCGACTGAAAACGTAATTCCAAGTAGTTTAAATGTACTGGAGCCCCATTTCAATCCCCACTTTACACAAATTTGATCCTGACTATGTTTTTTGCTACCTATCCAAATAACACTTGTTTTTTCTATATTTATCTTAAGTCCCGAGATTTCAGCATACAATTGGAGAACACGAAGAGATGCATCGAGCGATTCTGGCGAGCCATCTAATATCAAGGATGTATCATCTGCATATTGAGAAAGTACAAACTCTGTATCATCTATAGTAATACCCTTTATCTCCTTACTATTTCTCACCAAAATGCCTAATATTTCTGCACATAGCAAGAAAATATAAGGGGATAAAGGATCTCCCTGTCTACAGCCTCTCTCTATAGTAAAGAATTCTGACAGACAGCAGTTTTGTGTCACCGCAGCTGTTATATTGTTATAGAAGGTTTTAACCCAGGATATAACAGATTCACCAAAATTAAAATATCTTAATGTATCATAAAGAAATGACCACGATATGGAATCGAATGCCTTCTCAAAATCAATCAGCAGGAGAATTCCTGGAATATTATTTTCTTCAGTAAAATGTAGAATATCATATATTAATCTACAATTTTCGCCTATATATCTACCTGGAACAAAACCAGTTTGATCCGAACTTATTAATTTTGACAAAACAGATTTTATTCTCTCTGCTATACAGCTTGATGCCAATTTATATGTAGAATTTAGTAAAGTAATAGGTCTCCAATTTTTAAGAAATTGTTTTGGTTTGCCATCTTTTGGAATACATGTATTCACTCCCTGCCTCTGGGTGACAGACATTTGGCCCTTCCCATATCCAAAATTTATAGATCTAAGGACAAATTTACCAATATCAATCCAAAAAAATTAAAAAAATTCTGCAGTGTATCCATCAGATCCTGGGGCCTGTTTATCGAAACTGTCCTAAGTTCCGTCCTAAGAATTTCTTAGGACAGAATTTAGGATAAAGTTAGGACCGACTTACGACACGTCTCAGCAAGCACATCGAAGCTATCTTAGGAATATCTTAGCTAGGACGTCCTAACCGATGTCTTAAGTATTGGCGGAAAAGAAAATACAAATTAAATATGAAAAAAAAAATATGATATCAAATTTTATCAATACTTTTTGTTTTTTTTAAATATGATTAATTAGAAACTAGTTTTAGATTAAACGTAATAAATAATTGTACATTTAATCTGTGTAAAACAAAACAGAAGAAAAAAAAATAACTACAAATTATCAAACTAATTGTAAACAAGATATAATTATAATCGGTAAAAATCATTACATGTTTTTGAGTGAGTTGAATTCGAGGTGTCACGGTTTTATTCTTCAACAGTTGAAAGGCAAATCTCGTGCATTTTTCAAATAAATACGGAGACTTTCAACTAATTTACTACTGCTAAAAAATAATACGTGTGAAAATGAGCAAAAGACGAAATTAGAATGTATCCTAAAGTTAGGACCATCCTAAGACCCTCTTAAGACACCTAAATTGGTATCCTAAAGTTAGGACAATTCCTAGGATTTTCCTAAGTTGAGACATGTTTGATAAACCCATTTAGGACTAAGATGTGTCCTAAGTTGGTCTTAGGACACGTCCTAATCCTAAGAGAGCTTCGA
This sequence comes from Mytilus galloprovincialis, assembly GCF_965363235.1. Lineage (NCBI taxonomy): Eukaryota > Metazoa > Mollusca > Bivalvia > Mytilida > Mytilidae > Mytilus > Mytilus galloprovincialis. The sequence goes on from NC_134845.1 coordinate 25,708,005, forward strand.
TAAACAGGCCCCAGGACTTTTGTTATTTTTCATCCTCTTTAATGCTGCAGTTAATTCAGAAAAAATAATATTTCCCTCCAATAATTGCTTTTCATCCTCACTAAGTTTCGGTATCTCGTCATAACAACATTCCCGTGTTAAATCAACCTTTTTTAAACAATCTTGTTTTCTATAAAGTTTTTCATAAAACACCTTTGTCTGATTTAAGATTTCTTTTTGTTCCTCCACTATAACACCATTTTCTAAAGTAAGTTTTTGAATAGTCTTATTAATATAATTTCTAGTCTCTAGATTTAAAAAAAAAATGGTGGGTTTTTCTCCTTCTTCAATCCACTGACTTATTGACCTAACATATTGTCCCTGAACCTTCTTTTGTCTATATATTTTAAGTTCTGCTTTTTTCTGATCTATCTCTTTCAGATTTTCTACTGTTAGAGCATTTTCTTATAATTGTTTTAATTTTGAAATAATTTCATTTTCAATTTTTATACCTGCCTTTTTTTTATAAGAGGCATATGAAATAGTTTTACCACGTATTTCTGTGAGTAAAGTTTCGAAAAATAACTGGTCATCAACAGTAAATTCAATTTCAGAGTTGTCAATATTTTGTAAATTTTCCTTTCTATATATCTTGACAGCATATTGTTCTTTTACTATACTTATGAGGTTTTTAATCTCTTTAACATAGTCAGTATCATGAAGAAGGGAATCAGCATGTTTACTTAAGAAATTTATCCTGCCTGCACCACTTATTGCGGACCTGTTTCTGTATTGTTATGAATTACAATTCATGACTAAAATCAGCAAAGACCCATCGAAACAACATCTGATTCAAACATGCAATAACACTTTTAGATATTTGGATGATACATGTATATTGTCTCTCAATAATGACGACTTCAGTATGTACAAAAAACTTCAGTATGTACAAAAAAGAGATGTATCCTGCCGACCTGACTTTAAATAAAACTAATATTAACAATTAAAAAGTATAATCACAAAAATACTGAACTCCGAGAAAAATTTAAAACGGAAAGTCCCTTATCAAATGGCATTATCAAAAGCTCAAACACATCAAACGAATGGATAAACTTCTCACATGTATGACAGTCTTATCAAATTCTATTATTTTATGACGTCGTGCGGTAGTTTGTATATATTACAAAATCATATTCACGGACCGAATAAAAATGTCTTTTAAAAGTCGGCTTGAACAGTTAAATAATAGAATTCCTTGCAATTGGCTTCACGCGAAATTTTATCTTCGGTCGAAGCTTAAAAAAGGATACTTTTAAAATTTTCCCTTTCCACATTAATTTTGTTAAAGTGTTCAGAACATGGAGAATTCCTAATTGTTGGTCCTTCATCTGCTGTTTGCGAACTCTAACTCTATCAACTAGTCTTAGACTATTGGTTTGACTTTTGTAGTTTTGATTAAAAGTGTTTTACTTCGTCCCACTTCTATCATTTCGCACCGGCACGTTCAACATCTTAGATCACCACATTTTTGTCCTTTGACATCTTCTGTGTACTGAATATGTTTTGTAATATATACAAACTACCATAAGACGTTACCATTAGGTAAAGTCACATGTTGTTACTATTAACGATAACAATTCTGTCTGATGAACTGTAGGAGATGAGGTGAAAGCGCTAGTAGAAACAATGTTGGATTTATAAGAAGATTTTTTGTATTCTTTATTTTAAACTATATGTATACTATATAAAACGACTCTAAACAGCACAAAATCTAAAAATGTATAGGAACACATTTGTGTTCTTCCCTCGCCGGGATTGGAACTCATTATATTGAAATATCTGGACAACACAGCATGCAATGTGACTAGCTCTCTAGACCACATGACAACCTAGACTGAACTTAAAATTTAGATTTTATTGCAGTAGTGTTACCTTTCCTCGTCAATAGAATGTATAGTGTGTATGCATGCCGATGAAATTGAGGGCAGATTAGCTAAATTATCTGTCTAAAGGGTCGTAAGATTCAGTCACAGAAACAAAAATGTATTTGATATTTAGGTCTTATCAAGTGTTAACACTACGACAGATCGATCCCAACACGACTGAAAACACATATTCAATTCATAATTACTGTAAATATCAGTATAACAATGTTAAATCTGCAAATTTGTGGAAGCAAATGTGTTCATCCCTCGACGGGATTGGAACTCCTGCATACATAAATTTATACAAATGAAAACGAACATGGCAACTCTGGTACTTTAATAAAATTTAAGCAGTTCAGAAATAATTAAACAGAAAATTAATTTCAAAACAAATTCAGTCATTTAATGTGGCTGCGTACTTAAACATCTAAAATGAATACCACACTACGATTTAAACTGAAAAGAAAAACACTGCGCGAATTAGAACTACACCTTTTCATTGATCCTATTGTGCCAAAACTTTAATTTTCTTATCCAAAATCTTTCCCGTTCTAGTCTTTTTTCCCCTAGACTAAGCAGTGTTGTGGTCTCTGACTGTTATATATGGTCAGACGATTCAGATCAGCCTAAGTGTAGTCAATATATCTCAAATTTCCACTGAGAGGAAGGTCTGCCTTGTATTCAATGACATATCTCAATCGATCAATCTACAAAAACATACTAAACCTATGGAATAGTAATTATAACTTACTTGTACACTACCAATAACACAAAAGACCACTACTAAAACTGACCACATTGTTACAAATCAAGCCAAGAGAAAATATTACTGGTTCTCAGTATTTATATTCTCATATTATCGAAATGATTACATAATTATTGTGTTAAATGTTCATATAAAATATTTTATGTTACGTAATGTTGACAGATTTTCATCTAAAACCACAATCATAAATTAGCAGATTGGTGCAAACGTCAGGTAAATTCAATTTTAACCACCGTTATAAGGAAGGGATATTCCACTAAGAGGCTTATTTGTATTATAGTATTTAAAATTCCTTCTATGAGAATATTTTGTTAGGTAAAAAAATGAACTATATGATTTTTTTATTACATATTGAACTGATTAATGTACTTTTAAACAGAAATTTAAAGGGGTTATATTTTTTTACCATGATCAATTTGTGAAACTCCATAGATTGTAATGAAACTTGAACAGACGGTGATCTTTAAAAAAAATAGCATCATTCTGAACATCATAACAGCTTGATTTTGTGTAATTATATAATGACCTTATTGTCCTGCTTAATGGACTTCATTTTTACAGACATCATTACCATTTTACATTGACACAGGCAAGCAAAGGCGCTGTTAACGAGATTTAAAGCATAGCGACCAAACTATTCCCGACATTTTGTCCAAGGTCGTTGCAAAAGAGGTAGGAGATAGAAAAAAAAATCGAAAACTGCAATGATTTCCAACCCATCTCGCACCCGTCCATTCAAAACGTTGAAAAACTTACGCACAACACGCCTTGAAGTTATAAAACTTTTGAGTCATTTTTGTGAACTAATACTCCAAAATCGACCAATCAAATTGCTGGTTTTCAAGTTTCGAGCTTGATTTTTGTGCTCCATTCAGTGAGGAAAGTTTTATGATTACAAGGCCAGGTCTTCTGAAAATTACCTTCATCATTCTGAGTTTCAACAATATATAAGATTTTGAAATTATTAAACACCAAAAGAGCATGCATACATCGTAGGCCATAGACCATCCAAACTTGAGCTATGACTGTTCGAGTTGCAACTGTTTGTCTATGCCAACGTACCAATCTAATAAGTTTAATAAAATGACATTTAACGCGGCAGGTTTGAGAACGATGCAACAATAGTTTACATTGCAACGCGTTTAATGTCACTCGTTACTGAACTTTTTACACTTATTTTCCGTACCTAATATACTTAAAAGATAAGAAGAGTCATAACAATATACTACGATAAGTGCACAGGTACTTATTCTAGTTGTTTAATGTTCTCCAATTTATAGAAAAAACACACGCATTTAGATTTTTTTTTATATAATATTTTATATGAAAAATACATCAAAAATAAAAACAAAACAGAAAGTAGCGTTAACAATATTTTGTACTAGTATAAGCTGTTAAAGCATTAAAATCATTGACATTTTAATGTGTTAAACGCCTATAATATAGAGTAACACGTTTACCATCATCAATAATAATGTTTATGATTAGAAAGAAGGAAGACGTACTTTTTATAATCAATTTGCGATTGGATGGGGTTTACAACACATTAGGATTGGACAAAAAATAAAAGAAAAGAGAAAATTAAGGAAAAAAGGAAAATGATGGAATGCTTAAATATTACGAAAATGTACAAGTAAAAGAAAAGAAAGAATAACTGCTTAAGCCCCAGTCCCACTAGACCACGATCGCACCACGCTCATCCCGATCTAAAATTATTTCAGATCGTGGTGAGGTCGCGGTATGAGTTGCAAGAAAATGTAAATGTTCGTTTCTGTCACGTTGCTACCACGTCCTCATTACGCATCTACAATGCATGATCCCGCTACGATTATACAACGTTCTCATCACGCTTATTCTGCGACCTCACTACGATTATCACTATCTTATTACGCTCATCACGTCATCACTACGACCATACCATAGTTTATTTGATTGCAAAACGATCTTATGACGCTTCTACTGGGATTACAGCACGATCTTACCACGACAATACTACGATCATACCACGTACGTTCATACCGCAATTTTACTACGCTCCCAGCAATAACATCAACATCATGTTCCATATGAATACTATATACTGCACCTAGTTGTGTTTATTTCCTAAATAAAGTAACACAGCTATATTTTGTACTATGTTAATTTCATCATGGAACACTTTTTCCACAGTGAGGAGTACATTACGGGTTGGAAATAAGTTTGAAATATGTGTTAGAATTAAGATAGCTATCATTTTATATATTTAAGTTGCAGTATAAAAACAATATAAGGTCAATGTCAGAAAAATATCATTTTTTTTTTATCTCGGCGCAAAACTCGGGAAGGGCTCGGTAGAACCTTGCCTTTCCCCAGTTTCTCAGCCTCATAAAAAAAAGTTGATATTTTTCTGACGTTGGCCTAATACTGATTATGTATCATTCCTTCTATTTCCCATTGATACGTAGAGTTTCTGGAAACCACACAGTCATGCAACCATAATCTACGTAAGGGTAAGGGTAGAGGTAAAGACAGATGGAGATCTGATAGTAACGAATCATAATCCAGAAGATATATGTCGGACCGACCAATTCAACCTGAATCACAACTTATTGCTGGTCCATCAAATGCTCCCCGAATTCACATGTAGAATCGCGCTTTTGCTATGCTGTCGCTATGTTGGTACATCGTCCTTTGTGATTTTACTACGACCTTACTGCGCTCTCACTACGCTTTTACTACGACCTGATTTCGCCACGACCGCACTACGATTGTTAGGTTAGGGTCAAATTTATTCTAGATTGACTGGACTACAAAAAATAAAGTAGAAGACAGAATGATATACAGCAAAAAGTATCAGAAAGACAACGTCTACAAATATATTAAATGCCTAATACTGCCATTTGGTGTAACTGCAGGAAACAAGTAGCAGACTGATTTTGTAAATAAAGTGGAAATTTAAAAGTTACCTCCTTAACTTGTGATGACGAACGTTTCTGATGTTGATTGCATACATTTCTATATTAGAAAACTGAAACTGAAATGAAAGAATTTTTCTCTTTTCGTCATGTAAAGGTTCCAATCTTACTTGTTTAAAAAGATGAATATCTACTGACCAGTTTTTACATTGGACACGGCCGACACTCGGCTAACCGAGAGTTTGGTCGGTTAATCTATATTGAGTATGCGGCTATATCGGCGGTTGGTCTGTTAATCGGGTTGGCTAAAGTCTGTTAATCAGGTGTTATCGAGAAAATCACTGCAAGGTCATTATGTTTCATTGTATAACTTTTTAATTATATTTATATCATAAAAACTATTCATGTCTGACAAAACGATTTGGAGTACTGAATCCAGTGGTGTAATTATTTTTTGTCTAGCTTTAATAAACGATCTATAAAATGAAAAGGCGAGTTACTCATCAGTAAATTTATACACATTTTACACACACAAAATGTACACAAAAATGACAAGTTGGTTGAGTTTACTTGCATGCAATATTTTGAACATCGAAAAAAGACAGGCATTATGTTTGTTTACCATATTAACATCAATATGTGAAAAATCTACACGAAAAACTGTATGTTGGTGACATAAATCAATTTTTGATAAACGTGTGGTCTGTTAATGGGTCGGATGTATAAAACTCGGTCTGTTAATTGGTCTGTTAAGAGTTATGAATGACATTACAAGCATAATTTAATTGCTATATGGGGTGTTATCTGAATAAAGGGATAGACTCAAGATTAGTGGCTAGAATATATGGAAACAACACATGAACAATGAAACATAAGTTTAGACAATGGAATCTGAAATTGATAGAAATGGTTTCAAAAAGTGTAATATCAAAGTAATATTAATTTCAAAAGACAATACTACCGGAAATAAACTCCTGGTAGATACCAGGATTGAAATTTTATATTTACGCCTTATATTTAAGCCAGACACGCGTTTTGTCTACGAAAAACTCATCAGTGACGAAAAAAATGTTTAAAAGGCCAAATAAAAAACCGAAGTTGAAAAGCATTGAGGAAACACAACTAATACCGGCGTCACACATCAGCGTATAGCACTGTCGTGTTCAAAATCATTTACGCTGCCAATACGCTAGTAATTTTGGATGCATTTAACCTGTCAATCATATTTGTAACGTGTGCAAAACGAGCTTTAAACGTGTATTGGGCGTACTAGAAACGTATGTTGGCGTATGTTGTATGTTTTTTTATGCTGCATACAAATTTCCTGGGATTGTAGCGTTCATCAAACGTATTTACTTTCCTTCATTGGCTAGAGGAATAGGGGAGGGTTGATATCTCATAAACATGTTTATCCCCGCCCCAATTTTGCGCCTGTCCCAAGTCGGGAGCCTCTGGCCTTTGTTAGTCTTGTGTGATCTAGTATACATATTTTTTTAAGGGGCCAGCTGAAGGACGCCTACGGGTGCGTGAGTTTCTCTCTACATTGAAGACCCATTGGTGGCCTTGGCCTGCTCTATGGTCGGGTTGTTGTCGCTTTGACACATTCCCCATTTCCTTTCTCAATTTTACCGTGGGGCTTTGTATTTCGACGTACTACAAACTTATGCCACGCGCAGGGGCGGATGCAGAAATTTTCGAAAGGGGGGGGGGGGGTGTTAACCCAGGGCACCCAGGGCAAAGGGGGGGGGGGGTGCAAAACATATGTCCCGATACAAATGCATTGATCGGCAAAAATAAAGGGGGGGTGCGCACCCCCGGAACCCCCCTGGATCCGCCACTGACGCGCTTTGAACGATTGCTAAGCGTTCCTATGGCATGCAACTAACGTATACCGACTTTGTCAATTTTCTCTTTACGTTTGGTGCACGCCGGTCTATACGCCAATGTGTGACGCCGGCATAAGGTAATCTATTCCTGACGTAGAAAAGCCTTAGTATTTCAAAGAAAACGCATGGAATTTAACCAGCTGCATTGCAACACATGACAGATTCATAGATGTTACAGACTTTGAACAGACAAAAAAAAATAAGGCTGATTGATAACTTGGCGTAAATAATAAATTCATGCGAATTCGAGCGGCCAATCAGTCCATATAACGCTATATTGAAGTGACACACCCTTCAATGAAATGCAAAGAAATAAAATTAAAATAAAAGTTCTCTTTCTATAAGGATACTGTTGCACCGTATTGTAATTTTTTCGTCACAAGTACATCTCATTTTTTTCAATGTGAAAATATAAACTAAAGGTAGTAAGACTATTGTCGTGGCTAAATAACTCTTAACTGACACGATTTAAATTGTCCAACCCATTAACAGACTGTATTCCCCTAATATTCATTAAAATGAGGTATTACTCAACTTATATAACACTTATGAAATATTTATCAATGACAATTATTTTTTTAGAACCAAAGTACTATTTTGTGTCCTTTAAATCATATATAAAAATGTTTTTAGCCTTTTATCCAAAATATTGCTATGCGTACAAGCATAAAAACCACATACTTGCGAGACGCCTTTTCGTTTTACTTAAAACTGCGCAGGCTATGCATTTTTTTTACTGGTGGAAAATGTTCTATGATAGATATCATTTTGTCAGACACTTCTTTTTTTGATGTGGTTCTCATAATATGGCAAAAATCTGTATATTTAACAGAGTTTAACATTAAATTGTGAGTTTTACTCTTAACAGACGTATAACCAACCCGATTAACAGACCAACCGCCGATATAGCCGCATACTCAATATAGATTAACCGACCAAACTCTCGGTTAGCCGAGTGTCGGCCGTGTTGGAGGAAATGTATGTATCCATCCTTTGTCAAGTGCATAATGTCTCAAACATTTAAGAAAATTAACAGGCAGTTACTATTTAACCATGGCAGATAATAAAGATGCGAAAGAAGGTCATTAAAGCTCCCAGAAAGCGATTTACATATGGTAGTACATTGGACCGCTTGTTTTTGCCAATGACTACGCTCGTGTCTTAAATTTGTATTAAATAAGCTCATTACATTTATATCACTGCAGCCATATGACATTGCAGTATTTATCTATAGTTCCCTCGTCCAGAAATTTTGTCATTAAAAAAGAAGGATCATTGTTCGGATAATTAAAATGGATATTAAAAACTGAATTGCGGAGATATATTATAAGACAGGTGTTTGTTCATACTTTTACTCAAAATAGTGTTGAGATTCACCAACATGATGTAGTCCACAATAAGTACATTCAATGCCGTAAACGACATTGTCTGTGGAACAGTACAGAGACTCAAAAGACTTTGTATACTAGTAATACGTTAAGTTACTAGTGAATTCTGGAGTCGTGATTAACTTATTGCATTTCTTACAAGTAATCCTCTTAAATTAGCTTGAACGGTTATTTAAGTATTAGGGGAGTTCAATTTATAGTTTTTGAGTGATAAGAGTGATAAAAATTTCATAACAAATATTATTATCGTTTCGGAATTTAAGGTTAATACTTGGTTGCATGTAACAACGTGTACCAAATAACTTTAGACCCTCAACATTTACTATAAACCATTTGTTCATTTGTTTAAAAAAGATCGTTTATTACCCTTGTTGATTTAATTGATATTTCAACACTACAAGAACGACTATTGTTATAACGTTGAGTTTGTCAATTTTGTTGAAAATCATTGAGAAACCGAAATTTTGAAAAATGAGCCAAATACGGTTAATATATGCCGGGAGTAGAAATACCTAATTGTTTCGAGTACTACTGTAATTCAATATTTTTTAAACAGTAAATTTAAAGAAATGAGCATATCTTAGGAATCTGAAGTTCAGTAGTTGTCGTTTGTTGATGTGATTCATAAGTGTTTCTCATTTCTAGTTCTCTATATAAATAAGACCGTTGGTTTTCCAGTTTGATTTGTTTTACACGTGTTGTAGTTTTTGGGGCCTTTTATACAGGTGGCTTGCTAGATTCGGTGTGAGAAAAGGCTTCGTACTGTGACCTATTATGGTTTACTTTTATTAATTGGGACTTGGATGGAGAGTTGTCATTTTGTCACTCATATTAATATATCTTCTTATATTTATATATCGACACACAAATGTTGACTACTGTGGTTTTGATTCCCTCGAGTGAGAAATGTCCCTCATCAGTAGCGTCGAAAAACTGGTTGTAAATACTCATCAATGGTTCCAGGAGTCTCATCTGATACACCACACACGTATCGTCTGCATAAGAACCACAGTAGCGCCATCCTCCCCCCAAAAAAACCCACAAGGAATAACCATAATAGTTATCACCAGTGCATTATATAAAATACTATATACATGTATTTATGTATACGATCGATAGTTCATTTTGAAAGAAAAGAAGTCAACCCCACTGTGAAACTCTTCTAAAACATTTACGAATAAATTGTTGACGCCAGCCGACATGTACTCCTGGAATATGTTGATCCTCAAATGACTGTTATGTTTGTTTTAAGGGTAACAAATATGTTTCAATTGTCTCAAAGGAGCAATGTTCTTCAACGGGGGCCGCTAATGCATCAATTCCAATAATCATAACGTGTATATCTTGATTGACATGATAATAATGAGTCAACATTATGTTTTGTGTATATACATAACTGTTATCATGTCTTAAATGATAGGTAAATGAACTACCCCTTCACTTAATGAATAAAACAACCAATTGCTAATGGAAAGTAAGTTTTATTTTAGAATAAATATGGCTAGAATTGAATAAGATTTCCTGAAATTCATTAACACTATGCTTAAACAGACACTAGAATAAACTAACACATACGAGACATATGTATACCAGTTTAAAAATTGAAAAGAGTTGTAGATTTCTGATATATGATCTAAATAGAAATTATAATGGCTCTTCCTTGTGTCTTATGGATAGTTCAGGGTTTAACTGAAATAAAAATAAAATAAATTAAAACCGATATTTCTAGTTGTTCTTATACTATTACGAACATTATACAGATTATTAACTTCAAACATAATTAACACGATTCCTTAAATATTGAACAAAAAATATGTCGCTCATGTTTAAACTAACCTAGCTATATAGTCTCTTGTGGAGAGTTGTCTTATTAGCAATCATACAATATTTTCTTATTTGTATATAGATTGTATTTTCATGTTTATTGAGTTAAATCAGAAATCTAAATCATTACGCCGAGAACACGTACACACAACTTAAACGTAACATGAATGCATACAACTTAACAATGAAAGGCTTGTGGGATTGAATTATCCAATAAAGGCAAAAGTAGTATACCGCTGTTCAAACTCATAAATCTATGGACAAAAAAAAATCGGGATAACAAACTAAAACTGAGTGAAACGCATAAATATAAGAGGAGAACAACGACACAACACTACAATGTAACTAACACACACAGAAACGGACCAAGCATCAGACAAAATCCCACGAGAATAACAAATATAACATCAAAACCAAATACATGAATTTGGGATAGACAAGTACCGTGACACGTCTTATCGCAATGTCAATTTACACTCAAAAATAAGAGAAAACAAACGACGCAACGTTAAATTGTAACACACACAGAAACGAACTATAATATAACAATGGCTATATTCCTGACTTGGTACAGGACATTTTTTAAAGGAAAAAATGGTGGGTTGAACCTGGTGTTGTGGCATGCCAAATCTCGCACTTTAATGGCAATGTTAAATATAACATAGAAATGACAACATAATATTACAGGACTACAATACAAATAAATAGGAAAACGTATTAGACAAAGAAACACATGATTAATGAATAACAAAAAGCATCAGGTTTAAAATTTAATACGCCTAAAACGCGCCTCGTCCACACAAGACTCACCAGTGACGCCCAGATATAAAAGATCGAAAGAGAAAACAAGTACAAAGTTGTACAGCACTGAAGATCAAAAGTTGAAAAAGGTTGTGTCAAATACGGCTAAGTTTTTATGCTTGGGATAAGAACATCCTTATTATTTAGAACAATTAATGCTATTGCAAACAGTAAATTTTATCAAATGAATATAACAGATATACATAATGACACAGTGACTGAAGTATTAACTCATTACATAAAACAAACACGAATACATAATGAATGACCAACACAGAATAGACACACCCGACTCAGTCCAGGCCTCAACGCAGTATTAAAATTATGAAAATGACGTCACATACGATGGTGAAGAGGCATTAAAAATTACGTCACATACGATGGTGAAAAGGCATTAAAAATTACGTCACATTTGAATATATGAAATTTCTGAAACAGCAGAAAAATTACGTCACATATGAAGAACTATATCTCAAAAGTAAGAAAGAATTAGGATTGATGAGAGATGATACAAACATATGATACCATATGTGTTTACTATTATCAGTGGCGTAGCCAGGGTTGAAATGATTAGGATGCCATCGAAAATAAATTTGGACTATTTTATGCAGAAAGTTATATTTTTTTCAGACATTGTTCCTGTAAGCACATGTACTCCCCTAGAATCCAACACTGGTTAGATTTTTATTTAATTCAACCCACCAATTCATATAATTATATTTCAAACAAAATTTTAATGTTTTCTCGAAATTGAATGTAAGTAATAATTTATTTATTTGATGTAAAAGTTTCCCATCAATCTTATATTTGACATCACAGCGGCACTTCTGTATAAAGGAATTGAAGTGATCCCCTTTCCTAGCATTTCTAAAAAAAAAACGGCCACATCACAGCGGCACTTCGGAATATAAAAACTGAAGTGACCCCATTAACGCGTCGTAGGGACATCATCAAAATACCTGGTGTCCGTCCATCCGGTCTTGTTTGCACTCTCATGTGTACAATTCTTGCCAGATTTTTATATCATCAGCAATGACAATTTCGAAAATAAGTCATAAGTTTTGAACTTTTGATAAATAGATTATACGGAACACCCATTGCATTTTATCTGAAGCTTTAATTCTCAATTAAAACATAAAAGGAAAACATTATTTTTTATTAGTTATTGCCCTTGTTCCTTGGTTACATAAAATATGTGCAATGCAGGGGACATAGGAACTTTGTTCTTTTATTGAAAATAAAATTAATATGTGGACCTAGATAGAAACTTGAATTTACTGATAAGCCTAAGAATGATCACACTCTATTACAGATTAGATTTTTTCACGTCGTCTTTCATGTCACAGGAAACGATATCAGGATATGGTGGTTTAGTTGTCAGTTATGTTGTTAGTCAGTTGTAGAAGCCATCGCTCCGCTAGGCTCAATTTCAGATGGAACATGTCCGATGATCTGTGCATCATCCTCTGCACTGGCCGTAGCCGATGACGTAGTCTTTTTACGAAAAAAAAAAAAAAATAGAGAACACTTTTCTGCGATTTATCCATCTGGTTTTATATGGATGTCTACGAGAAAACCATGCAAAATCAAAAAAAAATTATGAAAGGGGTTGTGGAGTTTTCAGCTGATTTTGGGTTCCTAGTAAAGTATTAAGTACATCTAATAGTTCTATGTATAAAAAATTACAATTTATCTCAAAATATGTGAATACAGGGCAATTCTATTTTAGTACCAAATTTGCTGAAAAATGTTGTTGAAAATGGACATTTTGGGGTTTTTTTTATTGAATAGTTCAAAGTATTAAATGACAGAAAAAATAGTTTAACCTTAAAATTCAGACTTTCTACTAAAATTAACTGTAATTTTGATCTTATTTCAACCTTTATTTTTGTTTTTATTTTTATTGACATAAATGTGTTTTTCTAAAATTTGAATTCAGCCTTTACTGAAAATGTCCATAAAACCTCAAAAGTCACTCAAATTGAAACAATATTTTGTTAAACGTTATGGTTCACTACAAACTACTATTCCTTAACGAGATTTTCGTTGCAAATTGATTTAAGCTTATTTGAATAAAAGTTGAAAAACTGAAAAATATACCTAAAATTATCTCCCTTTGTAAAACTCTTCACAATAAAAGGTAGATTTAATGTCAATAACAGAAGGAGGGAAATCAACAAATGTGCAGAAGGATAGAAAATAATGGTATTTTTGATGAAAATGGTGTAGCCAAAAACTTATTTTCATTGAAAGAGTGTAACAAAGACATAGTAAACCATGTGGCTAAGACATTCCCACTGCCATTGGGATAAGTCTGATCCTGATCAGATAGTCTAGACATGACTTATGAGGCTAGACTATCACTATCATGTCTAGGTTTCAGACTCACATAACATAATCTTAAATGCATATGCTGCAAACATGGACAGGAGTTGGATTGCATTGGACAAAAAGACAAAATGAGTTGCTGTCATCCTTTCATGACCCTTGCAAATCTAGCAACGGAAATTCGAAGGCAAAACGTTCAGTTACATTTGGTTCTGGTAAGTTTGTTATTTATTTCTTTTGGTTAGAAAAAGCAATTTGACACCATAAAAAGACCTACTATAGAAACATCACATCAACTCATAAATATAGGAAGAAGAGCATTGACCATTTGTCTTTGGGAGAAAAAGAAAGGGGGGAGGGGTGGGTATTTTCATAATTTTCTTGAAGCAAACAGTGAAACACTGATTTAATTTTCATTGACATACATTTATAATGATTGAGGATTCTTCTGAAACTAAAAGATTGATGTGTTTGCCTTCTTAATTTTAAGAGAAAGACTTTTTTCTTTCTCTCAAGAAATCTATAATAATCATGATAAAATATATATTTGATTACAAAGTTCGCCCTGAGTTTGTTTTCCAAATTGTCAATATTAAAGAGTCCGTTGACGCTGGTTTTTTCTCCTAATTCAAAATTAATGGTTGCTTCAAATCCCTGTTTTTAAATATAACCCATTGAAATAGAAAACATTCAGTAGATAGATATAGGAAGATGTGGTATGAGTGCCTATTCATCCAAATAACAATTTATAAAAGTAAACCATTATAGGTCAATGTACGGCCTTCAACACAGAGCCTTGGCTCACACGGAACAACAAGCTATGAAAATTATAAAGGACCCCAAAATTACTAGTGTAAAACCCTTTGAACAGGAACTCAAAAACATGTTTTACAGACTATGAGCTTGGTTTTTTTCTCTCTAAATATTTGTTACTGTGAGACTTTTTCTTTATATTTCCTAAGTGAAGGTCATGTATCACAGTTATAAACATGGAAAGAGAACTTGTACATGTATTTACTTCTATCAGTTAATAAAATAGAATCAGAATAGAATATGCTTACAAATGTATTCCAAATTAAAGGGCACAGAAGGGGCAACATGAGATTATAACATTACAGATTACTCAGATAAAACAAATTCAAAATAACAATACTGAAGAAATGAATTACTTGATGATGTGATTGATATCGTAGTATTTATGACATTTACACAGATTAATTATCTTATCTACAAACCTTTTTTTTTCAATGATCCAATGCATTATTTTATAAAGCCAACTCAATGTACAATGTACATGTAGATGTAACTCACTGTACTGATCATGCAAATGCACACATATACAATATTTTATTTCTTATCAACAGGTTAATGTTGAAGATGGAAAAGCACAAAAAAAAATGTGAAAATGAAAGCAGATATGATAGGAGATCATATAGGTAAATATATGATATAATTGATAAAAATATGAATCAAACAAGTCATAACAAGAGACTACTAAATAGACAGCAAATAAGACCTGTGTTGTGGCATTATTTGTGAAATATAATCATAATTATATAGAAATTTGAAATTGACCAGTTACATTTATTATTGTAAAAACATATGATAAATGTTCAGTAAACAAGATTAACCCTTCAATTTTGAAAAGTTGAATCTGGTAAACAAAAAGTAAAAATAACAAACAGAACACTCAAATTCTTATTTTATGATCAATTAAGGGCCATATCGTTACAATTTACACAACAAAATTTTCATTACTCATCAAATTGAAATTGTTTTTTTTATAACAACTAAACCTAGAAAAAAATATATGTGTTCTTGTCAGCTTGACAGATCCTCATTTATAGTACATGTATACATGCATATATTGTAAACCCGAAGACTACATTTGTATTTTTCATTTTTGAAAAAGCACTTTGAGCATTATTACAGCTTTTTTCCTACTAAATGTAGAGTAAAACTTTGGAAGGTTTGCTTGCTCCGTTGTA
The DNA here is from genome assembly GCF_965363235.1 of Mytilus galloprovincialis. NCBI lineage: Eukaryota > Metazoa > Mollusca > Bivalvia > Mytilida > Mytilidae > Mytilus > Mytilus galloprovincialis. Next base: position 25,723,784 of record NC_134845.1, read on the forward strand.
TAAATATTAATTCAAGCTTTGTAATTAATGTTGATATCTTCTTGTAGAGTACTTTTAAATTTGATTAGACGTTATGCCAATTGCAATTGTACAATATACAAACAAACCATGCAAGCTAACCGAAGTCTTAGATTTACATGCCTTAGGAATTTAGCTGTAAAATTAATTATATATTTGTTTTCAATGCTTATTGTTTTACCAATTTCAAATGTTTTGGCTTGTTTTTAAATGATCAATATCAGCTAGGGTCAAAAGCTTCCAAAGTTAAACTTTAGGTATGTTTTACTTGTGTCTAATCCTTTTTTGCTTTGAGCAAATAAAATATGTTAAAATCTAAATAAAGTTAAACTTGATTTGATAAAACAATGGAATAATTGGTGTTCTTTGATATTATGCAAAATTAAACAGTGCATTATAGTCATATTTTTTCTAATTTCGGGCATGTCTTCAAATCTTTAAATTGAACCACATCAAGGTATAAGGGATTCAGAACTAAACTTAATTTGATTTTTTTGTCGAGCCTGCAACTTTTGTTGTAGAAAGCTTGACATAGGGATAGTGATCTGGCGAAGGCGTGGCTATGGCGCCGGCGGCGTTAGCTAACTTCTTAAAAGCTTTATATTTTAGAAGGTATAAAACCTGGATGCTTCATTCTTTGTATACAGATGCCTCATGTTACGAACTTTCCGTCAGTCACATGTCCAATGTCCTTGACCTCATTTTCATGGTTCAGAGACCACTTGAAAAAAAAGTTAAGAATTTTTGCAATGTTAAATTCTCTCTTATTATAGGTAATTGGATAACTATATTTGGTATGTGCGTACCTTGCAAGGTACTCATGCCCATCATATAGTTTTCACTTGACCTCGAACTCATTTCATGGTCAGTGAACAAGGTTAAGTTTTGGCGGTCAAGTCCATATCTCAGATACTATAAGCAATAGGGCTAGTATATTCTGTGTATGGAAGGACTGTAAGGTGTACATGTCCAACTGGCAGGTGTCATCTGACCTTGACCTCATTTTCATGGTTCAGTGGTTATAGTTAAGTTTTTGTGTTTTGATCTGTGTTTCTTATTCTATATGCAATAGGTCTACTATATTTGTTGTATGGAATTATTGTAAGGTGTACATGTCTAGCTGACAGGTGTCATCTGACCTTGACCTCATTTTCATGATTCAGTGGTCAAAGTTAAGTTTTTGAGTTTTGGTCTATTTTTCTAATACTTTATGCATTAGTCAACTATATTTGGTGTATGGAAATATTTTATGATCTATATGTCTGTTACACAGGTTTTATTTGACCTCATTTTCATGGTCCATTAATAAGTATTAAGTGTTTGTGATTTGGTCTGTTTTTTTTTAATTTATAAGCAATACATCAACTGTATTTGTTGTATTGAAGAAATGTTAGCTGTACATGTCTGCCTGGCATGGTTCATCTGACCTTGACCTCATTTTCATGGTTCATTGATCAATGTTTCCTTTTCTTTGGTTAATGTTGAGTTTAAGTGATAGTTGTAATAAAGCTTTATAGTTAGGTCTATCAACATAATAGCAATGATTAGTAGGAAGGCGAGACATTTCAGCGTGTGCACTCTTGTTTAAAAGTACTTTTTTGGGTTAAAAGCTATTTATAAATATGTTTAGATTTTTAATATTTGTTTTCAAATTGAAAAAAAGATCAAAGGGGCAAAACACCCTTTGTTAGTTTATTAAAATATTATTAAAGGTGGGTTTTTTTCTATGCTAAAGGTTATCATGCATTTAGCATGTTTAGATTTATAATTTGGGCTCAGTTTTCAAGTTGATTCAGATTAACTTAAACTTTGTCTAAATTCATTAAAAATGGAATATATGGGGTTCTTTGATATGACAAATCTAATCATGTCTTTTAGACTTTAGAATTTGGATATTGGCACAAGTCCAATTTTAAAATCATAAGTTCTTATACCACAATCAAATTTTGAACTGTATCATGTGGATTAAGTTTGAATGTAGTGTCTATACTAGCTCATCTCCCTATTTTTGTGCTGTCATAATGTCATTAATTAAATACAAGATGAAATCTGCAAATTTATCTTCATTAAAATTAAGTTTGCTGCAGCTTGGAATAAGAAAAAAAATCAAATTTAGGTCCATTTTTAGCTAGTATACTTTATTTCTTATTCTATGTACTGGAATGTCAGAGTTGTGATAATAGAAACACATTTACACTAAGACCAAGTTAATAATTAATTTCTTTTTAGGAAATTTCAATCATTTAATGGATAACAATTGTTTTCTTATTATTCTTTACAGACATTGGGTGATCCAAAAATAACTAGAGTTCATGTAACAAGACTGATTACGGATACTTGAATATGGCTCTGATCTGTCTTTGATTTTTCCTGTTGCTGTGAACAAATTGCAAGCTCAAATAAAAACAAATTGAAATGGAACTCATAGATATGCTTTGAAAAAAAGAAAGAAACAGCAATGTGAATCTTGCCGAAGTCTTAACAACAACCAAGTCAACACATAGTTGCAACACAAATGAGAAGAGAGAGACATTTGCAAGGACTTAGAGTGTTCTCACTGTCTCACCATCAGAATGGCTTTCTCATCAGCAAAGAAGAAGTCTAAAATTACTTCTGTATAAAAAGGTCATCAATATTGAAGACAATCAAGAAGATTACGGTTGTACTTGGCCATTTGATAAATATTAAAATATTTTCATTTGTCAGAAATTGTTACTTAGATTGACTAACTAGTTTTATTGATTGAATTATTAGTAAATTACCTTTCGTAGTTCATGTAGTTACATGTATGTAAATTTTTTTCAGATAGTATGAAAACAATTTAATATGTCCCTAAATTCCATACATAATGCAACAATTGTCTTGTGCTGCTAAGTCAATTTGAATTAACTTTTATGTTACTTTGTATGTTTATAGTAATCTTATTCTTGCATTTAAGCATCATTTTGTGTTATTGTATCATCTTCATTGATTGTTAAATATAATACTAATGCTATAAAAAAAAATAACATTTATGATCATTTAAACAAATTGAAATATTTAAAAATATATCAATGCTAAAAGGAATTTATCAATTTAGACATTTCTCGAGGAGAATTTTAGAAAGTACTACAACAAAAGCAAACCAATAGTATATGCTCAAATGCACTATTATCTTTTCACCAGATAACCAAATAGAGATATGTTTATATTTTATTAAATTGATGAAGCTTATGTTAGTTTAAATAAATATGTACATGCAATTTTAAGGTTTTAAAAAACGACATTTTTATTGGATTATCTCCCTTTGTACAATAGAAATTCAGATTTTATCATCACTGTCTCAGATACTCATGATCAAAATGACTTATATTGTTCCCAGCATGCAAGTAAAAGGTTGCAACTTTCTTAAAATAGATATAGTGAGTGCCAATGAGACAACTCTCCATACAAATAACAATTTAAAAAGTAAACCATTATTATAGGTTAAAGTACGGCCTTCAACACGGAGCTTTGGCTCACACCGAACAACAAGCTATAAAGGGCCCCAAAATTACTAGTGTAAAACCATTCAAACTGGAAAACCAACGGTCTAATCTATATAAACAAAATATTAACTTTGTTTACCTGTAGAACACATATTATGAATGTCAATACTTAAGATTTTTCAATATGATGAACTTGACATTAAATTTCATATCATTTTTGAGTAACCAGAATAAAACTTTAGTAATTAGCAAGCTGCAATAAATAAAATAGGATGACTAGGAAGAAATGAAAGGATTTTACTCTTTAAAGTAATAAGGACAAGTGTACTGAAGGAATGTGTAATAAAAAAAATACCAAAAAAAAATTGTTTTTGGCAGCTCCCCCCTTTTTTAAGCCTGATGCTTACTATTGTTTGTGACACAAAAATCCATTTCACTTTGAATTTTCTATTTGAATTACCTATTTTGCAAAATACAATCTGTATAATTCAAGTATTTATTTTTGAATGCTTGGTTTAATTGAAATATGAGACTTTCCTCAATTTATTGCGAAAATACACCAAAAAAAAAGGGGGGAGGCTATCTAAATGATCAATAAAATCTATAAAATTAATTTGCAACCGAAATCCCTTCAACATATTTTGAACCAAAGAAAATGCAATGTAAGTCTGACATTTAGGGTAAATTAAAGCGACTTTTGGGCTGTAGTGTCTGTTTTAGTGTGATTTGATGAAAAGGCCATATTTTTTATCACTTTATGTGTTTTGCCACGCCCTTATTTTCTATATATATCATTATGTTTAATAAAATTATGTGATTTTTACTTCATACACATCCTATCTGTGCTATTAAAGTATTTACACACTCAGAAGTTTTATAGTATTTATTTTTATTTGAGAAATCTATGAAATCTATGCATTTCAGTATATGCATCTATAAATAAACTCGGAAATACCCTAAATCTCTATCGTTGCCATGGTTACCAGCAGTGTAAGGGCTTCAAACTTGCACGACTTTCATATAAGGTCAACCTGAACATGTCAGCAAAGTTTTATCAAAATCAAACAACTTTGCGTGGAGCACCATCTGCATGGTTTTCTCATAGATGTCCATTTTAAATTACATGCACTAAATTATCCTTAATTAAAGACCACGCATACTTCATCGGAAATAATTGGATGTTATCCTCATATCCTAACCCTTGTTACATACGGATACCTCCGAGTTTAACTGCTGCGAACATATCTTTATTTATATATTTTTTTCCCTGTCAAAATGATGTGGATGCTTAAGCATCTGAGCATACATGCAAGCTACGCCAATGATTATATTCATCACGATTGTCGTTGCACTTATATGGCATACATTAATACTATCATATCCATATGCAGTGACTCGCAGAAAGTGCACGTCTCTATCAGAAGCTTCACAAAAGTTATATAGTATTAATGCAGTCTTTATTTCACATTTAATCTTCTTCTTTTTTACCTCTTCATAAAAGTTATTTCAATGATGTAATTAATAACGTTAATACTATCTTTAATTAACTGATTTTTCATTCTAATGATTGCTTGCTGGCCTTCAGTGAAGGAATTTGAAGACAATAAAAAAAAAAACGTGCACTGTGTACACTTCTGCATTTGAAGGTTTGTTCGAAGACCTAGAGAATTATTGTAAAATGTGTTGTATGATAATTTGACAATACGAACTGTTAAAAATACAGAAATAATATGAAGGGTTCTGAAAATTAAGCATGCATGTAAACTGCTTTGCCTGCGACTTTCGATATGTTCACGAGTGTCAACAAGTCGATTCAGTATGGGTTAAAATCAATGAAGACGCAGTAATGTCATACTTTGTCTGTAAGCGTGATTGCTAATTGAAACTTAATACCTTTCATCCTACGAAGCGCACTCACATTATTACAACAAAAATTAAATTAAAAGCTATACCTCTGTAGATTGAATTTCTCCAAGAGGCACCACACATCCTGGTAGTTTCTCCTTTACATTTCATAGAACACTGGGTGTCAGGAACTCTTGGGTAGTTGTTGTCATTAAGTTTATTTCCACAGAAACATTGGTCACTATTCTATAGACATAGATAATGATTTATTTTAAGTGTTGCATTAGACAAATCAATCAGAAAAAATGATCAGACACAACGTAGAGATAGCTGCACTCAATGTTCTTAAAATTTTAGATACCCGTACTAGGGGGGAAAAAACTCATCACACATAGGGTTAAAACATGTTTTTAATGCTCTTTAATGGTTTGAATACTATACTAAAGTACATGTATGTCAAAGGCAAAAGTTTGACAACTTTTCTTAAAATATCTAAGCACAAAATAATGATTATACCCTATCAATAGAAATACTCTTTTAAACAATAAATATAATTCTTAGTTTTATTATACAAAATATATCTTATTTTAATAATGTTTTCAGCTATAATCAACTTCAAACTACAGAAAAAAACATTTAAAAAGTTGTCATGCTATTTTACTTTTGTGTACCTGAGATACGTCTATTTGTTACATCACAGTTGAAGACCAAAAAAAATATGAAATCGTAGAATACAAAAATATAAAAACATAAAACAGAAGAGCCTTACAAAGTATTATATATATTACGAATACTTACTTGTAAGCCTAAATATTCGAAGTTTGTACACAATGAACGACATTTCTCCAAATTCATGTTATTAGAGTTACTTTTATGTTGCGTCAAATGTCTATTGTGCTTATCAATAAAGCACCCAATATAACCTACAATAAAGCATCAACATTGGCTTTGTCAGGCACTTGAAGAAAAAAAATGTACAATTTAATTTTTAAAATTAAATTAATCATTAATTAACGAATAATAGCGACTTCGTCACTTCTCATAGTTATTCAAAACTGGTCGTTGGCTTTATCTAATTTGGTTTATAAAATGGAATGAATAATTTACTGATTGCGTCTTATTTTTTATCGGCACATTCGGGATTCGTATGTCAGGTGATGCACATATATCAAGAAATGGTAAACCTATCGCCTCTTGAGCTGGACATTAATACATTAACTTCCGTTGATATCCATTGTTATACATATTTCGAAATGATTCACTAGTTTAGAACATCAGCTACTTTCTATAACCTCTAATGAATTGACGCTGCCAGTTCGTCCTCGACGAGTTTGAATATTACTTTTGACATTTTTGTTTCTCTTTAAAAAGAGTATGGTTTTGGCAAATAAAAACATTAGTATACTGTTGTTCGTAATTCATAGATCGATTGAGAAAAAAACAAATCCGGGTAACAAACTAAAACTGAGGGAAACACATCAATTATAAGAGAACTACGACACAACAGAAACACAACATTAAAATGTAACACATACAGAAACGTACTAAAATATAACATTGGCAATTTTTCTTAATTGGTACGGGACATTTGAACTACAAAATGGTGTGTTGAAACTGGTTTTTGTTGCATGCAAAACCTCCCGCTTTTTTGTAATGTTAAATTTAACATTGAAATGACTACATTTCACATAGGACTACAATACACATAAATGGGAGAACATATAGGACAGAGAAACACACTAATAATTGCTAAAAAAAGATGTCAGGTTTAAAATTCAATACGCCAGACGCGCGTTTTGTTCAAACAAGACTTAGGCGGCAACCATTTGATTTTTTTCGCGACAAGTCGAAAACAATTTTTTTCTTTCAATTTTAGCATTACATATAGTGGCAGCTGAGGGTGAAACAAACAATTTTTTTTTCTCAGAATCAAAAACAAATTATTTTTTTCTCCAAAAACTGGAAACAAACTTTTTTTTCCAAAAAAAACCATAGCCCCCCCCAGAAAATCAAATGGTTGCTGCCTTACCACTGACGCTCTGATAAAAAAAAATCAAAAGCCAAAAAAAAGCCCAAAGTTGAAGAGGATGAGGATCCAAAATTCCAAAAAGTTGTACCAAATACGAGTAGGGTTGTCTGTCTCGGATAAGAACATCATTATCATTTAGAATAATTCATACTTTTGCAAACAGTAAATTTGTATGAATGACTACATAATAGATATAAATGATAAAACCGGTGACTTACTATAAAATAAGAAGAAATAGACGAATAAATTCAACCAGCATATTAAAGTGATGTCAACAAATAGGATAGAATTAGAATAGAACTCGAGATTAGGTTTGTAATGTTAATATAACAATAAAAAGTACAGTACTAATTTATATCAAATTGTTGTAACTATTAGATAATTAATTTATTATTTAGCTATGTCGGTATTTGTTCTAAATCAAACTGTAAACCAAATATATGGTACACATTTACTTGAACCAAACTGAAATCTTATTAATAAAATGGATGATTAATTATCTCTACAATAACACACGAATACAACAGAAAGATATAAGATTTTCAACTAAAACGATAAGTATTGTTTATCACTTTTATCTGTCAGATGTTTATTTTCAATCATTTTTTTCATTATATAAAATAATTAAGTAATACGTAGACTGCAGTTCTTACCTTCATATCTGAATTGTCTCAACTGTTCAATCCTTTGGTCAATATATTTAGCAAATTCGCTACCAGCGCTAGCAAGATCGAATTGAGCCCTTCCGGTTATTGCCACATCAACAGCAGAGACTACTTGGCAGTAAGATACCAAAGCCAGGACACTCAAATGCAGTAGTGCAATCATCTTCGTTCAATTACTTGTTGCTGTAAAATGATAAGCTTGTATTGAGGATTTTAAGATGTAATAAGCACTCATTTTTTCGATAAATCTTCCAATGCGTATACTTGTATTTTATTTGTAAGCCGTACATGGTTGTTAATGTTAGAAATATTTAGTGAATAAATTAAAAAAGAAAAAGTGTGATGTGTTTGAAATTTTCATTTTGCCATTTGATTAAGAATTTACCGTTTTAAATTTTTCATCGGAGGTCAGTCTTTTTGTGAGTTTACTTTTTACTGGATAAGCATATGTCAATAATATCAATAAGGCATTACATATTATATTTAACATTGCGTATAAGGTATACAATTAATTTTAAGTATAACAGGTATAACTTATCAAGTGAAGGCTTAACGAGCACTTCAGATTTGAGGTGTATGGAACATTCTGACGGATTACTTATATATGATGTCAATCTCCTTTTGGAAATTCGTTTAACAGGTCGGGACCACTACCTTATATGGAAATGCATAAATTAGCATACTTATGTTCTCGCACATGTAATTGTTTATTTACATGTGACGCAATTTATTTTTACCTAGGTTTTTGACCAATCCACTAAATGAGTCACAATTGCATGATGGACTACTACGTGTTTACAATCAACCAAGAACACGTGTTATTTATTGAAATACAACACATTTTTTCGTGCAATGCGGGATTCACAATTTCGCCTAGTTTTTCATTTTGTGTATCCTCATTTATAGTTCGTGATATAAAGTACTACTTCCATGCTCAGATTAACGAAGAGTTGTTTCTATGCGAAGAAAAAAGGATTTGAATTACCCGATATATAGCCATTAACATGTTTGATGATGGCACAGAGATTTCATGTATTTGTCCACCAGACAGCAACGAAACAACAGCGATAAAACACAATTACCCATGAGACAAACTTACTAGTGTAAAGTAAGTCGTCGATAACACCCGGTGCTGATATTCACGAGTACAGCAATGTTCGTATAGATAATTAAAGGCAAATGTGGGATCCTTGAATTGTGTGTTCGTAAAAAGGTCGAAGAAATATTTACATACATGGCAGTGTTAACAAAATCGCGATCTATAAGTATATTTTTTGGTCACATTTCATTATATGGGACTTCCAAACTGTTCCCTTTGTTTTGAAGGTAGTGAAGTCAGCAACTGTAGTTTCAGTTTGTTAGTTTTTTTTAACGAGCTCGGACATTTGCCAAACTGAATTAAATCATTACAGCTGATTTCTTATACCTGCAAAGTAAAACTTTGGTTGGCTTGCTTGCTTTGTTTGTATAGTTGTTTATACAAGCTTTGAAAATAAGATTGACATCTTTAAACAATGTATATATATATATATATATATATATATATATATATATATATATATATAGGCATTACTTTTTTTAAATTGTTACTTGGATGGAGAGTTGTCTCATTGGCACTCGCACCACATCTTCCTATATCTATAGTTCAACTTGTATATTTTATATGTTGTACAATATACAAACAAAGCACGCAAGCCAACCAAAGTGTTGCTCTACATGCATTGGGAAATAAGCTGTAATGATTTTATCCATATGTATGTGTGACAAAGTGGAAAATTTGATGTTTTGTGAAAATTCCATCGTTGGATCTATAATAAAAAAGGAGATATGATATGATTGCCAATGAGACAGCTGTCCACAAGAGATCAAAATGACACAGAAATTAACATTCATAGACCACCGTACAGCCTTCAACAATGAGCAAAGCCCATACCGCAAAGTCAGCTATAAAAGGCCCCGATATGACAATGTAAAACAATTCAAACGAGAAAACTAACGGCCTTAATTATTTAAAAAAAAATGAACGAAAAACAAGTATGTAACACATAAACAAACGACAACCACTGAAATAAGGCTCCTATACAATATATATCTTTTTGATGGGATAGATTTCTTGTCTTTTTGTATATTTAATTTGGGCCGTTTTTTTTTGGGTTTTTTTTTTGGATTGTTTTACACAAGTAATTTTTGGATCATTAATAGCTTACTTTTCAGCATTGAACCTATGACTGCTTACTTTACTTAATTATGTCTTTCTTGGAAAGATGTCTCATTTGGCTCTCATATTTCATCTTCTTATTTCTATATACAAAGCATATTTAAGAAAAAAATAATAATAGGTAATATGGCACCCACTATTATCCAGAGACTTTTAATATTGGAGATATTTTACATATGTCAACAGGACAGCAGCCGAACGATAAAAAAAACTCTGGGGTATATTTTGTTATAAAATTAGCAACAAACGGATATTATTGATGGATGAAACTATAAAAAAAAATGTATTGAGCTATATACCGTACCTGCTAAGTGGCGGATCCAGGGGGCGGGGGTTCCGGGGGATGAACCCCCTATTTTTGGAAGATCAGTGCATTTGGCTGGGGACATGTAGTGGAACCCCCTCCCCTTTTGTCCAGGGTTAGGACCCCCTTTTTAAAATGGCTGGATCCGCCCCTGCCGCTTTAATAACACTTATGTTTAGCATACTGAATATTTTGATGTTCTTAGGGAGCTACCATTTGATTTTTATGGGGGGATAGGATGAAAAATTTTGTCCTGCATTTTTTTTAGCTGTTATCTGTCCTGCCTTTTAATTTTCACTCTGTTCGGTCCTGCCTTTTTTTTTTAGTTTATCCTGACGTTTTTTACCTAAATTGTCGTCCTGACCTTTTTTTTGGCAAGTGTCTCATCCTGCCTTTTTTTTTACTCAAAAACTCCTGTCCTGCCTATTTTTTTTTTAACCTTTTTATGCAGAAAATTATTTATTTAAGCACATGTACTCCCCCAGAATCCGACACTAGTTAGATTTGTTTAAATTCAAAATACCCACCTATTCATATATTTATATTTTCCTAATCAATCTTATATTTGACATATCAAAAACGGACCCCATTACAGCGGCACTTTTGTATAATTAAGAAACTGTAGTGACTCTTCTTTCCAGGAAGTTGAGTCAACAACCTTGACTTTGATTTTTGATTACTAGTACTTAGCTAAACGCGTGGCAGGAGACATAACAATACCGGGCATCCGACCGTCCGGTCTTGTTAGAACTCTCATGTGTACAATTCTTGCCAGGTTGTGAAACTGATATCATCAGCAATATGTCTTTGACACTTTCGAAAATAAGTCGTAATCAAATATTTTTAACCAGTTATGACCCTTTGAAATATAAATGGTAATGGAAATCCCATTTTAAGATATGGAAAAGAAAAAAGAAAAAGAAAAAAAGTGCTATTTTAATTATTTCCTTGTTCCTTGCCCTTTAATAGATAAAATATGATATGTAAAATGCATGGCGGGGAACATTGGAACTTTGTTCTTAAATTGAAAATACTAATAGTTTTTGAACCTTGATAGAAACGGAAATTCATGAGCCTAGGAATGTTCACGATATATAACAAATTGTTTTTTTTTCACATCTTTTACCATGTCACAAGAAACGATATCAGGATATGGTGTTTTAGTTGTTAGTTGTTTTGTTATAATCAGATGAGAAGCCATCACTCAACTAAGTTCAATTTCAGAGGAAACATGTCAACGGGTATGCATTTCATCATCCTCTCTGCTCGTCTTAATAAGCCGATAACGTATAGACTTTTTTAAGAACAAAAGTTAACTTCAAACACTATTCTGCGGTTTACATAAACTTAATAATCCTGAGAGATAGACCAAGCATACTGCTTAGAAAATGACTGGACGTTATCCTCATATTCTCAGCCTTGTTACATTTGGATACTTCTGAGTTGAACTGCTGCTATTTTTTTTATTTTTTTTTGTCAAAATGATGTGGATGCTGGAGCATCTGAGTATACATGCAAGCTACGCCACTGTTACCCGTTTAATTTTCAATCCAACCAGAGCAATGTCTGAAAATCGTTTTTCAATATCATTGACCAGTTCAAGATCCAAAATCAAAACATGCGATAATACAAAATTCTATTTCAGAGTAATTAGGCACGAACAATACCGTAGATTGACGACCGTTACTCCAAAATATTCCTCGGATAAACCATCTGTCTAAATATCGCTATCAAAATGAACTCCATCTCTAAATAAACCCGAAATCATAAAATATCTAGCTAGTGTACAATTCCCTCTATTTAATCTGGAACGGAAACATAATTTAACATTTTAGAACTGTTTGCCTACGAGACCGAAAAGAAATATATCAAATGTAGAGAAATAAATATTTAAGTCAAACATCAAAATACAAAATGAATTAAAATTTAAAGTACAACTTACCAGTACGAAAGTTTTCCCCAATCTGAAGAAACACTGCCCAGACGAGGTTTAAATACCCAAGGCTGGACATTGAGTCTCAAGAACGAGAAAAACGATCCCCGCGAAAAAAGTGACTGGACAACTATAGTTAAATATAGTATCTAAAAATAGATGAAGGGGAATTTGCGATGACCAATAAACGTTACAATTTATCGCTTTCAGGTATTACAATCTTGAGATATATACTAAAATGCAGACGGCATGGCTTGTGCATAGATATCAGATTGACCACTTTATGCAATATTTAATTTCAACCATGGCCAGTATCCATCATTTTAATATGAAAGACACCGAAACACAGGGGTTCTTCTTCACAGGGGTTTGTTAATCCTATGCCAAAAATTATGAACTTTCCTCTTGACGTGTCAGACAATTAGGAAAATGAAGAAATAAAATAAAGAAAATGTGCTTGTGGCTTTAACTGCCTTTTTGATAATAATATGCATTAACTATATTATCAAGGGCAAATACTTTAATTGCATGATGCCATCAGTTATGTAGACATTGTACTGTATAGTAATTATATAATTAAATTTGCATCATGCCATTCGTCCAAAGTAATAAACCGGCAGGACACGTCTAAATTTGAAAACTTCCAAGTTATAATTATTAGGACTAATCCTGCCATTGACTCGGTTATAATTTTGCCGGGGTTAATTATTCTTCATCAAAATGGTTTTGTAAAGTTTTTTGTTTTTTTTGTAATTTTAATAAATTTTGGTACCTAAAAATGACCAGACAAATTTTTAACTGAGTTTATTATTTAAATGTCCATTCATATTTAAAAAAAAACAACCCTAAAACCCTACCTATCGCCTGATTTTTTTTTATTGAACCCTGGCTTCGGCAAACCAACAGTTTTTTCAATGTGGCCCCACATCAAGAATATGATAGACCAAGAAAGAAGTATGTTACATGCATATATTTTGAACAATAACTATTAAGAGGTCATAATTTTTATTGATTAAATAAAAACTACCAACCCAACACGCATCGTTTAAGTTGTAATTCATCGTATTTCATTATATTATGACATAGAAAAATACTTGCATCCTGGACTCATCAAAATCTTTTGGGACTCACCATTTCTTAAAGTGATGAGTCCATGAAAAAATCCTAGTGAGAACCCTGAAAACCAACTTTAAATTTCGATTAATCATGTTAATCATCCCTACCAATCATATTTTTTTGTTTGGTCTGTAATAGTCCAAATAATTATGATGTCTGACAAGACGATTTTTATTTCTTATCTTAGAGGCACGTAGGAAGGCGCCCCAGAAAAAAAAATTAAAATAGCCTTGCAAGACGTCATAATTATTTGGACTAGGTCGATAATAGCAGTTCATGTTGTTCAGATAATTGTAAGGTCTTACATTAGAAGGCTAGCTGTTTCATTTTTCGCAGTAAGGCTCAAAGCTAAGTTAAATTGGTTTGCAAGATGTCATAATTTTATAGACTAAGAATAGACCAATGTGCAATTATTGTGTGCAAATATAAATAAAGACTGAGAGAGCATTGTTCACACGTACACAATATGATTAGATATAAAACAGATTTTCCTAATCTTTTTCAAATGGGTCCTGGACACTTTATGCTAATAAAAGCAACCCTGAACACGTAATTTGGAGCTTGACCACATATTTATGTTGTACACTCGATCCCCCTCCCCAAAACGGACCAGGGCAAACATGTTATTAGGGCAAACAGACCAGATACCCCAAAACTCAACTTCCACCATTAAATCAATGTGGAGTCCATATTATATTGTCTTATGTTTAGTGCTGTTGGTATTGTTCAACTTAAATTTTAGCATGTTTATGGTCAATTTTGTGCAACATTCTTTTTTATATATATATATATATACATTGTATATATATATATATACATGGCATGCATGTAATTACCTAAAATTGAGAATTGAAATGGGAAATGTGTCAAAGAGACAGCAACCCAACCATAGAACAGACAATAGCAAAAGGTCACCAACTTGTTTTCGTGTTTAGACGTTTTATCTTTCTATGTTTCGTGTTTAGTAGGATGACTTGATGTGTGCTTCATGTTTCCCCTTATTTATTTTCCATGTTTCCTGTCATACTCATTAATTTCTCGTGCTTTTGACATACATGACATATTATTTTTATATATACTAGAACACACCCGCGAAATCGCGGGCATTCAGAGCATAGTTTAAAGTATGTAAAGTGTTGTTGGAAGAATTTTGTAAAATATTGAACGACTGGAGAATTTCAGCAAAAGTATCATAAGTCATAGGTTATTGGGGACAGGAAAATGCTTTTTTTTTCTTATCCCTCCTCCTTTATTTCTAATATTCCCATTATTAGCTGTCTATCAATTTCAATATGAATATACATTAAGTATGTTATGAACATTCAAGTAAGGAGCCTGTAATTCAATGGCTGTTGTTTGTTTATGTGTTACATATTTGTTTTTCGTTCATTTTATTGTACATAAATAAGGCCACTAGTTTTCTGGTTTGAATTGTTTTACATTGTCAGTTCGGGGACTTTTAAAGCCGAGTATGCGGTATGGGCTTTGCTAGTTGTTGAAGGTCGTACGGTAACCTATAGTTGTGGAGAGTTGTCTCAACATGGCAATCATACAACATCTTCTTTTTTGTTGTTATCAATGAATTTTGTAAAAGATTTAATGACTGGAGAAATTCAGAAAAGGTATCAAAAGTTCACATGAATATTTCTAGCGCTTATCTGTATATTATGAACATTTATTACTATATAAATATAGTGTAGGTATACTAATCGATCCATAGTGGTCATTGATATAGTATACAGACCCTCTCTATTTAATTAACTCTGTGACTGCCGTGGATAGTAAACTAGAAAATGATAGCAGATCGAATTCTGAAAATACACTTTATTCTTTGTATATATATATATATATATATGTATGTTCAAAGTATACAGAAAAATGCAAACCGGAAGTCTAATCTGACTTAAAATTTCGCCAAATGACGGGACAATATCCGGATGCCTTTTGATGTCAGACCACCAATTACTCCGTCCAATTTAGAACGTATGTAAAAGTAGACCCACTCTGACACAAAATATTGCTTTTGATGTCCTTGTTTACTTAAACTAACAAACAAATTTGCAGAAATGAAACGTTTGGTGAAAGATAAATATATCTAGATCATTTTGAGCCAAAATTTACTTGTCTATGAGTTTGCATTAAAAATTGAGGATTAATGCGCTCCATAGTATGCTAATTTTAGATTTCCAGAAAACCAGGTTTTTGTTTTGGAGTACTTCTATTTAAAGGTCAGTTATTTTGTTAGAAGGCTTTAAAGGTATGCTGAAAATTGGCATGTAGAAAGCTGAAACATGTACAATTCAGGATATACCTGGTTTCTATGAAGTTAAACTTAAGGTAAAAATTTTAGAAAGCTGTGAAAATTGCAAAATTTGGTTGAACAGATAGGGATTTATAATTGGTGGTCTGACACCTTTTTTCTCGTTTTTCTCCAAAAATAACCAGGCTCAAGCTAGCAGCCACTCACTAGCAGCCACTTCGCTAGCAGCCAGTTTTCAGATATGTCTATAAACCCAAAAGTTGCATAAGATTCAAACGTACTTTAAATGTTTTTATCAATCATATAATCACAAAATAATCTGTTTTTATATAAGAGTGAGCAGCCGAAGACACTATTTAATGTTTTTTTTTAAATTAACATGTAATTTCCTGTTCATTACTTAATTCGCTTTTCATATACCAAACAGCGTGCTGCGCGCACTTTTAAATAGTGTATGAACAATAGTAAATAGCTATGTACTTATTTAAATGCTGGCAAAATTGTTGTTACATGACATCGACTTTTCCATAAGAAATCAATTTTGTGACATTGTAAGAAATAGCTTTCCATAGTCTCGGCATCCTGTCAAGTAGTTCCTAAAAAGTAACAATAGTTTTGCATTACAAGAATAGAAAATTGCACTCGTGCTTTGCTATTTTTTTGTCAGACAAATTTGTTTTGACAAAAGATTCTTCTTCTGAACTAGCGGAATTCGCTCACAGTTGATTATACGAAAGGTTTATTTGTTGTACTTAATGTATGGTGTGCACGGAAAATAAAAATTAGCAATTTATAAAAGAAACCTACCTTTGGACCTATGGTGAAATTTTCCCACCTGGGCCTTTTGACCCATTGGACCTTACCTACATGTATCATTTGCACCTAGTGGGTAAAAAAGTATTGCCGTAGGGAATTTTTGACAGACTTTTGAAAAATTTGGGGTAGGCATGTTGACCCTTAAGACCTAAGTTCGGACCTATGGTGAAGACAAACTATGAGTTGTCCCACCTGGACCTTTTGGCCCATTGGACCCTAGTCCATTACCTACCATTTCCACCTAGTGGCTGAAAAAGAATTGCCGTAGGGAATTTTTTACACTCTTTTAAAAATTGGGGTACGGCATTTTTTTAAAATCTAACTTTGGACCCATGGTGAGGACAAACCATGAGTTGTCCCACCTAGACCTTTTGACCCATTGGACCTTAGACCCTTACCTATCATTTGCACCTAGTGGGTAAAAAAGTATTGCCGTAGGGAATTTTTGACAGACTTTTGAAAATTTGGGGTAGGCATGTTGACCCTTAAGACCTAAGTTCGGACCTATGGTGAAGACAAACTATGAGTTGTCCCACCTGGACCTTTTGGCCCATTGGACCCTAGTCCATTACCTACCATTTCCATCTAGTGGCTGAAAAAGTATTGCCGTAGGGAATTTTTTACACTCTTTTAAAAATTGGGGTACGGCATTTTTTTTAAATCTAACTTTGGACCCATGGTGAGGACAAACCATGAGTTGTCCCACCTAGATCTTTTGACCCATTGGACCTTAGACCCTTACCTATCATTTGCACCTAGTGGGTAAAAAATTATTGCCGTAGGGAATTTTTGACAGACTTTTGAAAATTTGGGGTAGGCAAGTGGACCCTTAAGACCTAAGTTCGGACCTATGGTGAAGACAAACTATGAGTTGTCCCACCTGGACCTTTTGGCCCATTGGACCCTAGTCCATTACCTACCATTTCCACCTAGTGGCTGAAAAATTATTGCCGTAGGGAATTTTTTACACTCTTTTAAAAATTGGGGTACGGCATTTTTTAAAAATCTAACTTTGGACCCATGGTGAGGACAAACCATGAGTTGTCCCATCTAGACCTTTTGACCCATTGGACCTTAGACCCTTACCTATCATTTGCACCTAGTGGGTAAAAAAGTATTGCCGTAGGGAATTTTTGACAGACTTTTGAAAATTTGGGGTAGGCATGTTGACCCTTAAGACCTAAGTTCGGACCTATGGTGAAGACAAACTATGAGTTGTCCCACCTGGACCTTTTGGCCCATTGGACCCTAGTCCATTACCTACCATTTCCACCTAGTGGCTGAAAAAGTATTGCCGTAGGGAATTTTTTACACTCTTTTAAAAATTGGGGTACGGCATTTTTTTTAAATCTAACTTTGGACCCATGGTGAGGACAAACCATGAGTTGTCCCACCTAGACCTTTTGACCCATTGGACCTTAGACCCTTACCTATTATTTGCACCTAGTGGGTAAAAAAGTATTGCCGTAGGGAATATTTGACAGACTTTTGAAAATTTGGGGTAGGCATGTTGACCCTTAAGACCTAAGTTCGGACCTATGGTGAAGACAAACTATGAGTTGTCCCACCTGGACCTTTTGGCCCATTGGACCCTAGTCCATTACCTACCATTTCCACCTAGTTGCTGAAAAAGTATTGCCGTAGGGAATTTTTTACACTCTTTTAAAAATTGGGGTACGGCATTTTTTTTAAATCTAACTTTGGACCCATGGTGAGGACAAACCATGAGTTGTCCCACCTAGACCTTTTGACCCATTGGACCTTAGACCCTTACCTATTATTTGCACCTAGTGGGTAAAAAAGTATTGCCGTAGGGAATTTTTGACAGACTTTTGAAAATTTGGGGTAGGCATGTTGACCCTTAAGACCTAAGTTCGGACCTATGGTGAAGACAAACTATGAGTTGTCCCACCTGGACCTTTTGGCCCATTGGACCCTAGTCCATTACCTACCATTTCCACCTAGTGGCTGAAAAAGTATTGCCGAAGGGAATTTTTTACACTCTTTTAAAAATTGGGGTACGGCATTTTTTTTAAATCTAACTTTGGACCCATGATGAGGACAAACCATGAGTTGTCCCACCTAGACCTTTTGACCCATTGGACCTTAGACCCTTACCTATTATTTGCACCTAGTGGGTAAAAAAGTATTGCCGTAGGGAATTTTTGACAGACTTTTGAAAATTTGGGGTAGGCATGTTGACCCTTAAGACCTAAGTTCGGACCTATGGTGAAGACAAACTATGAGTTGTCCCATCTGGACCTTTTGGCCCATTGGACCCTAGTCCATTACCTACCATTTCTATCTAGTGGCTGAAAAAGTATTGCCGTAGGGAATTTTTTACACTCTTTTAAAAATTGGGGTACGGCATTTTTTTTAAATCTAACTTTGGACCCATGGTGAGGACAAACCATAAGTTGTCCCACCTAGACCTTTTGACCCATTGGACCTTAGACCCTTACCTATCATTTGCACCTAGTGGGTAAAAAAGTATTGCCGTAGGGAATTTTTGACAGACTTTTGAAAATTTGGGGTACGGCATTTTTTTAAAATCTAACTTTGGATCCATGGTAAGGACAAACCATGAGTTGTCCCACCTAAGCCTTTTGACTTATTGTCCCTTAGACCATTACCTATTATTTACACCTGGGCATTTTGCCAATTTGACCTTGAATTATTACTTACCAATGTGCCTTTGTGAAAGAAAAGAGAAAAAAGCCACATACTAAACACAAGGTATGTCTGATCAGAGAGAGAATAAGGCTCAGAAGGTAGAAATCTTTAGTTGCCGGTACCCAGAATCTCAATCATTCATTTATTTATAGGAGCATACCGAGGAGGGGTATCTTTGATGGTGCTGGTAGCACCTAATATCAGACTGGCTTTGTCGTTGCTGACCACGTGCACGCCTCAAGTAAAGTCCATCACCATTGGTGTATCGGGAGTTTTTAGGGTTTGAGGTAGAGATTGTTACCACTGGGATTCAATGTACAAATAAACTCATCATAGATACCAGAATTAAAATATCTAAAAATTTCAAACGCATCCACCAAGTTTCAGTTAAAATCATGATCCCAATACCTTGTTGACGGGTACACGGTCACCACCCAAAGCAATCAAGTCTCCAATACCCAAGGCAGATAGAATGGTTTTAGATACCATGTGAAATGCCCGCATTGCCAACCCTGCGAACATGGGTAGGTATCCATCTACTTTTTGCATGTTTTCTTTATCTGCGTTGTACTCAGCTCCAGATTAATAACACCAGTACTTTTTTGAAGAAGTTTGATAATCTTTTGAACCTGCCGAGAGGTGAGCCACATCTTGTGTTCGCATTACAGGTTTGCATGGGACAAACAAATGGAGACTTGACAACATTTCTTGGCAGTCCAGTGTAGTTTATTTACTTGACCTTTCAAACCATTATCGTGATAAGTTACTTATTTATTCCCTTAGAAGATGAAAATGGATAGTGTGTTTTCGCCGCGGAGTTTGATGGGGTCACCATCCTGATCGGTGAGATAAGTGCACATGCGATTGATGGTTTTCAGGGTCACTGGTAAGTACACCAGTTTTTTGGGGGGTTCTTCATACCAGGATCGACACCGGGAAAGAACTGCAGATGGTGGATTACTGCTTTTCATTTACATAACTCCCATAGATTATACCGCTATTTGCCAGCTGGATGCTGATGATGTTGATGATACTTACAATGTGTTCCCCTTCTGTATAGCCCTATCGTAGGTGTAAATTTGCCGTTCTAATCCCAAGACGGTGTTGCGGCTATTTGTTAAGTTGAAATCTACTTCGTAGTACCTGGCGAGAGTTATTGTTGCTCTTAGGGTTTCTCGATTTGCATCGATAATGATTTTGGCTTTGTGTTTGTTGAGCCGCAGCTGTCGCTGTATTTCATCGTTGATGCCATATAAACCTGTGTGAATGTTGGGGATGGAGTATACGTAGTAGGTCTCATGATTTACCAATGACATCTCATAATCCTTTCCAATTTTTAGTGGATTGAAGCGGGTATGAACTTGGCTGTGGTTTCCGGATACTATGAACGAGAAATCCTGCTTTCGATCGGTTTTACTTACGAATTGCTGCAAAATAATGTTGTTCATTTATTTTCAGACTTCAAACACGACGTTCATCTTGTGTCCGTCAGATTCGAAGTAAAGAACTCTGTTGGAGATTCCAAGTGCAAATGCTTCGGTGTTGGCGTAAACATTGTGATCAAATTAGGCCCGTATCGGCATGTCCACCGTGGATTCTTTCAGCTGCTTGGACTGATGACTTGCATAGATGACAAACACCGGTTATAAGCCTGTGAAATCAGAGGTATCGGTGTTGACGCCGCCGTAACTGAGGAGGGTGACCATGTTGTAGAGTTTCTTTCTGATGTCTGCAGCCACTTGAACACTCTGGCTACCCTATTTTGGGTGAAACCGGCATTAAATACGACGGCTGGGTAGCATTTGCGTTGACAGTGATATGGATGTTCCGCAATCGACAGTGATCGCACACGGCGGCGTCATGGGTCTTATCCACACTTTTGTCGGTTTGGATGGAAACGATTGTATATCTTGTCTTTTAAGTACCACTTGTGGCAGATAGGCGCCAGTTGAATTGTGTGTATTTGAGAATGGCGATAGGATCACACTGCCTCATGCGAAATCCACAGTCGATTTTACTTTTACTTTGTATGGTTTTGTACAGCCGCATCTTGTTTTCGTCTGATGGGGTGACGTGAAGAACGAACCAAGAGATCTGACTCAGAATATTTTCTGCCACATCGTTGACTGCGGCGGCTCAGTGCATGGCATCGGCGTCTGAATCACGCGCACAAGTGACAATGCATGCTTTAATACGTATACAATCTTGTCGTAGTCGTCTGAAAAGCCGAAAATATGTCTCAGGGGTATGGTGAATGAAAAAGCTCCATTGTTGGCAGGTTTGGGGATAATTTTACCATGACGTGCTGCGAACCCTGTTATCGGTCTCAGCTTCAGTAGATGAATCTTTGCACCACAGCTGTTTGAGACCTTGAGATTTGGAGAAATAGTCGTGATAAATCAAAATTTCTAACATGGTAGTGGCAACGCCTGGGTTATTGATATGTTCGATTAGCTGGCCTCAGAGAAGAGATACATGATTCCATTGTAAAAGAGAGACACTAGATCTGCATCAGCATATGCACTACTGTCGTTCTTTTGCAGTTGCCCCTGTACCAAAAGATAACTTTCAGCGGGATGAAGTTATAAGTCTTGGGTTTCGATATTGATTAGGATATCACCTTGATTATCCAGGTTGGCACCAGTATTCGTGAACCTGATAAATCCCAGGAGACTTTCATCGAAAGTCAATCCTTCGGTGATTGTAAGGATGTCAGACATAATGTATGTATTTTTAGCGTTGACGAAATGGTACAAACCACATGGTCGACGGTTTAGGAGGCCCCCTTTTCAACACCTTTCAATGCTACTGTGTCAAATAGTCCTCTATCACCGTAGTCGTACTTTCGTGCGTAACCTTTTTTTATTTGCAACATTTATTTATAGGATGATACGATGAAGCGCCTTTTATTCCTCAATGCTGATATGTCTACCCTTTTTTATAGCATAAATAATCGACACAATTTCGTTGCGCACACCATTATTTACTGCTCGGTAGGCTGCAGCACGCAGTTCCAAGCGATCGAGAAGCTGCTTGAAGTTGGCAGGAAGAAACACGGCCGGCAGACCACTGCCAAACATATCCCTCTGGTAGATGTGGGATACGATTTACTTCGCGGTTTTCAAGAGGGTAAAACTGCCTTGATACATGGCACCGGAACTTTTCAGGATCTCTGCAGTCGTCAAGGTCGTCATCGTCGAACGAACCTGGTTTCTTTTTCACCATGAGTTCCCAGAGGCCAAGGGTTCCTTTTTACCTCACACCATTCACAAAAATAGCATCGCCGTCAAAAGTAACTGATAAACTTTGGATGAAGAAACCATCGTTTTCAGAATCCAAGGTTGTGGTCGGCAGAAGGAGTCATACTGAGCTGCAAATACTGCTATGCTCGAGGTCCGAGGACGTTATCTTTAGGTGGTGCAATGGGTAGAGGGTCGGCAAACTCGGGCGTTGGAGAAGGGAGGGCTGGCACAACTGGAGGTAAATCTTCAATTGTTTTTGTGATTTTTTTAAACTGCTTTCCGCTGAGCCTCAACCTCAGGCTTAAACACTTTGGAAAGGTCCAATCCTGTCAAGGCGGTGCTGCATGTTACAGGATTGAATGCTCCGCTTAGTTAGATCAGCCGGTAGATGAGCTGGTGAAGCGATTTCCAGAAGGCGTACAATTGATCGTACTCGAGTCATCCATCGCACAGGATTATGTTGTTCAACAGCGTTGTTTTACCACTATCCGACTTCCAAATGATAAACCTTCTGATTGCGGAAAAAAGATTTATCGATGTCTTCTCCAAAAATGTCTGACTGATACCACTCAAAAACAAGAAGGGGTTGACGGTGTGGAATGCCTTCCAAACGGTATTCAAATTGCGTTCAACTCTTTGGTTAAAGCTGCGGATGAATAGACTAATTCATATGACTTGAAAAAAACTGCTGTGTTATAATATAATTGCGCAGGTCCTCCTCAGATATGAGATTCGATTCGCGCCGTCTCCTGTCCGTCGTGTGATAAGACTTCACCTTCAATTCGATGGTTTTGATTTTCTCTAGAACCGCCATGCTTAGATCCACATAGTTCTTTGCATAAACCATCCTTTGGTCACTAGTTCTTGTGCCGCAAGGTAGACACTTTCCCACTTTTTAGCGATACCAACAAGGGTTTTTTTCATGTCCTCGAGAGCTATTTCACGATCGCTTCTAGCGCAACCTCTAGCTAATTGTTGTCTTTTATACCATCTTTCAACTGCTTGGTCACCCACCGTTTTGTCACAGCATCCGAGCTGTCCTTGGGATATCATAGGCTAGTAATGCGATTGTCGTTCATATCAAAATGCTGCACGATTCATCAGACAGATATGTACTGTCTTGCATGGGATTCAAACTTATCCATTTATTTATAGAGCGAAAAAATTGCATTTTCCACGATTTTCCCATTGTCAGCATCTTCAACACGGACAGAAAGAAGTGACCACACACCACATCCTCTCGCGTCTGGTGTTCATCAGTTTTGAAAAGGATCTCAGGCTACAAATAGTCTACCATTTCGTCGGGCGTTGGCAACCTATAAGACTCAAAGTAATACTTTGTCGGTCTGCGCTTTTACCAACACGCCAAGTGCGTTGCACGATCCTTCCAGCTGTCGTGGTTAAGGTTCCACATTTGGTGTGTCAGACCTTTGGTGGTAGTGTATCAGGCATGACCGCACCCCAACAGTATTGAGTTTTTGTGGTGGTTACAGCCTGTTTGAGCTGAGTGTTTGAAAGGGTTTGTAGGGGAGAACTAAGTTATGCACCCATATGCCGCTCATTTTTTTACGGTTGACGATTTTGTAGTGGCCACGGGCAAGGGTGCTAGTTCCACCATGCATGATATGACGCTTGTCATCGTTGGCTTATAGGGCTCTCTTGTGACACTCAAGTGTATATATCTGATGCTTATGACTTTTGATTGTGTATTCATAGTCCGGTAGCTCACTGTGTGATTATCAAGGCATCCTTTGTAGTTTTCAAAGGTCATTTTTGACGATACACTTCTTCACCCATTAAACCCTCTTAGCTTCGAGCATGCCTACCTTGAGCGCGTATATCTGTGACCGCAATCCAAGAGTCAGTCATGGGGACTCCGGCTCATTCATCCTAGAACATTCCAAGAATTTTCCTGTTCAGACCTGATTTGATACCAGAAGTGTGGTCACTTGGATAGTTGAATGTGTCGAACTTCTGCCGCCCGTGTTTGTTAATGTCTTTGTAGACATCTGGAGGTTTGGCATTGTAAACGATACTGTCGGTGTAACAGATGGTTGTCTTGTCATGTTAGGTTGGCTTTATGTACTTTTAAACATAGTCCGCTATTAAGGTCTTAGATATGTCTAGGTAAATTGGCTTGTCATGTGCATGGCTGCAAGATACTCACTCAAGTTAACTCGGCGATCAAAATTGAGCTTGGTGACGAGCTTTATCACTTTTTTCACGTTGGTAACCATTCGGACGTCAATCATCTTGCGGATATTTTCTATTGCCTTTCCGACACCGCATTGTTCATGAGCTTGAAAAAAGTCTTTTTCAAAGTTAGTGGTGGCACCGGCTCTGAGCGCGGTGGTTAGATCTATTTAAATCTTCAGCCATATGACCTGGTTTAAACTTATACCCGTGTGGTTTTCTGATCTTGAGTCTAAGCGCAAGTACTGTTTTAGGTTGACGTAGTGTACAACATACCTCAGTTTGTCTCCAAGGTTTGGCACCAGATTCTTTACTTCGTTCAGCTGTACAGTTTCCGGGGCAAGCGAGTAGTCATTGTGGTAGTCATGAAGTTCCTTGAGATATTCGATGTCTACCTCCAATATAAATCCTTGGTCGTCTTCACTGCAAGGGTCTCCAAGGTTGGTTAAGTCGGTGTTAATCCATTCAAAGCCACCGGTCGGTGGATAGCTACCCATATCCATTTCATACAGGTTATCGGCATCCGCATACATCAAGTAGTTGGTGGGCTTGTTGGCATTGAATCCTTCGACATAAGGGTTGTTGACTTTGGCAAACCGCTGCGTCGCGATTGTTATCCCACCTCTGATCCCTTTTCAAGCATCAGAAGCATGTCAGGGTACGAGATAATTTTAGGTTTCACAACTGTTAGGTAGTTTTCAATGTCGCATCATAGGCAAGTATTGGTGCTGTTAGGTACCACACGGGATCAAGTTCCTAATGCTTAAAGTATACATCTCTGAAGTTCTCAAACACATTGCACAGCAGGAGTACATCCGTTTTCAGATACAAGTCATGATACTCTCTCATGCTTGTGATATCCATCTCTTTTCACACACTTGCTGTGCGTATTAGTTCGTAGTCTGCATAGCTTACTCCCTCACCGGTGATGGTATTGTAGAATTCTTCACTGGGTGGCAACTCGGTCTCCTGGAGATTTTCAAACCCATCCACATAGTCATAAGGGTACACACCCTTTCGCAAGAGTAAACATTCATTAAGAGACTTCCCCGGCGCGTCAACAGCTTTATCATTACCTTCATCCATGACTTTCTTTACTCTTTGTGAGCACATTGTCCTGGTTGATCGTGCTGGCATTGACCTCCAGCGATCCAAATTCAATACATTGTCTTGTCAGTGAATCGAACGCTGCCATCAATGCATTTTCCTCTTGCTCGGTTTACTCAAGTTGCTTGAACCCCATCCATATAATCAAAAGGGTACACACTCTGTCGCAAGAGTTAACTTTCGTCCATGGCCGGCACTTCAACTGGTATATCATAACCTTCATCCATGTCTGGTGAAGGTGATTTTACATCACTTGACCTCCTTGACATTCTCTGAACAAACGGCGAGCACCCAGGAAAATCGTTCTGGTGGTACCTTGTCCTTGTAAAGCACGATACCGTCAATTACAAGTGTTTCAACTTCAATATCCTGTTCTGTCAAGTAATTAAACGCCACCGTAAGTGCCTTGTTCTTCAAACTACAAATTACATACTAGTAGTTCACCGTACTTCCATCGATGTTGTATTCGGTGCCCCTACATTCCTTTGAGTTTTTCGCCTGCTCATAAAGGTACGGCTGCAATTCAACAATATAGTCTGTGATATGTCTCACTCCTGATACCATTTCGGATCCTTTAGTGCAACCTTGGCCTGCCTCCCACTCAGTCCCATTAATGATGGCCAAAAGATGTGCCTTGGCGTAGTCCCAGACATTTCCCGTGTATACAATCTTATCTGCCATGTACTCTTCGCAATGCAGGCGTCGAGCCCGGCGCAGTTGATACCATTGTGACAGTACCAGGATAGCTATGTAGGTTTGACACTTCTGCGCAAGGTGGCCCTGTCTAGTGTCAGATGTGCGTTCTTGTCCAGCTTCTTCCCTTTGATAAGCCTGCTTCCCAGCTCAAAATATTCGCGGTATGACACAATATATTCTAGATAACGCCTGTTTGTGACCTCGCGCAGTGTGATTTTCCAACCGTTTTTGGACTCCACGGGTATCACCCGGTATAATTCGGGATCAAACGCTCCTCTACCAAATACCTTCCGAGTTATTTGAAGGCTGCTGTTGGACTGTTTATCAAGCTATTCAGACTCGCAATCATAAATTTGAGACTGTCCAGACCTTAAACTCTGATGGAGGGGTTTCATTTCCCCGTCTTTGATCTTGTACTCGCTCACCTGGAATGTCTTCCTAAACGAGATTTACTTTTCCTCCGAATTGGGAATGCATGTGAGCTGCCCCGGTGTCGATTCCAGGTTCTTAATGAACAGATAACTATCGTACCCGGCCAGATTGTGAAAAATACCGGTATACACTTTGACATTTTGTACTTCAGGTTACACTGGTTATGTGCTGCGCCCCTGTATTTCGGTAAAGTCGCAGTAATCCCTCATCTTGTCCACACCAAGCGAACAATCACTCAACCAGCGCTGCGTGGCCTCCTGGTGGTTTTCTTGTCCTATTTCGTCAAGACCATATGCTTCATAAGATAGTTTGAGGTGTAAATGGCCTTGATTTTCTTTCTCAAGGCATTCAATAAAGACCTGTGCCAACTCTTCTCCCGGCTTTTGCATGATATACAGAACTGGATCCTTGGTATACACGTTGTCGTCAAAGCATTTGATGTGGTAGCAGAAACACGAAGGCGTGTGCTTTTGGTAGGCTTTCGTATGTGGTTTATCAATCCTGGTTTCAACCTTCTCGGTTAAACACTAAAATTCCGCAAACACCACGACAGGGACTCCTATCAAGTGTGTGTTGTCAAATGTCTGGTAGGTCCCTTCCTTGATTAGCTTGGGCAGCTCGATCTTAACCGACTTGTGGTGGACGCAACACTCTTTGTGGGCCTCCAGGATTTCTTTAATGTAAACTGGTTCATGAACCTGTAGCACAGGTGGGTATCACAATTGTGGTCCGAAGTCTGGCTCAACACCAGCCAAGACTTTTTTTATCAGCAGCAAGTTGATGTCTCTCTCCCGCTGTTCGCTAACGTCTGATATGCGCAGCGGGTATACTTCATTGTCGTTAATTTATAATACATTGACTGTCAGGGTTGAATTGACCTTCTAGAACTGATCAAAACCCTTAATGCTGACCGAGAACAACATCTTTTTCCAGATTGAGCTCTTCCTGCCACAGTTGTACTGTGTTATCATGTCTGTATGTTTTGGGTCTACCTCGTCATGGCCGAAAGTATGGCCCACTTAAAACAATCCTCATCAGTTTTTTTTTCGTATTTTTTACAGCCTTCTTTCAAAGTACTGTGACCCTCCCAGCGGCCGGTGTTTGTTAATATTGACTTGAAGTTTTACAATTGCATTCAATCTTCAGCCACATTTTTCAGAGGTTCACTGGGCAATCTTTACTCCGATATTTTTGTCCATCTAATCAAGGGTTTCAGCTAAGATCGTGACCTCGGTAAAAATCTCGAGTGACAATATCCCTTGTTCTTATCATCTGCATTACCTGTTGGATTAATATTCACAAAGGTACAGTACTAGTGTAGCACCACATTAATGTTTGATCCTTGCAATGTCCAATTTGTTTTAAGTTCCTCCAGTAACATATGAGAGACGTCAAGGAAAGTCTGCACATCAATATCAATAATGGGGGTCATCTTTTAGGTATTAAATGCTTCTTTCAAGTCTTTCGTTGGCGGATACACTATCGACAGCCTGCTAATACCTTTCAACCGAAGTTTTTTTGTCTGGGGTTTCGGACGACGCTGATATCTAAGGTTGGTTTCTTTTGTTACAATCAACTCAACCAACTGATCTTTCCTTAACCGGGAGTACCATCAAAGATGGTTCATTGTTGTAATACCTCACAGGGCTTTGACATTTTCAACAACTTACTCCTTGTCCGCTATTCGATCCATGTCTTCATCCCAACAATAAAAAAGAATAATTTAGGTTACACCAACCACCATTATTAGACACAATTTTTTCGGTCCTGAAAATCATATCTTAACACCGTGAATCCTACCGTCCGTTACAGTCGTGGTAATCATACCCAGTGCGGCCGGATTTTTCATACTATAGCTTTCAATTTGCAAAGTTCGAGTGATATCCTTGCCCAGACGGTGGACTAAAATGCCTACCCTTATCTTAAAAAAGCTGTCAAAATTCCCTACGGCAATACTTTCTTTTACTCACTAGAAGCAAATGATAGGTAATTATATGAGGTCAAATGGGTATAAAAGGAACTGGGACATTTCATGCTGTGTTTTTACCATGGGTCCAAAGTTAGATTAAAAAAAATGCCGTACCCCAATTTTTAAAAGAGTGTAAAAAATTCCCTACGGCAATAATTTTTTCAGCCACTAGGTGGAAATGGTAGGTAATGGACTAGGGTCCAATGGGCCAAAAGGTCCAGGTGGGACAACTCATAGTTTGTCTTCACCATAGGTCCGAACTTAGGTCTTAAGGGTGAACATGCCTACCCCAAATTTTCAAAAGTCTGTCAAAAATTCCCTACGGCAATACTTTTTTTACCCACTAGGTGCAAATGATAGGTAAGAGTCTAAGGTCCAATGTGTCAAAAGGTCTAGGTGGGACAACTCATGGTTTGTCCTCACCATGGGTCCAAAGTTAGATTTAAAAATAATTCCGTACCCCAATTTTTAAAAGAGTGTAAAAAATTCCCTACGGCAATACTTTTTCAGCCACTAGGTGGAAATGGTAGGTAATGGACTAGGGTCCAATGGGCCAAAAGGTCCAGGTGGGACAACTCATAGTTTGTCTTCACCATAGGTCCGAACTTATGTCTTAAGGGTCAACATGCCTACCCCAAATTTTCAAAAGTCTGTCAAAAATTCCCTACGGCAATACTTTTTTACCCACTAGGTGCAAATGATAGGTAAGGGTCTAAGGTCCAATGGGTCAAAAGGTCTAGGTGGGACAACTCATGGTTTGTCCTCACCATGGGTCCAAAGTTAGATTTAAAAAAAATGCCGTACCCCAATTTTTAAAAGAGTGTAAAACATTCCCTACGGCAATACTTTTTCAGCCACTAGGTGGAAATGGTAGGTAATGGACTAGGGTCTAATGGGTCAAATGGTCCAGGTGGGACAACTCATAGTTTGTCTTCACCATAGGTCCGAACTTAGGTCTTAAGGGTCAACATGCCTACCCGAAATTTTCAAAAGTCTGTCAAAAATTCCCTACGGCAATACTTTTTTACCCACTAGGTGCAAATGATAGGTAAGAGTCTAAGGTCCAATGTGTCAAAAGGTCTAGGTGGGACAACTCATGGTTTGTCCTCACCATGGGTCCAAAGTTAGATTTCAAAAAAATTCCGTACCCCAATTTTTAAAAGAGTGTAAAAAATTCCCTACGGCAATACTTTTTCAGCCACTAGGTGGAAATGGTAGGTAATGGACTAGGGTCCAATGGGCCAAAAGGTCCAGGTGGGACAACTCATAGTTTGTCTTCACCATAGGTCCGAACTTATGTCTTAAGGGTCAACATGCCTACCCCAAATTTTCAAAAGTCTGTCAAAAATTCCCTACGGCAATACTTTTTTTACCCACTAGGTGCAAATGATAGGTAAGGGTCTAAGGACCAATGGGTCAAAAGGTCTAGATGGGACAACTCATGGTTTGTCCTCACCATGGGTCCAAAGTTTGATTTAAAAAAAATGCCGTACCCATATTTTTAAAAGAGTGTAAAACATTCCCTACGGCAATACTTTTTCAGCCACTAGGTGGAAATGGTAGGTAATGGACTAGGGTCTAATGGGCCAAATGGTCCAGGTGGGACAACTCATAGTTTGTCTTCACCATAGGTCCGAACTTAGGTCTTAAGGGTCAACATGCCTACCCCAAATTTTCAAAAGTCTGTCAAAAATTCCCTACGGCAATACTTTTTTACCCACTAGGTGCAAATGATAGGTAAGGGTCTAAGGACCAATGGGTCAAAAGGTCTAGATGGGACAACTCATGGTTTGTCCTCACCATGGGTCCAAAGTTTGATTTAAAAAAAATGCCGTACCCATATTTTTAAAAGAGTGTAAAACATTCCCTACGGCAATACTTTTTCAGCCACTAGGTGGAAATGGTAGGTAATGGACTAGGGTCTAATGGGCCAAATGGTCCAGGTGGGACAACTCATAGTTTGTCTTCACCATAGGTCCGAACTTAGGTCTTAAGGGTCAACATGCCTACCCCAAATTTTCAAAAGTCTGTCAAAAATTCCGTACGGCAATACTTTTTTACCCACTAGGTGCAAATGATACATGTAGGTAAGGGTCTAAGGTCCAATGGGTCAAAAGGCCCAGGTGGGAAAATTTCAAAGGTCCAAAGGTAGGTTTCTTTTATAAATTGCTAATTTTTATTTTCCGTGCACACCATACATTAAGTACAACAAGTAAACCTTTCGTATAATCAACTGTGAGCGAATTCCGCTAGTTCAGAAGAAGAATTTTTTGTCAAAACAAATTTGTCTGACAAAAAAATAGCAAAGCACGAGTGCAATTTTCTATTCTTGTTATGCAAAACTATTGATACTTTTTAGGAACTACTTGACTAGTCTCGATCATCCAGCCGCTTTATTTTTCAAAGTAGAGCGTCTGGATGACAAGTGATATAAAAATGGTAATTTATGACATTCGGAATAGTATCGGCTTTTTTAGCTTGTTTTTAAAGATAATGTCCAAGACGAATAACCAAGAAGTTGGTTATTGACTTCGGAAGAAATTATATTACGATAATACTATTGAAAATCCCGAGTGTACCGATTGTTGTTTAAAGCTATTTATATTTTGTTTGTGACGACATACAAGTCGTGGAAAACACCAGACAGCATGGCTTCCATGACCGCGAAGGAAAATAACAGCACATCAAACCTTGGTAAGATGATATAACAACACAAACTGTTACATAAATTTCAATGCAAACTGAAACAGCGAGTAGTTATATATTCTTTCATGCATGTCCGTGCTACGTAAGCAAGTTACTAATTATACAATAAATGTCAATTTTTGTATTGACTGGGACCACTCGAACAGTCGTGTGTATGCTATAAATACATTTTGGGGTTGTTAACTTTAAAAATACTTGATGGAAAAGTGATATGACGCCGAAATATGAACTTCATCCAAGATAAGTTTGTTGTATTTATATGTAGTGTATAAAGGAGTTTGCATTTTGATATGTGTAAAAAAAAAGGGGGGGATGAGAGATGCGCAATGTTGTACACATTTGAAGGAGGGAACGCAATTCAAAAACATAAGCAGACGAAAAACAAACAAAGTATATCTAGAAGATGCCACTGATTTTGTACATACACCAAACGGTCAAAATGATTTATGCTCGATTTTTTTTAAAAACAAATGCATTTAGCTTATACAAACATATAAGAAGTACGACACGTTGTTATGAAAAGTAATTTAAATATACTGTTAGTAAACAAAGTCTGGACTGGTCAACTTAAAAAAGAAAAAAACTTTTTTGCACTTTCAAGAGGCATTTTTTTCACACTAAAAAAAGTCCATAAAAGAATACAAATGTTGTCAGTGAATATATACCAATTGGCTATCTAAACCTTGAAACAAAACCATGGAATGAGGAATACACTGTAAATTTGTTTTTATGCAAAACAAGACAGTAAAACAATAGATGCAGCATCAGTGAAAGGAGGTGTCAATGAGGCAGCAACCGGTGAACCCAATGACATACATTACCAAAAGTAAGAGGACATCTTGTTGACTTAAACAAAAATTGAGAATAAAAGTACCAAAAGGTCAACATAACACAAGTAAGAACATGCGGTATGAATACCAATGAGATAACTATCCACCCCAAGTTCAAAGGAGGAGGATGAGAGCAAGTATAGGCAACTGTATGGCCTTTAACAATGATAAAAATTCATGCATGATTTTGATAGAGAATACAGACAGGGAATGTGTCAAAGAGACATCAACCCGACAAAAGAGCAGGACACAACCCAATGCCACAAATGGGTCGTGTCATCACCACAGCGAGATAATCTCGCATCCCGTAGCGGAATTCAGCTTGCACCAAGACATTTCTAAATGTATATTTCTATATGATGTTTTTTTCCAAACATTTTGTTTTTCATATATGCTATGCTGGTGACCAAAAATTAATATGATTTTAACATTTACTTTATTTTGTAGACAAACCAATGATGATTTCGGGACACAGATGTTATGTGTAAAATGTGAAGAATTAAAAAAAATCTATATAAATATTCGAATTTTCATTGTATCATAAACAGCTTCAATTTTATAAGAAAAAAGATTCAAAGATTTTTTTTTAATTACTGAAGCAGCAATCATTATAAATTAATCACAGTATCAAAAATGTTGGTTAACATTATTTTGACAGCAACCACAAAGCGAAAAAAGGTACACAGACATATATTAAGTAAATGAAACAAACATCAAGAAACACATTGTTGTCAGATATGTCGGAGAATTTTAAAGATTTGTATTAACAAATTAAAAATCATATAAACAATTTACAGTTTTCATGTTTGCGTTGTATCTCATTTACATGTCTGGCCCTTCTCAGTTAACTATATGGTATGGAGTTTTCTTAATATTGGAGGCCGAGCAGTGATTATATTTGCGAATATCCATGTCATTTGAACTCTGCTGGGTTGTTGTCTCATTAGCAATCATACCAATCTCCTTATTTTATATAAAGGTTCTCATGTACATGAGAATTCGAAGTTGTTGTTTTTGTGAAGCTGCATTTTTATACAAAAGTCATGATGGATATTATAATAGTTTGTAGTAGGAGAATACACTTTTCAGTTATTTTTTGTATAAGTTATCATGCAGTATGGGATAAATCCCATTCCATCTTTTCCATGTGATTGATTCAAACATGCATTCAAAGAGTATTGGGTTTCATGAATGACTGGTTAACTTCTGTATTTCTTCATAGACACGGAGACTGGCAAAGTGGTATTGTGTGAAGGTTGGTCCCCAAATGTTTTCTTCCCAAAAGGATTAGGCGATATAGATTATTGGTGAAACATTCAGACTATGCTGTCGTTAGCAATTTTAAGATCAGTTAATTTTGTAAATAAAAATTGAGTTGACTCATTGTGTGATCTCACAGATCTGCCAGTGATAAGTTGTTAAGCAGGGTTTTTTACATTGTAATCTTAGAGTTGTTTTTCTTTCCATAAACGTAACTTGATGTGTGCTTTTCGAGTAAGGTAAGTGCGTCAGATATCTGAAAGATTATTATAAAAAGGAAAGCATAAATTGTAACAAGAATTTACGGAAATAAGAATGAGACAAAACTAAGAAAAATGGATAAAAATTAAAAATAAGGAATACAGACTAACGTGGCTACAATATACCGACTGGTGGTTGCTTAACGTCAAGTGGCAAATATTTCAAGCATGTTCAGGACGATGTGATACAATATAAAGAATAGAGAATATATATAGTGGTGTGCTATAATATGAAAATAGAGAAAAATGGTAGTTTATAGTATGAAGATAAGAGAATATTAAACGTGGTGTGTTGATATAAAAATAGATCTTTTGGGTTGCTTGGTTATCGTCTTGTGGTAAATAATGGTAATGTTCAGGACGAAAAAAATAACAATAATTATAAAGGTGAGGTCCTAAATTATAGCCCGTTGGGGATACATGTTCAAGAAATTATAACTCACCAGAAAATTAAGGTATATTGGTATGCTTTATGTACAACGGTCCACCTACGGATCTCTCTCTTAGAGCGTGGTATCCTCTATACACGACCAGTGGCGGATCCAGAACTTGTTATAAGGAGGGCACTATACAGTCATGCTACAGTGTTTCCTTATATGATATAATCAACCAAATTTTTCCCACGAAAAAAAATCATGTCTTTAATTTTTTTTTACATGTGACAAAAATTCAGAAAAAAAGATCGCCGCTAATTAGTTTTTTATCGTTCTTTTAAAATTGCCCATCTGCAAGTTGGGCAACATAGGATCAGCTACAAGATTGTTAGTTTTAATAGTCACATATACATGTAACGTTACACTGTTTACTGTTGTTATTATTATTTTTTTAAATATAATGGGGATAACGGAAGTGCTATTTATAGATATGTTCTATATTTAATTATTTGTTACGCCCCCTATAAATATCTGACCAGTCCGGTTAATCACCCCAGACGCTATATTTAAATATGCGTCTGGGTTATCGAGACTACTACTTGACAGGATGCCGAGACTATGGAAAGCTATTTCTTACAATGTCACAAAATTGATTTCTTATTGAAAAGTCGATGTCATGTAACAACAATTTTGCCAGCATTTAAATAAGTACATAGCTATTTACTATTGTTCATACACTATTTAAAAGTGTGCGCAGCACGCTGTTTGGTATATGAAAAGCGAATTAAGTAATGAACAGGAAATTACATGTTAATTTAAAAAAAAACATTAAATAGTGTCTTCGGCTGCTCACTCTTATATGAAAACAGATTATTTTGTGATTATATGATTGATAAAAACATTTAAAGTACGTTTGAATCTTATGCAACTTTTGGGTTTATAGACATATCTGAAAACTGGCTGCTAGCGAAGTGGCTGCTAGCGAGTGGCTGCTAGCTTGAGTCTGGTCCAAAAATAACTCAATCTGAATAATCATATGAATTGATGACAAATGGCACTATGCACTGTACCTATAGGACACAGAGGCGTGGGTGTTGATTAATTTATTGTGGAAAGAAGAGAAGCGACACCTAAAATGAGGTCTTCTCGTTTAATAGTATAGATAATAATTATTATCAGTATTAAAATTGAATAGTCACTGCATTCACTTTCCCTCTAAAATTAGAGTACATGAATGACATCAAATATCTGAACTGTGTCCCTGTTCAGAGTTCAGCTATATATATCTCAAGTAAACAGAATCGAGCCATAATGGTATTTGTAAAATTTTCATTGCGAGACCTCTGTCTGTTCCAGGAATATTTTTCGTCGCATCTTTCTCAGGAAAATAACAAGGATTTCTAAAATTTGGTTTGAGGGTTTATATGAGTCAGCAATACCGTGTGATGCTTTTTCATATGCACCACTCAACAAATTCCTGTGTACCTTAAAATTCTTGAAGTGTACGTGGGTATCAAAAGTGATCAGTAGCTCACAGATTCACTTGTTTGTTTTATATTATTTTATATTTTTTGTTGAGGAGGGGCTGGCTATTGTGAGTAGTGCTCTCAGCACTTCTAGTTAATCATAAAAATTACACTAAGACGAGCAAAAATTAGCAACATGCATATCGTGGGTTCATTTAATTTGCCCTAATATAATCATTAAAACGTTTAATCCCGCTGCAAATGTTTGCACCTGATCTAAGACAGGAATCTGATGTACAGTAGTTGTCGTTTGTTTATGTAATTTATAAGTGTTTCTCGTTTCTTGTTTTTTTATATAGATTAGATCGTTGGTTTTCCTGTTTGAATGGTTTTACACTTGTAATTTTGGGGCCCTTTATAGCTTGTTTATTGATGTGAGCCAAGGCTCTGTATAGAAGGCCATACATTGACCTACATGTATAATGGTTTACTTTTATGAATTGTTATTTGAATGGACATGATAGAGAGTTGTCTCATTGGCACTCACACCACATCTTCCTATTTCTATTGTGTGGCAAAATAAATTTCTTTATTTAAAAAAAACATAATATTCATCATCATGATTATACATGTTACAATGTATACACATATTTTTTTACATATAGCTCTGTAATTTTTTTCACTGCTTGTACATCTTTTGATTTTAAATGTTTGGCTTTGAGTGTTCCTGATGAAGGTAAATCCAGACTTAGCCAGAAAAGTGCTATGGACGCATGAAATTATTAAACGTGTTGTTTTCAATTTTTCATGCTCCTTTATTTAAAAAAAAAGTATATAATTACATTCTCTTTTTTTTTTTTAGGTCGCCTGACAATGAGGTTACAGTATGCCATTCAAGCTGTGATGAAATATAAAGTAATGGTTTGAATTTGGAGAGCTTCATAACATGTATTATAGACAGGTAAATTGTTTTATCCTGCAACTATATAACTATTGTACATGAACAATGAGACGACTCTCCTGAAGAGTCCCAAGTTGAACAGAAACAGAAATTAAAAACTATGTCACCATTTAGGCCTAATGGCCTTCACCAATGAGAAAAAAAAACACATTCTGCCTCATTGTCTTCTCTGAAAGAAACCAAATCATAATATTAATAAACCTGTTGAAGGAGAAAACTAATGGTCTTATTTATGTGAGAAAAAAGTGAATGAACAAACAAACAAACAAACAGCAACAAACAACAAGTGCTCAATTCAATATTTCAGACACATACATAGTCAGGGGTACTACTTGTACAAGTTAATTTTATTTACTTGAAGAAGTAAAAAAAAATTATACACATATAATTAAATAGATAATGTTTGAATAATCTAGCCTTGTGCAAGGCCTTCAAAAATTGCTCCTTTGGGGCTTGTAAATGAGCAGTGTTGTGAAGATAAAGCCTCGGTCACACCTTACTGGATAGCTCGAACGGACGCCTAACGGATAACTTTTTTTTTCAATCCGTTGATGTCCGTTAGACGTCCGTTCTTATCCGTTAGACGTCCGTCCATATCCGTTGCATGTCCGTTAATAAACTGGAATCTGCTTGTATTCGCTTCACTCAATTCATTCTATGACCAAAGTGTAGTAGTCAGCCGAGAACCAGCTTAGTCCGTTAAGCGTCCGTTTTATCCGTTGACTTCCGTTCTGTCCGGTGGAAAATTTTGAGCATGTTCAAAACTTTGAACGGACGTCCAACGGATAAAATGTCCGTCGAACGTCCGTTAGGCGTCCGTTTTGTACGGTACTCGTCCGTTTTGTATCCGTTATGCATCCGTTGGAGATCCGGTAGACCAATTCAACAACGGACGTCTACCGGACGCCTAACGGATAAAACGGACATTAACGGGAGGATAACGGATAAAACGGATGCCTACCGGATGTAAAACGGACAAATGCCACTTGAAATTTCGCATGGTTTATTGCCTTTAATTTTTAGATGGTTTATTGCCTTTAATTATCAGATTATTTTGTTCGTCGGTTTTATCCGTTAGGTGTCCGTTTTATCCGTTACTCGTCCGTTGGATGTACGTTCGACGTCCGTTCTGTCCGGTACGTATCCGTTTCACGTACGTTCAATGTCCGTTGGGTGTCCGTTAGGCATTCGTTACATGTCCGTTAGTACACCAACGGACTCCTAACGGATAACAATTTGGTCAACGGATAACTTTTGTTTTATCCGTTAGGCGTCCGTTCGAGCTATCCGGTAAGGTGTGACCGAGGCTAAACAGACAAATGGGATTTTCATTGTCTATGAAATTACACTTAAATGATTGGTAAAAACATCTGCAGAGAGTACACAATTTAAAATTCGATTAGAGCAAAGAAATATTAAGAATATTAGAAAGAAAAAAAAGATGATTTTTTTTAATTACACATTTGTACAAGTAAAACGAGTACAATGTAAATCATTCTGAATTTGTAAGGGACATAACTATGCCAATTTTTTGTTTACCTATACAAGTACATGTGAATAAAATTCACTTTTTTTCCATTCTTCAAGAATTGTAATACAATAATTAATGTACTTAATATAAATCATGATAATTTCTGAATTAAAAATGGAGTGTCTGTATATGTACCAGCAATATTATTTATTTACACAGACATGACAGATACGCCTATAATAATAATATACTGAACTTGCTAGCTAAAATTTCTTGTGGATTACTGATATTGATCATGTTGATATTGAAGAATTCCTGTCATTGTTCACATTTGGAAAAGGAGATACAAAATAATGAAGTTCAACATAATATTTAAATATGTATTACATAGTGCGCCATTATATAAATAACACATAGCTGAGAGGATGATAGAGCAGATTGTTACCCCGAGAAAACATTGTCAACTGAGGCGAAGCCGAGGTTGACAATGTCTTTTCGAGGGGTAAAAATCTGCTCTATCACCCTCTCAGATATGTGTTATTTACTTTATTATACTGAATGTTCTGTTATTACTGTCGATTAAATTTAAAATTCAAAGTAATTAACCGTGACATCTTGTACATAACCATCCGTATTTGATAAAGCGCACACTTGATCAAACGTCTCCGTGAAGGGTGATAGAGTATTTGCCATAGGATAGAGTCGTATTTAATAAAGCGCACACTTGATCAAACGTCTCCGTGAAGGGTAATAGAGTATTTGCCATAGGATAGAGTCG
Source organism: Mytilus galloprovincialis (assembly GCF_965363235.1). Lineage (NCBI taxonomy): Eukaryota > Metazoa > Mollusca > Bivalvia > Mytilida > Mytilidae > Mytilus > Mytilus galloprovincialis. The sequence continues at coordinate 25,762,873 of NC_134845.1, forward strand.
TATAGGATAGAGTCATGTTTAATAAAGCGCACACCTGATCAAGAGTCTCCATGAAGGGTAACACAGTAAATTGACACCCTCGTATTAGCCAATCAAAATCTGGCATTTTGACATGAAGTATAATAAATTAAAATGTGTTTGGAAAATTTATGTTTTGTTCAAATGTTATCAGACGAGAATCAATCTTTGTATGAACAGGTTACAAATGTATGGTTTAACTGAAATATAAAAAACGACATACATGTATGTACACATTGGATTGGCAATAATACCGCATTAATTTAATTCAGACATGCATATTGATTTAAACCAAACATCTATCTTGTCTTTTTAAAATGAAATATATAAAACATAAAAAGGAAAGTGGATTTGAAAGACAACTAGGTTAGCACAGTTGAAATTAATATTTAATATTTTAACAGCTCTTAACTAAACACAGACTTGTAGAATATTCTTTCAAGTTCGACGTAAATAAACTCATCATAGATACCCGGATTAAATTTTGTATAAATTTTCGTCTACAAAAGACTCATCAAAGACTCGCGAATGCAAAAAGGTTATACAAGCCAAATAAAGTACTTAAATGAAGAGCATTGATGACCAAAATTCATAAAAGTTTCAAACACCACGTACATGCCAACAACGTAGTCCCTTCTCTCGAGCTCTGAAACAACACATAGCGATATGCAATATGCAAATGCTATCGCCAGGATATTAATCGTAATTGGTTTCGGAACAATGTACTATACGTTATGGATTTTGCTTATTGTTGAAGTTCGTATAATGACCCTTTTAGTTGCAAAATCGACGTCATTTGTTCTCTAGTGGAGAGCTGTCTCATTTGCGATCATACAACATCTTCTTATTTTCATATTGCTAGAAGAACAATTGTTAAAAACGTGTTACAAGAAAGTATGTGCATATCCGAATTGATAGGTTCACACGTGCATTGTTAATACAAATCGATGTTAAATATTTGCATAAATAACAGCATGAATCGTCACATTAAACGACCACACTTATTGTGTCAGTCGAGTACATAGTAAGCCAAAACGAACCGTTAATGACTCAATTTTCAACTATCAACTGATTCTGTCGAAAAAGCACTAAAAGTATCCCGACGATTGTACAACAGTAAAGAAAATAGGTAACCATCGCACGGGGGAGTGTGTATTAACAGAAATCGAGCTTTGAAATATCAAAACTTTATAACGCTTGCGCTAAACGTATTCCTATTGAAACAGGTATTCTATCGGAAAAAAAAGCTATTGTTCGTTTTCATAATTAATTACACGTCAAATTTAGTTAAAACCCGTAAAAGTTCAATATATTGTCTAAACTGTTCTTAGACTATAAGAAAATTCATGGTCTACGTACACTAATTCACAGTGACACTAACATAAAAAACATCTGTAAATAAATCATATAAACTGAAAAAATACCTCAGACTGTAGATAGAATTCTTCCAAGTAGAACCACACATCCTGGTAGTTTCCCCTTTACACTTGGCGTTGCATTGAGTGTCATAAACTCTTGGATAGTCTTTTTCGTTTAAATCGTTTCCACAGAAGCATTGTGTGAAAAACTAATGATAAACAAAATTAATGTAGATATTAACGAAAATATTTATAACATGTTTTGCATATAGTTTATATCCCATCTATGAGTCTACATATGAAAACAATGATGAAAATTTAAGAGAGATCTTTAAAAGTAAAATTGTTAAAGACACTTTAAAGGTAAACATTCGACCTGATGAAATCCAGGCTATTCATAGGATACCAGGTAAACAAGGACAACATAGACCAGTCATTGTAAAACTCCTCAACTCTGAAGTGAAATACCGCATTATGAGAGAAAAGAAAAACATGCCTAAACAATGCACTTTTAGACTAGTCGATGATGTTACAAAATCCAACATGGAACTGATTACTAGACTTCGTGATAGTGATCAACTTGATAGTGCTTGGTATTTTAATTGTGCTGTATATGGGAAAACTGAAGCAGGTAGACGTTTGAAATTTGATATTTTTGATGACATTGCTAAGCGATTGAAATAGCTGTTAACTAATTGAGGAATATATTTGACTATGACAGATACATTTCAACTGAAATTTAATTGTTTTAATATATGATATCTTACTTACACTCAAAACATACTAGTATTTATGGGAACTATGCACCCAAATTTTCATTATTTTTTTTTTTTTTTTTTTTTTGAGGGGGGGGGGGGTTTAGACTTAAAATTTTCATTTTAATGTTTTTTCAATGTGAAATTTATGATTAATAATGACCTTTCAATTATTATCTTTTGACAAGCATTCAATTCCTTGTTTCAACATATTTACTTTAAATTAAGCTTTTTGTTTATCTCTTGTACATTGTGTATATAAGAATTTCTGTTTTTGTTTTTGTTTTTTTTGAATCAATTAAAATAGAAGGTCATTTTTGTTAGTGAAAATAACATGCATTTCAGAATTGTAGTATTTAATGCCATAAAAGCTGCAACACATCAAAGAGAACATCTATATGGATGTGGGTTATCTTTACAGTATAAATGTGAGAGAGAATGATTGTGTAAATGATTGTGCAAATGTAGTTTATTTAAGTTTATTTCATTGTATTACATTGTTTTGCTTGCTCTTGTGTATAGACAAAAATATTGTATATCAAGTCAATATAACATATGGATAATCATATAAAAATTTTGTCAATGAATGTTAGGGGTCTTTTCTCTAGTGCTAAGAAAAGATCTGATGTCTTCAACTGGGCGAAATCAAAAAATAGTTCGATTGTGTGTTTTCAAGAAACACACAGTACAAGAGATATTGAAACTTTATGGGGGGATGAATGGGGTCATCAGTGTTACTTCAGTCATGGTGATAGTAGAAGTGCTGGGGTTTGTGTCATGTTCAGAGGGGGTTATGATTACGAAGTTCATGAATCTCTTATAGACCAACATGGACGATACATCATATTAGACGTGACTCTATACGATCAAAGGTTAACTTTGGTATGTTTATATGGTTATAACACAGATAAACCAGATTTTTTCTGTGATATCCTACAGAAAACTATGAGATTTTCGAATACAAGTTTCATCTTCTTGGGTGACTGGAATGTAGTGCAGGATAAGAATGAAGATACTTATAATGTAATACATGACAGAAACCCCAACTCCAGGAGAAAGATTGATGAAATTAAGGACACACTTTTGCTGTTAGACCCTTGGAGGACTTGTTATCCTAGTGATAGAAAATTTACATGGCGTCAGAAATCTCCCATTAAACAGAGCCGTCTTGATTATTATCTTGTATCTGAGGACCTTTTTACATTGATGGAATCAACAAAAATTATTCCTGGATACAGGACAGATCACTCTGCCATTATATTTACTTTTACAGCATCCTTAGCTAAGCGGGGCAAAGGATACTGGAAATTTAATTCTCAGCTTTTAAGAGAACCTGCATATGGAGATTTAGTTATAAACTGCATCAGAGACACTGTTTCTGAGTATTTCTCTGGGGGTGATTCCGAAGATTTTCTTCATGTTCAGTTATCTTGCAGTGATCAGCTATTTTTAGAGGTTCTAAAAATGAAGATTCGTAGTCTTACTATCTCCCACTGTATTAAAAAATCAAGGGAAGAAAAAGATGTTTTCAAGGGACTGGAGTTAGAAATCCAGTCTTTAGAAAACAGTGTAAATTTAAACCCTAGTGAAATTAATGTGACGTCACTCAATCAGAAAAAGTGTGAATTAGAGAAGCGACGACAAACATTAGTTGAGGGCCTTATTCTCCGTTCTCGTGTAAATTGGCATGAGAATGGAGAAAGATGCACTAACTATTTTTGTAAGTTAGAAAAGAAAGCCTTCTTAAATAAAACCATGACTGAACTCATTGATGACCAAGGTAATCAAATTTCTGATCAATCTAAAATATTGTTTGAACAGGAGCAGTTTTATAGGACACTTTATACATCTAAGTCATTCAGTAATGATGACAATCCATTTTTTAAACATGACATAAAACTCAGTGCAGAACAAAAACTTCTTTGTGAGGGAAACTTATCTTTTAGGGAATGTGGGGAAGCTTTAAAACAGATGCAAAATGGAAAGTCTCCAGGATCTGATGGATTTACAGTGGATTTTTTCAAATTTTTTTGGAAAGATATTGGTCCATTTGTCTTTAGATCTCTGCAATTTGGATATGAGTTGGGCCATTTTTCAGATTTTCAATACCAAAGTATTATTACTTGTATTCCTAAGGAAGGGAAAGATAGGAGGTACATGGGTAACTGGCGACCGATCAGCTTAATGAACACAGATATGAAAATTGCATCTGCAGTTCTTGCTGGTAGAGCTAAAAAGGTACTGTTCGCCATTATTAGTGACACACAAAAGGGCTTTATGAAAGGGAGATTCATAGGAGAGAACACTAGACTTCTATATGATTTAATGCACTATCTAGAAAAAAATGATATAGAAGGATTGTTATTACTAGTAGATTTCGAAAAAGCCTTTGATTCTATAGAATGGGATTTTTTAAAGCAGGCTTTGATTAGTTTTAATTTTGGTCCTTCTTTTTGTAAATGGTTTGATGTGCTTTATGCAGATGCAAAGAGCTGTGTCATTAATAATGGTAATATGTCCCAATTTTTCAACCTTGAAAGAGGCTGTCGCCAGGGGGACCCGTTATCTCCCTATTTGTTTATTATTGGGGTGGAATTACTTGCCATACAGCTAAAAGGGAATCCAAAAATAAAAGGGGTGAATATAAATGGGAATCTGCCACTCATTAGTCAGTATGCAGATGATACGTTTCTTACACTGGATGGAAGTGAAGATTCATTAAAAGAGACCCTTTCTTGTTTTGAAAAATTTCACAAAGTCTCAGGATTAAAGATAAATACAACTAAAACAAAAGTTGTTTGGATTGGAAGTAAGAGATATTCTGACTTGGTTTTATGTCCTGAAACAAATCTAAGCTGGTCCTGTTCAAACTTTAAGGTTTTAGGATTAAATTTCTCTTTGGATCTAGAGTGTATGCCCAGTTTGAATTTCAGAGCAAAAATCATTGATATTTCAAAATTATTGAAAAGTTGGCAGCATAGGAAGCTAACACTACTTGGCAAGGTTACTGTTATTAAGACTCTTGCACTTCCGAAATTGATTCATTTGCTTACATCTTTACCTAATATATGTCAATCCATGTTGAATGAAATCAACAGATTATTCTTTAATTTTATATGGGATGGAAAAACAGAAAAAATCAAACGTGATACACTGATTGCAGATAAAAAGGAGGGAGGTTTGAAAATGGTTCATTTACAATCTTTCAACTTTTATCTTAAAGTCGGTTGGGTGAGGCGATTTTTTTCAAATTTGAATGGGGACTGGCAAAATATTCTTAAGTTGATATTGAAAAAATTTGGGGGTGCAAGATCTTTTTCTTTACAAAACTTCAAATTTTTAGAGATTGGAAATCAACTCAGCAATCCTTTTTGGAAAGATGTTTTTCAAGCTTTACACTCATCTAAACCACATGTTAAAACTGATGTCAAGGAGTGTCTCTCGATGGATATCTTGAATTTTGTGAAAACAGAAGATTTCTCATTATATAACAGATGGGGAGTTGCCGGTGTGCAAAACCTCTGTCACATTTTTGACCATCAAAGAAGAGATTTTTTCACATTTGATCAGATTAAACAAAAAGTTCAGACAAATAATTATATGCACTATTACAGTTTAATATCAAATATCCCTATGGAGGTAAAACAGTGTATTAGGGAAAACACTGATACTGACTTAGAAAATTTTACTCCGCAGGAAAATTTTTTGGAGAAAATTACTAGCAGTAAAAATATCAAATTCATATATAATAATCTTATTGTAAAATGTGCACATCCTCCAGTTGTAAAATTTTCAAAATGGGAGGATGAGCTGCATTCTAACATTGAAGACTGGAAAAAATACTTTTGTATACTTCAGAAATGTTGTAGAGATACATATTTGTATAATTTCCAATATAAGTTTTTACATAGGACTATTCCTACAAATACATTTTTATATAAGATTAAAATCAAAGATACAAAGTTATGTTCTTTTTGTAGATGTGAAGATGAAACTATTGGACATTTATTTTATGATTGTCAAGTGACATCAAATTTTTTATATTTGTTTTGTGCTTGCCTGAAAAATTTCTATGTTAACATTGATTTTAACAAAAAAAACTTTTTTCTTGGTTTTGTAGAAGAAAGCTTATTTTTAAATTTTCTAGTAATTTTTGCCAAAAAATACATATATAAATGCAAGCTAGAAGAAAAGCTTCCAAATGCAATTGAATTAAAAAATAGACTGAGAAACTTTTATAACTTAGAGTTATATACAGCAAGAAAATACAACAAAGTTTTTGAACTTGAAAAACTTTGGGCCCCTATGCTAATTATTTATCCTGAATGGTAATCTAACAACCAAATTTATATCAATATATATATCTTTTTGACCTATTTATGGAACAGAGCAAACAACATGTAATATATGCATAGCACATGTAAACCTTCTTTTTTTTTTTTTTTCTTCTATTTTAAAATAATCTATAGATATTTCTTTATGAAGAGATTGTGAAAAAAGAGAGAAAGAGAGAGTGAGAAAGAAGGAGAGAGAGTGTGAAAGAGAGAGAGAAAAAAAAAAAGATTTTCAAAATATTTATTTTTTAGTTTGTGTAAATCTTGATAAAACAATAGTCTATTGTTGTTATATATTTGAAACCCTGTAACACCCTAGTCAGGTGGTGCTGTAAGGGTGATGTTAAATCCTGACTATTGAAAAAATAAATAAAAAATAAAAAAAAATCTATGAGTCTACAGTTGACGAACAAAATTCTACGTATCGATAGGCAAAATCTTAGACACCATCAAAATAAAAGCAACGAATTGAAGTTTATATGAGAACAAGAATAAACAAAATCAACCAACGACAAAAATGCATTGTTCTCATTTTTACAAGACAGGAGTGAAAAAGTCTTTGTAAACAATTATTAGAACAAAATTTATATTGAAAATTAAACAAATCTTCAGTTGTGTTGCTTATAAAATTGAGAAAGGAAACGGAGAATATGTCAAAGAGACAACAATTCGACCATAGATCAGACAACAGCAGAAGTCACCAACATGTCTTTAATGCAAAGAAAAACTGCCGCACCTGGAGGCGTCATTCAACTGGCCCCTAAACTAGTTAAGTGATAATCAACGCCATACTTAACCTCAAATGGTACACAAGAAACTAAAACTAAAAATAATACCACACTAACAAAGTCCAGAGGCTCCTAACTATTGACAGGCGCAAAAATGCGGCGGGGTTAAACATGTTTATGAGATCTCAACCCTTCCCCTATACCTCTAGTCAATGCAGAAAAGTAAAGACATAACAATATGCACATTAAAATTTAGTTCAAGAGAAGTCCGTTTACCCAAGTACAGATAAAATACAGTATAAAATCAACTTTGAATTGCATTTTAAGTAGTTTGTTATAATTAATTTAAATCTTTTTTATTATCTTATTGAACACAAAAGAAACGCCATCAGAGTAAACTGTTAAAAATATGCTTTAACAAACAATATAGAAAACAATAACTTACTTGTAATCCCAAATATTCATAGTCTTTATACAAACTACGACCTTTTTCCAGACTCATATCATTGAATAAAGGCAACAGTAGTATACCGCTGTTCAAAACTCATAAATCCATGGACAAAAAATAAAATCGGGGTAACAAACTAAAACCGAGGGAAACGCATTAAATATAAGAGGAGAACAACGACACAACACCGAAACGCAACACACACAGAAACGGACCAACCATCAGACAAAATACCACGAGAATAACAAATATAACATCAAAACCAAATACATGAATTTGGGATAGACTAGTACCGTGCCACGTCTTATCTTTGTATCTCAAAAATAAGAGAAAACAAACGACACAACGTTAAAATGCAACACACACAGACACGAACAATAATATAACAATGGCCATCTTCTTGACTTGGTACAGGACATTTTTAAAGGGGAATAAAAATGGTGGGTTGAATCTGGTTTTGTGCATGCCAAACCTCGCACTTTAATGGCAAAGTTAAATATAACATTGAAATGACAACATAATATTACAGGACTACAATACAAATAAATAGGAGAACATATTAGACAAAGAAACACATGAATAATAGATAACAAAAAGCATCAGGTTTAAAATTCAATAGGCCTAAAACGCGCCTCGTCCACACAAGACTCACCAGTGATAAAAGATCGAAAGTGAAAATTACAAAGTTGTACAGCACTGAAGATCAAAAGTTGAAAAAGGTTGTGCCAAATATTGCCTTTATCAATGAAGCATCCATATAACCTGCAATAATGCAAAATATTGGCAATGTCAGCATCATTAAATGAAATAGTTGCATAGTCTTTATTTTTTAAAGTTTTTAGCCATGGCGTTGTCAGTTTGTTTTCAATCTATGAGTTTGAATGTTCCTCTGATACCTCTTTATCATACGTTTTTCCAGATTTTGTCGCACCATAGAGTTAAGTATAACCTATTTGTAAGATTTATACAATTTGCAAAATGTAATAAATTATTCATCAATTGAGTCCTTTTTTGCCGATTTTTATTAACTGGAATCTGAAAGTGAATTCTGTTGATGCATGAATATGAAATAAAGTGAAACATGTCGACGCTCTAGATATTGCGTCTTTTCGAAATAATGCGTTAACTTCCGACTATTTTCATTGAAAAAGAATTTATCTGATTTGAACGTTTCTTCAAGATTAAAGAATTAAGAAAAACATTTTTTTCCTTCATATCTAAATTAATGACTCCGTCCGTTCGTCTTCAACTTATAAGTTTGAATATCCATTTGCTATTGTTCCCCTCTAGAAAAACAACAGGTTTTTTGCTAAAGAGTTGTTAATCACTGTAATCTCATATGTATGCTGCAATCAAGGAAATATTAATATTCAAATCTGTTTCATTATATGAAAAATAATATCATTTATATATATCCGAACTCTTACGTTCATATATGAATTGTCTTAGCTGTTCTATTTGTTGGTCGACATATCTAGCAAATTTGCTACCTGCAAGATCGAACTGCGCAGTTTCGGTTATTTTCACATCAACAGCAGTGACTACTTGGTTGTAAGACACCAAAGCCAAAATACACAACTGTAGAAGTGCAATCATCTTCGTTCACTCTAGATCTCTACTGCTTCAAAAAGATGAACTGTGAGTGAAGGTGTATAAGTTTACTACGCCCTTTAAACACAATAAAGCCCCTTTGGTGCAGCATAAAGGACTTTAGGGTACACTTAAATATTTTATGTTTTATTTTTATGCCGTACATGATTATGTTTTATTTTATGGTGGCAATATTAGTTATTTGTGGTAAATAGTTTTGTAGATGGTTATGAACCTGACTTGGCAACTTCCAGAACGCTTGTAACTGATACGAAGGCACTACTTCACGCACATGTTTAAAAATTCAGCATGTGTTTCCATTTGTTTGTGAGAGAAAACATAGAGATATTTGATGTCACTCAAACGTACAAATATAATCCCCAGCCTCTCCCGAGTTTCCACAGAGAATTCGAATTTTCATGCACTGTTGATCTTCAGATTTTATTGTTAACAAAGAAGCATAATTAATATGTTGGGACAGACATGGTTTTGGTGATATTTGCTCCTAAAAAGTAGCTGAACACTTTTTTTAAAGACAGATAATTGGAGATACCACTAAATTATTTCCTTTTCAAAGTTTCAGATTTTATTTAATTATGACATTTGTATTTTGTACTAGAAATATGGTAGAACAAAATTCAAAATTGATTGTTAAACCCCCACGCTTTATAGCATGCATTATCATAACGTGTATCAGTTGTTAATTGCATCATTGGACCATAAATCAACTTCCTGCGGTAGAAGTGACTTTTGTAGTGCAACCAACTATTTTATGTTTTATTTTTAAGTCGTTTATGGTAGTGTTTTATTTCAGCAATGTTGTAAATAGTTTCGAAAAAAACAGTACAATAACATGTTAATCTAAAGATAAGGTGTGGTATGATCGGCAACAAGACTTCACGAGATACAAAACGGGTCATTCAACAAATCAATGAGTAAAATCTATACCGCATTTCAACTACAAAAGATCCCGAAGTGACACAATTGAAAGTCTGATTTATGTATAATGTAATGAACAAAAAACAAATATGATATTCAGCAGTAAACGACACCAACTTAATTACATGCTCCTAATGTCTTGAACGTTTCGATATTAAAGGCGAGTAATGGCTATAACTCAAAGACGTGTTCAATATTTCGTATGCTTTAAAAGAAGTCAATTTTAACGTTAAATGGCGTAAAAATATTGACCAAATTAAATGGAATAAAATAGACTGCACTGCAACTATAACTTATTCACAAAATTCTGGAGGCCGCAAAATGCATTTACTATTCACGTTTTGTTCATAAAAAAGGGTACTGAAACACTTTAAAAAAACAATTACACTTTATATTTACAATGGCATCAGTTTCACAATTGGTCTAGTTGTAATCAATCATTTTGATGTACGAAGTTTGATTGATCTCACTACTCCATCATTCCCGGTGATCAATAACTGCTAGTTGCAACATCATTCGCGATGAATTGTTCATAATTTGTACGACGGAACCAACTTTTACATGTGCGCATTGGTCTCCGGCGACGCGATTGAATTCTCTTAATCCGGTAAGGTTTTACATTCTCCACCGTTTGGCAATATGTTCGAATAAAGTTGCTGAATGGTTGAAAAGGGTTTTCGCTTCTTAAAATCTAAATTCGAATTATTGTCCTCTGAATCAGTGTTGTTCTCTTGTGTTAATCATCTTTCCTGTATTTGATGTGACGGCGTAAAGCTGGGGTCACACGTTCACGATTTTTACTACCGTCCTTGACAGGACCATTCCCGATTAAAATTTATCAAAAGTCTGATCAAGATCCTATGAATCGTGGATGTAAATTCAAACTTAAAAAATTTAATCACGACAACAATCAGATATTGTTCAGGAAGCGTCGATATTCAACCGTTTCAAAGCGAATTTATCCCGATAATCCCGTTCTAAATCCGCTTCTAATCCGATTTGTATCTTTCGCCAGGTAAAATTCGACCGAGTCTGTCACGACTGCGTCCCGATTCTACCGAATATAATCCGACAGAGATCAGATAGTGACAAGACAGTGAACCGACGCTGACGGAAGTTATCCATTCGAACAAATTTCTCCAGATTATTCCCGTTCCACAGGACACCGTCCCGAATACACAGAATAATGTTAGGAATTAGATCCGATACAGCAGAATCTGTCACGACATAGGCACGATTGTAATACGACTAGACAAAATCGGCTGAGTTTCCCCGAATGTAACGGGACGCACCTAACTGTCGGGGTGCTTTGCCGAACTATTCGGACCCTTCCCGACCAGTAGGAATCTGTTACGAACTATAACGACTGCGTTCAGACAATAATAGGACATTCCAGATAATTGAGGATACTAATCCGACTTTTTCACTTTTCGTGTCGTATCGCTGTCTGATCTCAAACGGGAGTAATAATCGGCAATGTGTGAACCCCGCATTAGCGGCTGTAGATCTCGGAAGTCGGAAGACAAATACGTAATGGGACGATCGTTGATTACACATTCGATATCTATCAAAGTTGTTTGTAATACGTCAGAATTTACTCGTGATTTCCCTACCAATGTTCTCAATGTCGTTTTCGTAATCCTACTTTTGGTACATACATAATGTGGCTTGTTAAACATGTGTGCAGCATCACACCCTTTAACTTGAGACAGTGGTGTAACGGCACAAAGGAACAACTATGCAAATCAATAAACCAAAAACAGATAAGAGAAACAGAAAAAAGACAACAGCTCAATCGCAGACTCTTTGGTCAGGCATAGAATGTGGCAAGGTTAACCTAGGACAGTGGTGTAACAGCATACACCTATTGAATGTGTAAGAGGGTTAAAGCAATTGCGTTGTCCCTGGGAAACAATCTTTGCTAGAGGCGAAGCCAAGGGCAATAGTTTGTATGCGGAGGGACAACACACTTGCTATTACCCACACAACCAGTCATTAGGTGTTTTATTATACTGAACAACATAATCATTAAGTGTTTCTTAAAGTCTTCATGTTTCATCTGAAAGAAAAGGTAAATGTACCTTAACTTGACGGGCACAAGATGAACTATACATTTTTTTTTCATATTTTGTGTTGTTTTTGTAAATATTTTTTTTCTCTACTAGTATCAAGACCGGGAAAAATTGTGTTAAAATTTCAATGCATAAACCAAATTTAAGCTTAAGTACACCAACCTTAAATTCATCGACAGACCCATATTAAATATTTGTTAGTGTATCTTAGATTTTTACAAATGCACCACTAATATTTTCTGTCTCTTTTATAATTGTTTCTTGTAAGTGATGTATTAAATTGAGTTTATGATAGACACAAACAGATTATACCATTTACGATATTTTAGTTTGACCTTATCGAGTACACAAATCTAAGGAGAATATTTATTGACGTCATCATTGTCCAATTATAAAAAAAAAAAAAAGTGCGTGAAATATGATAAGAATAGGATTAAACGCCCTTTTAAAGGAATTTATGGTGTATAAGCTCGACCAATTCACTCATAAACAAATAAAAGTCCAAAACACTTTAATGATATGTTAGTGAGTGACTTGGTCCAGTTTATACACCAATAATTCCTTTAAAAAGATGTTTAATCCTTATAACTCTTTAACACTAAAGATAGGGAATATACGTTTCCACAAACGTTACCTTTATCACATGTAAATTGCATTTTTATGTCATTGAATAGGCCTGGCGCATGAATACATGTATATTTGTTGGTTAACGCAAAAATATGTACTCAATGAAATTTACTATCTAATAAAAAATAAACTGCACAAACACTTGTTATCATTCAAACGAACATGTTTGTGTTTATTATTTTATTTAACGATTAACGTACAGTGAAAATAAATATTATCGACGCCATCTTGTATACATTAGTTACGAAAAGAAGTTCGGTCAACGTCGTATATTGAAAAATAACTAACGTAAATACCAACTACCACAAGTCCTCTCGAACAATCATATCTAATATGACAATCATATAAGAATTATACAACTATTAACGGAGGTAACAGCCTTTGAAACTATTGACCGGCAAACAGTCTGTGGAATAAAATAGCACAATTATTTCAATATTTTTTTTTGTTATATAGTAAAAACAAACAGAGGTATATTAATATTATATATACTACATAAAAAAGACCTATAAAAATAACTTTTAAAAGAGCATTATTCATCTGATGGATACAAAGATGAATTACATCTAAAAAAAAAAAACACAGAGCGAATTTAGCATGGCACTTACATTTTGTATACACCCCAAACAAAAAAGTCCAGATCACAGTTACTGACAGCTTGTTGAAAGCCAAAAAAACAACATATAAATTCACACATCGTAAACTTAAATTTGAATCAATACACATCCAGCTTCCAATAGCTTTTGTGCAAAAAGGTATCATAAAAACCACAGAAAAACATGACATTGTTCAAAAATACAGAAATCAACATTTTTTGCATATCTATTTAAAAAAAATATATTGAATTTGATTTGACTGCTGTCCTATAAATTCGTTTGTCTAATTATAGTTGAAGCAATGTTGATGGGATATGTCTTTCAAAAGATAACCATGTGGCATTAAGAATGTAATAAGGTGAAAATAAAAAAGATATAGATTTTAAAATCGATACTGTAAGGTAGAAGAGCATTAGTTCTCAATTTTCATTCACCAGATTAAATCATTTGCTCCATTCTTGACATGAGCTTTGCCAAAGGTTCTAACCGTTTGCATCGTGAAATATAAAAAAATAATAGTTATGAATACTATTTTATTTATTTATTTACATTTGTTTTGTATCACCAAATTCACTATAACAAGAATATTCTGTTTAATTTCCAATTATAATTACATCAAGGATGTACCTTTGTATTATTACCAATTCCATATACGTTATATATACATTTTGTATTTCATATCATTTAGATAATTTGATGTTGCCGATGGGTTTCAACATTTATGTTGTTAAAAAGTTATGTTATAATTAAATGAATAACTTAAAGTTGCAAACGAAAAAACTGTTGACGCAATTGGATCTTCTGGGTTTGGACGCAAGATAAGACACGGATTTTCTGTTATTTGGATGCTTTCTTGAATCCCACATAAATAAGAGTTTTTTTTTATTTTAACTAAACATTCTGATTATTTTTTTTAATATCAATTTATAATTCTGAGGAAATAAATAACCGTTTTGATAATTCGGAAGAATCATCCCACTTTTAGTTGTATTCGCATTTCCACATCTCTTTTCCATGGAGATTATTTTACCCCGACCATCAGTGATGGTTTATTGACTTTGAAATTTATTTTGCTAAATTGACATGTATTACCTTGTTTCCATGTTTGTTTAAAGGGAACTACTTAAGTCAATGGTATTTGGTTTGCATTGGCACACCTCATTTCGATCCATAGAGAGTGTTTAGTGTATTGTTCAACATTTGCATTATCGAAATTACAAAAAAACACAAGACATATCTTACTGTGATAACAGTTTATTACGTATTCAGAGCAAATATGTTCTCATACAAAAATAAACAATTAATATAAAATGTATTACATGTATCTGATAATAATGAATGCAAAACATATAAAGATTATTAAATAATACAGCATACAATAGCTTGGCTAAGGAAGTGGTCAACTAAGCTATATAAAGATATCCCAATGCTACGTGTAACACACGCTACAACAGCATACACAAATGAAGAAGCACACAAACTTAATAAACTGGTGTTATAACCAAAAACCATTTGTATCGACAAAAAATATATGAGCCAGTCCATGCGAAAAGGTAAAAAAACGAAAAAAATACGAAATTCTAAAAAGTGTGCATTATTATTGGTAGTAAATTTGTGATTTATAAAACACATTTACTTTTCCTCATATCCTGAAGCTGTGGGCTACACGCACCTGCAAGTGTTGAGACCCCACCTGTTTAGTTTTATCAAGTTTTTAATGAATTATTTCATATAGTTCAATCATTTTGAAAGTACAATTTAAATGACTTGATTTGCTAATTGATAATGTTAGCCAATGTAGCAGTGGGGATAAGGCTCTCGCTTACGATGAGGATATCAATGGAATCAAACCGGGCAACGGTTTGACTCCCGTGCAACGACGGTTGATTTAAATAATATTAAATAACTTAACTTAACTGAATTTCAATTTCTAAAACACAAAATGTCAGTTTTTGTAATTTCCCTCATGATTTAATGTTAACTTACTTTCTTTAAACCTGTAGAACTGAATGAAATTATTGACTTTGCGTCTTAAGGTCGTTATGTCATTACATTGTATTAGAAAGTACGGACCCATGACGACTTTGGGACGGTTTACGTTAGATCAACTTTGAGTAATAATTAAACTCATCAAACATGTCAAAGATACAAGGATATAATTTTGTATTTACACCAGACGTGCGTTTCCCTACAAAAGACTCATCAGTGACACTCGAATTCAAAAAGTTAAATAGGCCAAATATAAATTTAGAAACAAATTAATGTTTTTTGTCGATTAACTTACCTTTGTATTTTATCTAATACATACTTGTTTTTCAAATTGATTGATTAAGGTTCAAGTTATATTGGTATATAAATAAGAAACGTTATTTTCAATTGACAGCTTGGCAGTCATAACATTGCCAGTCGAATTACTGATGCATGGATTTTTATTGAGGGATATTGTGGTGATTAACAATTAAATCACTGATAAGTATTTGGTTTTCTAATCATTTCAACATTTCACTGGACTTTCTGGAGAAATATTTATAGTGCTTTTGAAAATTTCCGGATAGTCGAGATCTCTGTTCTAAAACAAATTTCTTATTATGTTGCAGAAAAAGTATGTCAAAATGTGAAATGAGAAACTGTCCGTCCTTGATATTTTATCGTGATTTTAACTGAAATTGCGCCGCAGGAATATACGACCCGGCAAATAAGAAATCGCAGATGAGAAGCGATCGAATGGTATTTGATTTTTTCAAATGAATGAATGAATAAATATTTAATGTTAAAATGCAAGCTGAATTATAACAAACAATTACATTTATATATACAATATAAAACTAGAGGCTATAAAGAGCCTGTGTCGCTCACCTTGGCATATGTGAATTAAATAAAGGAAGCAGACAGTTCATGACAAAATTGTGTTTAGGTGATTGTGATTTGTTTGTACATCTTCCTTTACTGAACATTCTTGCTGCTTACAATTATCTCTATCTATAATGAACTTGTCCGTGACGTTTCAGTGGAAAATGTTAGTAAATATTTACAAATTTTATGAAAATTGTTAAAAATTTATTATAAAGGACAATAACTTCTTAGGGGGTCAATTGACCATTCTGGTCATTTTGACTTATTTTTGAGTCTTGAATTGCTGTACATTATTGCTTTTTACAGTTAATCTCTATCTGTTGTCCGATTCATCTAAAAATTTCAGGGCAGATAGATCTTGACCAGTTAAACAATTTTACCCCATGTCAGATTTGCTCTAAATGCTTTGGTTCTTGAGTTATAAGCCACAACTGCATTTTACCCCTATGTTCTATTTTTAGCCGTAGCGGCCATCTTGGTTGGTTTGCTCGGTCACAAAACTAAATTTTTAACTAGATAGCCTAATAATGATTCTGGCTATGTTTGGTAAAATTTGACCCAGTAGTTTCAGAGGAGAAGATTTTTGTATAAGTTAACTAAGATTTACGAAAAATGGATAAAAATTGACTGTAAAGGGCAATAACTCCTGAAGGGGTCAACTGACCGTTTTGGTCCTATAGACTTATTCGTAAATCTTACTTTGCTGAACATTATTGCTGTTTACAGTTTAACTCCATCTATAATGATATTCAAGATAATAACCAAAAACAGTAAAATTTCCTTAAAATTACCAATTTCGGGGCAGCAACCCAACAATAGGTAGTCTGGTTCATCTAAAAATTTCAGGGCAGATAAACAATTTTACCCCTTGTCAAATTTGCTCTAAATGCTGTAGTTTTTGAGTAATAACCAAAAACTGCATTTAACCTCCATGTTCTTTTTGTAGCCGTGGCGGCCATCTTAGTGGTTGGCCGAGTAAAAAAACCCAATTTTCAAACTAGATACATCAATGATGATTGTGGCCAAGTTTGGATTAATTTGGCCCAGTAGTTTCAGAGGAGAAGATTTTTGTAAAATATAACGCCGGACGGCGGATCTGGACCTGATAAACAGTTTTAGCTCGTCAGATCTGCTCTAAATGCTTTGGTTTTTGAGTTATAAGCCAAAAACTGCATTTTACCCCTATGTTTTATTTTTAGCCATGGCGGCCATCTTGGTTGATTGGCCGGGTAAGAGAACACAAATTGTAAAATATAACGCCGGACGGCGGACGACAGACGACGGACGACAGACGACGGACGCCAATTGATGAGAAAATCTCACTGGGCCCTTCGGGCTCGGTGAGCTAAAAAGGAGATGTAGTATGATTGCCAATGAGACAACTCTCCACAAGAGACCAAAATGACAGAGAAGTTAACAACTATAGGTCACCGTACGACATTCAAGTCTTCAACAATGAGCAAAGCCCATATCGGATCTCAGCTATAAAATACCCCGAAATGACAATGTAAAACAATTCAAACGAGAAAACTAGCAGAGCCTTATTTATGTACTAAATATAAACAAAAACAACTAAGTAACACATTAACAAACGACAACCACTGAATTACAGGCTCTTTACTTGGGACAGGCACATAAGGATTTTCTTACCCCAGGAGTAGAATACCTTAGCCGTATTTGGCACAACTTTTTGGAATTTGGGATCCTCAATGCTCTTCAACTTTGTATTTATTTGGCTTTTTAACTATTTCGATCTGAGCGTCACTGATGAGTCTTATGTAGACGAAACGCGCGTCTGGCGTATAAAATTATAATCCTGGTACTTTTGATAACTACATACACATAAGTAAAAAATTAACAAATAGGCGTACGATTCATTGTACACTGCACGTATGCCTAGTGGTTGCATTAAATATAAAATTGAATGGTTAATGTCTCTCGATTAGTTGATAGATATAGTTTAACATTGACTTTGTCAGATTTTATGGATTTATCCATTTTTCAAAATAACCTTGTAGTTCAGTATTTTCTTTTAATTGATATCTTTAATAAATATAATTAATCATTTTTCCCTAACATGATTGAGTAACTATTTAAATAAAAACTATTGAGAACTTTGTAGGCTTTATATGATTCAGAAGCATCATTAAATAAAAGAAATAAAAAAAATTCCAAAGAAGCTGCACTTTATTACTATTCAAATTCATCATTCTTATAAAATATGGCTCTTATAAACTAAAACTTTATTATTTTATTGAATTCCGTATGATTCAAACTGTAGAGTCAAACATACATCTGTTTGCAACTTTCAATTTTGCAAAATCATATACTGTGGATTCATTATTATTCGTTAGGTACCAATTTTCGTGTATTTCGTGGGTACAGGCGAACCACGAATTCATATATTCAACGAATTACAAAATTTCTGCAGGCTTCGTATGCAAAGATTTGCAAAACCACGAAATCAAATGTCCACGAAAGTTTCCGTCAATCCACGAAAATAAATGAATCCACAGTACTCAACACTGATACATGTAATGTAATTAATCACAAAAATAATTTATGTTATATAGTTGTAAAACAAAATATACATAATATTAGCAAGGTATAAATTAAAAGCGAACATTAAGTCAGCCTTTTGAACGAGTATATAGCACTTAAAATATGCAAAAGTAATACGTATAACTATGGACGGAAAGCAAATGCTTTTCAAAAATGAAATGTTCAGCAAACATGTATTTTCTATAACATTGATATATGACAAGACTCAAAACTCATTCGTTGTCCAAAAAGTTATTTATTATGCGATGTATAGATATACAAATAGTTAATGAATACTCATAATGATATTAATATTTATATTTAATATTTCTCCTGCAATTAATATACTGTTATAACACGGATAATCCATTGTTGCTTTACTGGCCATTATTAATGTGTTTTTATCAATTCAACATATTTCAAATTGAAAACAAGTCAAAGTTATATAACAAAGTATGGGCAATATGCCATTAGAAAAAGCTTAGGATATACTGCAAACCAACTTCTTTTGTGAAATGTATTAAGTCTTTCTCGTAATGTCCTTTTCTAGTCATCCCGCTACAATTTAATTTAATTATTTTTTTTTATTCTATAAACCTTATCAGGGAAGATTAAAACTTCATGAAATCTTGAATATTTTTTTTCGCATATTTTTTTAAGTCAGTTTTTAGAATTTACTTTTCATTCTGTAGACTATAATAGAACTATGACAAGATTATTTATCAACCCCGAAACTCTATCTATAATTTTTATTGAGATATAAAAAGTAAAAAAAAAAATATCATCATGTAGGGAAATGACGCAATATGTTTCTATAACATTAATATGTTAATAATTGTTATATCAAACATTCATAAAAACGGAATTGGATTTAAGAAACTCTACTATTTCATCACGTTTGTTATCTAAAGCTATTGTAAGAGCATTTTGACAATTATGATTTCGACTTTGAACATCAACTCCACTTTTGATTAAGAGTTTGACTATTGGTAGGTGACCCTCCTGACATGCAATCAGTAAAGGTGTGTTTCCATCTTTATCTATTCCGTTATTTACATCCACGTTTTTTGAAATAAATGTTTTACAAATTTCGGTACAGCCCCTACGACAAACTTCGAAAAAAGGCGTCTCACCTTTGTGATTATGATCATGTATATCACATCCATATTCTATCAATAAATTTACTATCTCATTGTTTTCAGCTACACATGCCCAATATAATGGCGTGTTTCCATCATTATCGCTTAGCGATATGTCAGAATCTTTCTCAATAAGGCGTTGTACTGTAGAGTAATTTCCCTTACTACAAGCCAATATTAGAGGTGTAGTCCCATTTTTGTCAGGTTTATTGATTTCACATTTATTACCTTCATGTAATAGCAAGTTAACTATGTTATCATATTCCTTTTCACAGGACACATACAATGGTGTTTTGCCGTCTTTATTGGCAATGTTCTTGTCTGCACCCTTTTCAATTAGACATTGCACTGTAGAGAAATGTCCTCGACTACACGCACCATTCAGAGCTGTGTTACCATAATTGTTCTCTTTATCGATCATGTCTCTATTACATTGCTTATCAATTATTTTTCTAACAATATCAATTTTACCAAAGAAACACGCAAAATGAAATGATGTTTGTCCGGCTTTATTGATAAGGTTAATGTTAATATCCTTTTTGATAAGACTTTCCACTATTGGCAGGTGTCCTTGAGCACAAGCCTCCATGAAAGGTGTTGTTTCGTTTTTGTCACATTGATTGAAATCACATCCATTGTCTATCAAAAAGTTTGCCATGTCTGTATTACCGACAGTACAACACCAGTAGAATGGCGTTCGACCTTCATGATCGGCAATGTTTATATGAGCACTTTTGTCAATTAGAAATTTTGCAGTAGAGGGAATTCCTTTGTCACAAACTGCCATTAGAGGTGTCTTGCCGTTATTTTTAGCTTGATTAACATCGCACCCGTTATGTATTAGTAACTTTACTATGTCCGTGTTAACACTTAAACATGATAAATACAATGGCGTTCGCCCTTCTCCATCGGTTTTGGTGATATCACCATCCATTTCAATCAGATGTTTAACAACTGAAAGGTGTCCTTTCTCACAAGCCGCCATTAGAGGTGTTTTCCCATTGTTGTCAGGTTTATCAATCTCGCATTTGGTATCTATGAGAAACTTGACTATTTCAATGCTATTACTGCAACATGACCAATACAACGGCGTTTTACCCTCACTATCACTGTTATTGATATAGGCTCCTTTTTTTGTAAGAAGTTTAACTAAAGAGAGATGGCTGTGTATACATGCCGTGATAAGCGGTGTTCTATCCAATTTGTCAAGTTCATCTAATTCACATCCTTTATGCATCAGTAAGTTGACTATGTCAATGCTACCACCAATACAGGACCAATTCAATACCTTTCCACCATCATTATCGTCAATGTGAATATCAGCATCTTTCTCAATCAGAAGTTTTGCTGTTGTATAATGTCCTTTACTACAAGCCTCCATAAGAGGTGACTGTCCAATGTTGTTAGATTGGTTGATATCACATCCTTTATGGATCAAAACGTTTACTATGTCTATGTAGCCACCAGAACATGACACGAACAATGGCGTTTGTCCTTTCTCATCGGTTTTGTTGATGTCAAATTCCAATAGAATGCGACTTTTATCTGTGGACAGATGTCCTTCAACACGAGCCGCCTTCAGATGAGTTATTCCATTATTATTTAACAGTAATTTTACTATGTGAATGTTGTTTCTGTAACATGACATGTATAATGGAGTTTTCCCATTTTGATCGAATTGGTTTATGTTAGCACCCATTTTAATTAGACGTTTTACTATAGCGACATGTCCTTTATAACATGCAAACATGAGAGGTGTATACCCATATATGTCAGGTACATCTATATTGCATGTTTTATCTATCAGAAGGTTTATTAGGTCAATATTTGTACTCGTGAAAGACCAATGCAACGGGGATTTATCCTCATTATCAGTAATACTTATATCGGCCCCGCTTTTAACAAGAAGTTGAACCACAGAGAGTTGTCCTTTACTACAAGCATAAACTAGTGCTGTTTTTCCTGTTTTGTCAATCATATTGAATTTGCATTGTTTAACTATTAGTATGTCTACTATATCAATGTGGCCGTAAAAACAGGCAACATGAAGCAGCGTTTTTCCTTCTTCATTGGTGCTGTTAATGTCTAAAACCTTATTAATAAGACTTTTTGCTACTGGCAGATGACCTGCAGCACAAGCAGTTGCAAAAAGTGTTTTGACATACATAGGGTCAACTGTATTGATATCAAATCCTCTATCAATCAGTAGGTTAACTCTATCAAGGTATATGTATTTATCATTACAGGACAGACTAAATGCTGTATTCCCATTATTATCGGAAGAATTAATGTCAGCACCTTTTTCAATTAAAAGTTCTGCTATGGAATGATATCCTTCAGCACAAGCTTTCATGAGAGGTGTCATTCCATTATTGTCATGGGTGTTAATATCACATCCTAAATCTAGTAGTAATTTTAAAATGTCAATGCTATTTTTGCAACATGCAACAAACAGTGGCGTCTTTTTCTCCTTATCCGCGTAGTTAAAGTCGGCTCCCAATTCAATAAAACGTTTTACTGTAGATATATGTCCTTGAGTACATGCCAACACAAGAGGTGTTCGTCCATATTTGTCAGGTTTATTAATATCACATGAGTTATGATTAAGAACGTTTATTATATCAATATTTTCACCTCCGCAACACCAATGCAATGGGGTTTGTCCTTCATTATCAGTTATAGTAATATCTGCCCCATTGTCAATAAGAAGTTTAACTAAAGTGATGCATCCTTGTAAACACGCTGCAAAAAGAGCAGGTTGTCTTGAATTGTCCCTTATATTAACATTGCATTTATTTACCATCAGTAAGTCTGCTATATCAATATTACCATGATTACAAGAAACATATAATGGCGTTTGTCCTTGCTCATTAGTTAAATTAATGTCACACCTCTCATTAATAAGACGTTTGACTAATGGCAGATGCCCTTTGGCACAAGCCTTCATGAAAAGTCTTTTGACATTAATATGGTCAGGTCTATCGATAACACATCCTTTATTGATCAGTAAGATTGCTATATCAAGGTCTTCGTGTAGACAGGACAAAAAGAATGCTGTATTGCCATTTTTATCGGACGTATTGATGTCAGCACCTTTTGCTATTAGACTTTGTACTACGGGCAGATGTCCCCCGGCACAACCTGCCATGACAGGTGTCATTCCATCATGGTCACGGGTGTTAAAATCACATTCTGATTTAAGCAGTAAGTTTACAATGTCAATGTTTTTTTTGAAGCAGGATATAAAAAGTGGGGTTTTCCCCTCGTTATTCGCGATATTGACGATTGCATTCATTTCAATTAGACATGTAACTGTAGAGATATGTCCTTGAGTACATGCCGTTATAAGAGGTGTTCGTCCATATTTGTCAGGTTTATTTATATCACATGATTTATCTTTCAGAAGAACGTTTAGTATATCAATATGTTTACCTAAGCAACACCAATGCAATGGGGTTTGTCCTTCATTATCAGTTATCGTAACATCTGCTCCTATGTTAACAAGACTTTGAAGTAACGAGATATGTCCTTCAATACAAGCCGCAACAAGGGCTGTTTTCCCTGAATTGTCAATTAAATTAACATTGCATTCTTTGGCTATCAGTAGGTCTACTATATTTTTATTACCATAGAAGCAAGCAAGATGTAGCAGCGTTTGTCCTTCTTCATTTGCAATGTTGATGTTAACCACCTTATTAATTAGACTTTTGGCTACTGGAAGATGACCTTCAGCACAAGCAGCAATTAAAAGTTTATTGACATACATAGGGTCAACTGTATTGATATCAAATCCTCTATCAATCAGTAGGTTAACTCTATCAAGGTATATGTATTTATCATTACAGGACAGACTAAATGCTGTATTCCCATTATTATCGGAAGAATTAATGTCAGCACCTTTTTCAATTAAAAGTTCTACTATGGAATTATATTCGTCAGCACAAGCTTTCATGAGAGGTGTCATTCCTTTATTGTCATGGGTGTTAATATCACATCCTAAATCTAGTAGTAATTTCACAATGTCAATGCTATTTTTGCAACATGCCACAAACAGAGGTGTATTTTCCTCTTTATCCGCGTTGTTAATATTATCTCCCATTTCGTTAAGTCGTTTTATGGAAGATATATGTCCACGAATACATGCGTACATAAAAGGTGTGCGTCCAAATATGTCAGATTTATTTATATAGCCCGTTTTTTCTATGAGAAAATTTATTATGTCAATGTTTTCATGTAAGAAAGGTCCATGCAACGGTGTTTTCCCTTCATAATCAGTAATAGTAATGTCTGCCCCTTTTTTGATAAGATGTTTTACTATAGAGAAATGTCCTTGAGAACAAGCTGCAAAAAGGGCTGTTTGTCCAAAATTGTCCATTATATTGACTTCGCATTCCTTGACTATCAGTAAGTCTACTATATTACTATTACCATAGAAACATGCTACATGTAGTGGTGTTTGTCCTTGCTCATTGGTAATGTTAATGTTATAACTCTTTTGAATAAGAAGTTTAACTATTGACAATTGTCCTTTCTGACAAGCCTTTACAAAAAGTTCTATAACATCACTATGGTCAAGATCATTGATATCATATCCTTTATCAATCAGTAAGTTCTGATCAATTGTGTTACACCCTAAAAATAAATAAAAAGTAAATTTTGTATCGTCATCGTTAATTTTTATGTAAGCATATGAAGCAAAAATTATTTTTTTATTGTAAAATGAACACTTTAAGCACAAGCAATCATAGCTTTTATAGCTGACTATGCGTTATGGGCTTTGCTCATTGTTGAAGGCCGTACGGTGACATATAGTTGTTAATGTTTGTGTCATTTTGGTATTTTGTGGATAGTTGTCTCATTGGCAATCATACCATATCTTCTTTTTTATATAGGAGATGACTTCCCAATTTGCATATTTATTCATATTACACCCTTTTGTAAACTGGATTAGAACATAACCGATATCATTTTACTCACTATTGAAAATAATGAAGTCAAAAACTGTGTGGCCATTGATAGTAGAGTATTGCTGTATATTATATTTGTTTTTCGTTTATTGTTTGGTACATATATCAGGCCGTTGTATTTTTTCCGTATTAATTATTCTAAATTTTAGACTTGTTCTGGTATTACCAAACGAGCGAATGACACATGTTGAACAACAACTGCTGACCTTTTAGTTTCTATGAAGTGCATTTTGACTTAGGTAAATGGGTTTCCTGCATTGTCGACTGTGATTGGTCAAGCTTTAAATCGCTGTTTCTATTTGCTATTAACCTCGCGTCTTTTGAGTATACGTTTGTATATCTTACAGTAAGTATTAAGTGTTGACATACGTTGTGTTATTTGCTCATAATATAAACTAGAGGCTCTCAAGAGCCTGTCTCGCTCACCTGCGTCTACCTGGGTTTATAAATAATATAAAAAAGATAAAATTTTAACAGGTACTTAAATAATGATTAAGGCCATATTTGGTTTTATATTGGTCTCATAATGCTGTAATAAATCCTAGTGACTATCTTTAACAGTAAATCATCAACAAAGTAGCAACACTTCATAAGCACCTAAGAAGGATTATTTATGACATTTTGGGTTTCATTCCAAGCAGTGGCTCTCTTTAAAGTAGACATTTCTATGTATTACTCATAGTGTCCTATGTTGCACTAAGTCCCCTGTTGGTGGCCATCTTGGATAATGGATCGACTAAAAAGTAACAACACTTGGTCAACAGTTCATAAGAATCAGTCATGCGATGTTTGGTTTCATTCCATTCAGTGGTTCTCTGAAGGAAGACATTTATATGTCTTTCCCTTAGAGTCCTATATATATTTGAAATTAAGTCCCCCGCTGGCGGCTATCTTGAATGATGAATTAGCTTTAAAGTAACAACACTTGATCAGCACCTTAAAATGAACATTAATGGTATGATTGGTTTCATTGCTTGCAGTGGTTCTCTAAAAGAAGAAATTTGTATATATTTCCCTTAGGGTTCTATACGTATCTTAAACTAAGTCCTCCGCTGGCGGCTATCTTGAATAATGGAGTGGCTTCAAAGAAACAACACTTCGCCAAGAAATATGCATGCTATGTTTGGTTTAACGCCATTTAGTGGTTCTCTGAAAGAAGACATTCGTATGTATTTCAAATAGGGTCTAATGTTAACTTTTTGTCAACACCTCATAATAAACATTTCTGTCATGTTTGGTTCCATTTCATTCATGTATAATGGCTCTCTAAAAGAAGTCATTTGTATGTATTATCCGTAGGGTCCTACACGTTGTAAAACTAAGTCCCCCGCTGGCGTCTATCTTGGGTGATTAATTGGTTCCAACGTATCAACACTTGGTCAGCACTTAATAATGAACATGCATGATATGTTTGGTTTAATACCATTCAGTCGTTCTATAAAAGAAGACAGATGCATGTATTTCTAGTAGGGGTTATGTTAAACTAAGTCCCCCCGCTGGCGGCCATCTTGGTTGATTGGTCGGCTACTAAGTAACAACACTTGGTAAGCAACTCAAAAGGAACATTTCTGTCATATTTGGTTCCATTCTATTTATTGGTTCTCTAGAAGAAGTCAAAAATGTGAAAAGTTAATGACGACGACATACGATGTACGCCAAATGATGATAATAGCTCACTTGGCCCTTAAGTTCAGGTGAGCTAAAAAGGAAAAGTGAGTACTTGCACTGAGGATAAAGTAAGTAGGACGAAATTCTATGGAATAACATAATACAACAAATACAATTTCATATTAGATAAAAGTTATCGAGGAAAGATGTCTAACCTTTCTTTAATTATATAAATTATCTAAAAACAACACATAAACATTTACTTTTAAAATAATTCATATTTATGCAACTTTAACTATTTTAATATCATTATTTCAATGTTCATGCTCGTTGTTTTGTACTCACTTTTATACGCTAGAAAAACAAACACCAAAACTAGCATTCCTACAAAAGATGAACTTAACACTTAAACAGTTGTAAAATACATTGTTAATGTGTTGCCTTTTTGTATTCGTGATAATGCAAATGATATTGAAATTTAACTAGCAATACTTTAACATGCAAGTTATGCAAATATTCAAAGTCAATGAACCCTGACTGAAGAACATGGCTAAACACAATCCAGGGAATAAGATTGTTATACAATTGCCTACCAAATATCATTTACTTATCACTAGTCGTTCCCTTTAGACAAATATGTGCACACACATTAACTTAAAAACTATGTAAAATTTTAGGGTGAATAAATCATGATGAGGGGATGATTTAATCTAATCTCTATGGAATTGAAACATGCAAATGCCGATACATTTGCATACCAAATATTATTGACTTAACATAAGTACAATGTAGTTCATCATAAATTGGTCTAATAAAAAACTTTAAAATGTAAACTAATCAATGTTTTAAAGTCAATAGACCATAACTGAGGCGGCAGGACAAAGTATTCTCCATGTTAATGAAATATGCCAACGCTTATACATCCATATACCAATTAACTTTGGCATGCTACTAATGGGTTTACTTGAGCTGACATAATCTGAAACTAATACATATAAACAAAGCAATTGTTTCAAAGTCAATGGAGCATGCGCAAATAGTTATACAACTGCAAACCAAATATCATTGACACACCACTAGTGGTTCCTCATAAACAAGACAATATAACAAAGTAATTCATTGATGACGCCGCCAACGCCGGAAATATCATAATTTTGTCCCACGACTTGGTGTCGTCAAGGCGGGACAAAAACATGAGACTTTAGTTGATCTTGTAGATATTTCCATTTATTTTTTAGATTCTGTCTGTCTCCTTAACTTTTGTTCACACAAAAGATAGTTTACACATATCGTCGCTAGGCTTCCAAAATGTCGTGTATGACTCTTTTGGTTAAAATACTTTTTTATACAAATGGTTTTGGCGGGAGGAAATTTTCGGTATTACAAAATAGCAAACAGTTAGTTCAATAAAAAAAAATCGAAATAAGACATTTTACAAAATTGCAAATGTCAGTTGTTTGTAAAGTGTGCCTCCTAAATGTTGTATGATAACTTAAAAATTGTTGTATATGGATTTGGGAATAAATTAATTGTAGATTTCTTTCTTTCACAGATAATCTAGAAATGTCAAAGTTTTTATTTCATTGTTGTTGACAAAAAAAAAAATCAACTTCACATACGATATTTTGAAAGCATGCATTTTGTCAAAAAATATCAAAAAAAATCTTAATTTTCTTTCTTTGGTTTGAGACCTAATATTACCTATGCAAATATAAGGTAAAAGTCAGAGTAAGCCTTTTCCCGCCATATTTTTAATCGCACATATCTCAAAAAGGAGGTACATGACCTTTCAATATTTTTAGCTTATTTGTATCCCTTATTGGTGCTCTACCAGCTTATAATATCAATTTTAACTTCTTAATTTATTAATTTTTTCATAACCTAACCTAAGTACATCCTTGAAATCTTCATTTTTGCAAAGAACATTCTTCATTTTCTGTATACCCCTGAACCACCTTAATTCGCATTTACACAAATAAGGAGTTGGCGATACATATATTTAACTTTTTTCAGATACGAGGTGAAAACGTAAACAAAGGATAAATCGAAATCAGAGAGCATTAAGAGCTCAAAAACCAAAAATAATATAAACAATAGCCAAATCTGTGTTCAAATCTGAAAATTAAAGCAGTATGTTAAAACTTGTTTTAAATAATTTAAAAAGGAATACTTTACCAAACGTATATCTTTAACCTTTTTAATATAATTTAAATAATACTGAACTGGCTATATCATCAGGGACTAATATTCCACTACCTGAAGTATCGACTCAGTGATTATGGAAAAAAGGACAATATAAATGTCATGTCTCCAATGCTCTTTTTTTTATTTACCTTCATCAACGTTCAAGGTGTCGGCTGTCATCATGAACTCTCAAAGCACTACATTTAAAAGCGTAGGATACAAAATGATCGAAACAATTACAGAGTATGCAACATGACTAAAATGTATTTATTTTAAAACAATTTGAAAGATCAATCTAAAATCATTTTTTTCCTGAAGCAATTGTAACCTTAAGTGATTCGATTTATAGCTAATTGGCAATTCCTACAATTCTACTTTCTAGCAATTTTTATAACGCCATTGAAGTTATTTGGTCCTTTATTTGCGGGGACAACACCATAGTTTTCATGGAAGAAGGGCATATGCTTAGCAACATATGTCTTCAAAGTGTATTCATAGGCACTCAATATGTTTATTGGTATCAACACCTCACAGCCTTGACCTATTTTAAATAAGTATCTGCGTCTGCTTTCATGCATTTACCCCGTTGACATGCTATAGAAAATAATTCCCTGCAAATATAAATGGAGAACTAGCACAGGTGGAAAGGATTATATGATCAGCTGATCTGCTGGTAAACAGATAATAATTGGTGTAAAAATGCCTGACCTATCATTGAAGCAATTTTATTTATTAAAACTGCTATAGATAGTACGGATAATAACCGATCCAGACAGGTTGCATATAATAAAAGATATTATTTTATTCACATATCAGATTATCATTCCCATCTTGCAGGAAAAGAAGACAGCGGTTGGTGTTTATTTCAGATAGGACTGCTGCTGCAATATACGTTGTTTCATTAAAATGAACAGTTGATAATAAAAATCATGATATGAAAAAATATCAATTGATAAAACATCAACACAACAGAGTATAAACAGTTGATAGATTAAGAGGTCAATAGAGAACCACTAGGTTGATGCCACTGCTTGTGTGGTTTCCATTTCCCGATGGTATCACCAGCCTAGTAGTCAGACCTTCTGTATTAACATGAATTATCACTGATATGGTCATAATAGTAGATTAACTGTTAAAAAAACCTTGATTTTTTTAATACTGAGCCTTTCCTACCTCAGGAACAGATTACCCGAGTTGTATTTTGCAATCTTTTACTAAGAAATGTTTGATCATTAAAGCTCTTCAACTTCGTACTTTATTTGGCATTTCAATCATATTTTTATTCGAGGGTCACTTATGTATTCGAAACGCGAGCTTGGAAGGAATACGAAAGTTCAATCCTGGTATCTATGATGAGTTTATTGATAAGATAAGTAGCCTTATAATCATAAATATTTACTAGATAATATGTTTGTTCGATTTAGAGATCTCGTAAATCGTAATTAACTGAGTACATTCGTTTCTGTTTAGTTACAATTAATAACGTATGACTGATGTAGAAAAGACCAATAAAAACAACATATGATCTTAACATTATCAAAACAGTTTTAGATATTTAGATGATATATTTGCTCTGAATAAGGACGACTCCGATTTGTACAATAAAGAGATCAATCCTGCTAAATAAATATAATAACCAAAATGAACATTGCCTTTTTTCGGATTAAGATATCTATATTTTTAACAGAAAACTTTCAATTAAAATCTACGTAAAAGAGATAATAGTATTGTTTACTGTTAATTATCCCTTGTTTTATGGTGACGGCCACTTATATCTCGACTTATTTGATTCACTCATGTTTGTAATAACTTATTTGATTTTTAACGAAATAAATTTCTATTCTACTGAAATGTTTTTACACCAGGGTTTTCGATATTATAACATTGTCAATACATTTACTAAATGTTATCATCGTTACATCATGAAGATATACTTCTTTAGATATTAGGCAACGTGCAGACATCTTTATACGTTCTGTTATTTCGCATGCCATATGTACAAACTACAAACAAGTTTGTTTTTGATAAGAGGTCAGCAACAAATTGATGATAGAAAAAATATTCTTCTGAACTTTAATTTAGATTTCACACATACAATGATGTTTAATTTGTGAGAAAGTAGTGTGCTGTTGAATAACATTCTGGATTGTCATTTTCTTCCCAAACTATGTACATTTTTTCAGTAAACCGAACATCGCTGAATTGATCAAACGTAGAACACATTAAAAAAATTAAACACACGTATTTTTATAGAAATTAAGCTTAAAGTATAATGATTTTTTGGTCACATTCTTTTGTAAGAAAGTGTTCAAACAAACTGATCATAGATACCAGGATTCCAATTTTAAAATATTTACGACAGACGTGCGTTTCGTCTACAGAAGACACATCAGTGACGCTCGAAAAATTAACATGAAAATAAATGAGTATTCCTTGGAGAAGACAGAGTTTCAATTCTTTTGTTGTTCCTGTTATGACCACTACGTTGTAACATGCATACTGCAATGAATTGTGAGAAAAGTGAATACTGATACCAGATGTAAGTTACATATATAATAAATTTATTTGCCTGTTCCAAATACCCTCAACAAACACTGGACCTAAAGAGTCTATAGAACCACTTCGAAATTACAGTTATTAGAATTCTTTTATGAAGGAAAGAAGATAGAGGTACAACGTAAAAGTCATTGAGACAGCAAACAAGCAACACAAATACATATATTCTGAAACAACTGAGGCAATTGTGAAAGGTGGCGTTGATAGATTTGTGGTATACAAAACAAGGTGACTCACCTGTAAACCAACGCATTCACATCAACCTTGCTACTGATAAATCATCGGTTTTGTACAAGGTATCAAGAAATTTGAAGACATGAACAAGAGATTATCCTTATGACTGCAGTAACTCAACAATACATATAAGACACGTTACAATTCACTTTAAACTATGGGATGATGATTCGAGTGGTTAGCGCTAATGACATTAATGTGATACTCGAAAATTCAATGAAACTCTTCATGACCATGGACTGGTTCAACATGTACAAGGACCAACACCCACTAATGGTCACACACTTGATGTCGTTATAACAAGAGACAACAGCATAATTGTACAAACATCTCTATCCATTAAGGACCCATGTTTATTTGATCAGAATGAGAATTCTCCTGGTGGTCACCTTGTTTGCATCATTGGAGACGAAAAGCCCACGTAACAACCCCATACCGTGTCTTATCGCAAAAATGACATCATAACACCTGACTTCATACAACATTTGAGCACTACTAAATAAGTTAAGAATTGGGAAGGGTCGGTTGAAAATGTAGTAAACTTGTATAAGACTGAGGTTAGTTAAATAACCGATAGGCATGCATTCAAATCGAAGAACATCATAATGCGTCCTTACACTGAGTGATATACAGACGAACATCGCATAGCTAACATAGACCATCGGAAAGCAGAACGACGTATGCGGAAATTGAATTTGACAGTTCATCGTCAAATGCTTCAAGATACCTGTCTGAAAGCAATCAAGCGTCTCCTTATATCCAAGAATGCTATTTTCAACCAAAATATTCGAAATATAACCTGAGCAAAAGCAATTGCAACGTATTAACGGGATGTTATACCATTGGTAAACGGACGATTCTCAGGATTATCAAATCATAAGACCGCAAGCTTTAGGTGCGATCTGTCCAAACGCCTAGACAAATGTTTGTCTGATATTGGTGATTGGATGAGTGCCAACATGCTAAACCTTAATGAAGACAAAACAGAGTTAATAATCTGTGTACTAAAACATTAATTGAGGCATAGTTCCGTCTGTCATCTGATGGGACTGTGTACTTTGCTAAAACCATCAGTATGGAACATCAAGCCAGTGCGATAACCAAGGCTTGTTGTTACAAAATTCAGAATATTGGTCGTATTTGATCTTTAATTTCAGTTGAAGCCTGTAAAACAATAGTGTGCTCCCTAGATACATCAATGCTGGACTATGACAGTGCAGTGTTGCACGGTACTAACACTAACATTATCAGTAAGTAACCGGGGGGAGGCAAAACACACCAGCACATTTAAATACACGAAAAGGGATATTTACCTCAATTACGCCTGTTTGAATATCGTTTCACTTGCTACCCATACGTCACCGTTGCTAATACAATCTATTTTATATATGTGAACAAAGCACTTCATTGCAAGGCTCCTAGCTACCTTCAAGATTTAAGTTACGCCATACAAACCCAGTAGATCCCTGGTGCTGAAATAATATGCTTCTTAATCCTCCGAATGGTAACATTAATTGTTCAAATGATTATAGCATGCACAACATTAGCCCAAGAAATGAACTTTAGTCCACTGACCATTAAGTATTCAAAAAGAAAATATCAGTAAATTCTAATGGCTGTATATTTTAATTTTATTGAACCTAATTATTAGAATTACTTATCAGATAAAGGTTTAGGAATCTTATCAAGTACATGTATCATGTACAAACCTGTGGGAGCTACAACTTTTTTTCGTCAAATTATTATATTAAGTGCCAGTCTTTGTAAAAATCAGGCAATTTAGGTAACAATTAAAACTTGATTAGAAAAAAACCCACCGAGCTAATCATGCTATTTAATACTAACCATCATCCTAAGTTTAAAAGTATTAGTCTTTGGTTTGTGTGTGTCTGGTAATAACAAATAACTTGGTTAGAACATTGGTTAGAATGATAGCAAATTACAGAGTTATCTCCCCTTATTCGTTAATTTCTAGTGCATTTCAACAAAATTGTATCTTCTATTACCAGAACCGAAAATGGAAATGAATGTTATTGTTGTGCATAACTACATATTATGAATTGAAATCAATGTCAAATTGGATGGGTTTTTTTGTCATGTTTTCACCACTGCCTGACTCTTAAACAGACTGGCACTTGTGTTTAATTTACTCACTTAAAACATTTAACCAAAGCTAATATTTCTTCAACGTATACTAAAAAGGCCTGCTCTTAACATATCCGAGTACCACATTTTCTGTTATATTAATGCTAATTTTAAAGATATTTGTTTTTATATTTTACTACCGTGTGACACGGGTGCGCCGTTGCGGAGGAAAGGCGGCATTTTGTTCTGGGTTTTATAACATCAGGATATTATGTATATGGCGAAATTCTGTTCAAGGTTACGGCAGAATTTCTATCTTTGTTTATTATCTCTCCCCTAAATTTATTGATTTTGTATATGTACTTGTTTTTTTTCATATGTTATCGTTACAGCATGTATATGGCGGAATCTCGTTCAAAGTTTTGGTTAAATTACAGAATTTGTTTGTTATCTCACTCCTTACTTTACTTCTTTTGTATTAAAATTGTGTCATAGATAAAATTCATTCGTTCACTGTATATTCTTTTGTTTATTTTCTACGGAAACCGATCAGGGTCATTCAAAACAAAATAATGATGTCGTGATGTCGTTATTTTGACATAGTATGTCGTTATTACGACATCGCCATGTCACTATTTTGACATAACATGTCGTAATTACGACATCACTTTGACACAATAACGACATATTATGTGGAAATAACAACATCGCTATGTCGAAACAACGACATATTACGTGTAAATAACGACATCGCTTTATCATAATAACAACATTAGCCTTGTTACCATGGTTACTTTGTGATCATTGAACCAATGTGGGAAACAACATTCTCATCTTTATTTTAAGAACCACTTATCAGAATTGAATCAAACTTGATATACATGTACACTATAAGGTCCTATTCAAGTGTTGCAACTTATAGTTAGAAACTGGTTAAAAAACATGACCGCCAAGGGACTAACAAATGTTTAACATATTCTTCTCAAGAACACTAAAACGACTGAGTTTAAACTTAGTTTAAATATATGTTACAGTAAAAAGGTGAAATTAGGAATTACACGTAATTACAAAACGTTTCGGTAAATACCTGAAATTACTAGCCAATTTAGTAACTATATGTATTTACTTGTTGTTTCAGTGATTACTGGTATTCACTGATTTTTTTGTAATTTTTACAGCTATTTACTAACTTGATGTTTTTGTTTTAAAATTAAAAACATAATTCAAGATACCAAATAAGAAAGTAAAGGGATAGGGATTTTAAGGGAGCTTACTTAAGGGCACATCATAAGTGCATACTCTTAAGTGTTTGCGAATTGAAACTGGAAAATGGTTGTTTTATAGGTTTTGAAACTCTGTAAATATATGCATGCAAGACAATGATATCTATCTAAAATTGATTTTCATAATTTGATTAAACTAAAATCTCCATCATGCACTGTGGTTTAAAACTTTAAAATAACTTTCTCCAAATATCCTGGATTTCTACCAAACATGGACAGAAGCAAAATTTTTATGATCATAAGTTAATATCCAAAAGTAAAGTTTGTAAAAAGAATCCTTATTTTTCGTATATTACTTTTAAATGGACTAGACTTTTTTTCCCAATCAAAATTTCATACACTATGCAGTTAAATTTTTTTAAACATTAGGTTTTATAAACCATCATGGATTTTTACCCAATTTTGACAAAAGCTTCTTACAGTAATAGTCAAAAGATAGTATCCAGAGGAAAATTTTAATATTTTTTCCTCATTTTTGTTGAGCCTGCGATTAACAGAACAAGTAGGCTATTTGTTCTGAAAAACCCTTACAATTTTAATAGCTTAATTCATTGATAACCCATCTCAAGCTAGAGGTTGAATTGAAGGTCACATGAATATGTATTTAATGAGGTCCAAATATTCACTCACAAGTGCACAACTTATCAACCTTGATTCTCAGCTATTTTAACAAAATATAACCAGATTGGCTGCTAACAGTAAATTATAATTTCACTATATCATTTTTATTAATGATTAATCAAAAACAAAATATATATTTTTTTTTTAGCTCAAAAGCTAATACACATAACAATTAATTCCAGTTCTTAACCTACATGACATTGTCTTATCTGTATAAGGTAGTAAGTCTAAATATTCTTAAAATTCAAAGTTTTCTTTAAAAATTTAAAACATAATACTTTAGGAGAATTTTCCATTTCTGATTTCCATGTCTGCTGAAATTGGTCAAAAATGATCTATATAATAATATATAATGCTCAACTTGAACCATTTTGGATTAAAACTAAAGTTACTCGGATTTAACCAAATATTTGAAAGTCAATATTTATTCAGAATATTTTTTTATAGAAATCAACCATTCAAAATTTACTGTACTGTACTAACTGATCTTTTAGTTAGTATTACCATAACTTTTGATCACCTGACCATAATACATGTACAACATTGTTTTAGCTGTCAGAAAATAGGTGTAAAAAATCTTTTTAAAATTAGTATTTACTGGTAATAACTGGGCCGTTTCAGGAATTACTTGTATTAACTAAGTGCATCGGGGATTACCTGTAACTCCTAAATTTTAGTAATTACATGTAATTCCTAATTTCACCTATTTACTGTACCATATACACTGTGTACCTAGTATTCGATGTCTTTAAAAAGAGCTGTTGCGTTTGACATGATCCGACGTAAAATATGGTAGCCAGTGAGAACATAGTTTGTATCAAAACCCTATTTGTAAACATACTCATTTTCTTTTTGAGAATGATAAACTCTGAATTCAATCAAGCTTGATTGATATTAAAGTTATTAACTCTATAAGTCTGAACATGACATAACTTAATTTCATAATCAATTCGAATAGGGCCCATATAAATATTCAGGCTCCATGAAGCCTCTATTATATTTGGCATGTATGTAGCAAGAAGATGTGTTTAGTACTCGAAGGGTAATGTGTGCTTTTGCAATTGCTTGTCGTCCGTCATAGTCTTAAGTTACCGTTTACTTTTGTTTCTATTTAAATACTACTATTACTTTTACGAAGTATCAGTCTCCATATTGTTGGTTGCCGGTCATAATCGACGAACGCCAAGTGACGACAATACATGTTACTATCCATAAAAATATTTTCACTGAGAGGACACAACTCAGATATGGGTCAAGCCAATCATTCTGAAATTTTCGGCATAGGTCCTTTTTGTTATGATGAACCCTCGACAGATTTGGGATTAATGTAACGGTTTACGAGATATATTTATCAAAAAAATAAGGAAGAGAAGCGACACTCAAAATGAGGTCTCTTCGTTTAATAGTATGGATGCTTATGATAAAGGCGTTTTTGTGGCATTCTGTTGAATAAATCTCAGAAAATTTATTCCGTTTGTCATAAAATTGAAATTGGTTGAAATACTGATATTTTTAGGTCTGACCTTTGACCTCAATTTCACAAAAATGTGACAACTTTTACGACCAAAGTTTTCTTATTGTACACGTTTTCTTCCTTCCATCAATATATAATTTAGGTGTGTGTTCTTCCGGAAATTTACAGTTTTGAAAAAATGAACTCTGGTTGCAGTACTATCAAGGCAATCATTTCATAAGAGGTAAACATCCATCTGTCATTCATCTGTCAAGGTCACTTTTAAATAGGTTAGCAACAACACGTTACATCTTTCTTAGATATGTGTCTTCAAAAACAGCAAAATTGATTTTATTTTTTAAACATTCAGTTGAAATATTATATTAGCCTCAAAATTCAAACAGAGTATTATTTTAAATTGCATTGAGGCATTAGTCACATGAAAGTAGCATTAAAACATGAATACGGTTGTCTTCAGAAAGCGTTGCTTATTTTTATCATTATTGAGATAAGAGATCATCAATATTGTAAATATTTAAGATATGATCAACATGTTTTTGAAGATTCAGTACTAGCCTACATAAGTTTATTATAATGTTTTAGGAAAGAGTCGAATACAGGAGTAATATATGATCAAACAAATCAATTATATCCCCATTGCCTATGGAGATCATAAATTTTGAAATATGTTACAATGTCATTGCCATGGAACCCACGTGTCCTTACTTGCAATCATCTTTTGAAAAGATGGGCGAAAGATACCCGGAAGGACATACAAACTCAAAGAATAAAATAAACTAACATCGCCATGGCAAAAAAAAAAAAAAATGACAAAAGTAGAAAACTAGACTCAAATACACGAACGGGGGGATCTCAGATGCCTGAAAAGGTAAGCAGATCCTGATCAAAAATGTAGCACCCGTCGTGTTGCTCATGTTACTACAAAATCGGTAAAAAGTCTAATTCGGTAGGTCAAATTCGTGGATAAGGAACGGTATTGTAGTATCCGATGTGAAACGGACATTCCGTAACGGACAATCAACTCGTGATGGCTTCCGTAAAATTTACGAACAGTTGATTTTAACTTTACCATTTGAACACTTGGTTTAATAGCTTCCTTGTGAGCATCAACCCTCTATAAAAAAATTATAACAGGTAATACAAGCCCGGATACATCGTACCAATTTAGAGATAAAAACTCCGTATGGAATCGCTTCGTACGATGTACATAATGTTTCTTATTTATTAAGTTAAATCTATATATTTATAAGTTAAACAGTATAGATAATGAGATCTCTTTTGTAGACGAAACGCGCGTCTGGTGTATACTAAATTTAGTCCTGGTATCTATGATGAGTTTATTTACACCCACTGGGTCGATGCCACTGCTGGTGGAGATTTATTTCCCCAAGGGTATCACAAACCCAGTAGTCAGCACTTTTAGTGCTGACATTAATTGTTATTGATATTGTTATATTGACAAATTTACTGTTTACAAATTTTTGAATTTTTTGAAATACTAAGGCTTTTCTACCTCAGACATAGATTACCTTAGCTGTATTTGGCAAAACGTTTAGGAATTTTGTTCCTAAATGCTCTTCAACTTCGTACTTTATTTAGCCTCTTTAACTTTTTTGGGTTCGAGCGTCACTGATGAGTCTTTTGTAGACGAAACGCGCGTCTGGCGTATACTAAATTTAGTTATTGTATTTATGATGAGTTTATCTAGTACTGTGGATTCATTAATTGTCGTGGGTATCAATTTTGAAACGTGACATTTTCCTGGACAATGATTTTGTGGTTTAGCCATTTTCTCGAACAGCACCTATAGAGAATTTGTATTTCGTTGATCATTTGAAATCGTGGTTCACTTGTTCCAATGCAACTGATGACAAAATGGTTTTAAATGCCTTAAGAAATCTTAATTGCTCTTATATAAATCCGTTTTCATAGCAATATCTTGAATAATATATGTTTAAATTGCCATTGATATTAATTCTGCCTCAAGTTGAATCAATTTAACTAACTTTAGAAAATTAGTATAATACAATAGCGACATATCACCCTTGCAGCATTCTCAGCTGGAATGCTACTTTCCTAATACGAAAAAGCAGGCTGAAACATCAAATATTTAAAGTATTTTCATGATAAAGATTGCTAAAGAGAAAAGGAATCCTGCATGTACTTGCTTATTTCATAAAAATAACACAATCAATTATGTGTATCTAGTCTTGATATTTTCCATAAACTTAAAAAATCTAATCTTTAATGACAAAAAGATCTTCACTAAGATATAATTACCTGACATGAAAATGAAACTTATAATTCTTCTACCAGATCTTGACCAGGATTTATACTGTTGATGATCTGAAAAAAAAAACAACAGAATAAGGTCGAAAGAATAACGAGTTACGTTACTTTTTTCCCTATATGCAAAGGTATGCTTTTTTAGATGTTTAGTACAGTCAGTTAATGTATTTGGTGACGTATAAAAATTTGCTGACGTCAGACACACAATTCAAATAATGTGTTTATAGATGTTTTGTAGTCTGCTAAATTGTTCCTTTTAGAATTGTTATACGATGATGACTAATGTACCCATATTTTGACTATTTTATTTATTGTGTCTGTTTAGTTAACGCATCAATGTAAATATAACGAAATTTGATGATACTGTCATCAAAGTGAGAGGGTTAGCGCTATAAAACGAGGTTAAATCCACTAATTTGAAAATGCCTGTACCAAGTCAGGAATATGACAGTTCTTGTCCATTCGTTTTTGATGCGTTTTGTTATTTGATTTTGCCATGTGATTATGGACTTTCCGAATTGATTTTCCTCTAAGTTAGGTATTTATGTTATTTTGCTTTTTGGAATTCTGTTGATTTACAATATCCAAAGAATAGTAACGCCCCGGTGATTTAAAAGCTGATTATTTTTTACTGTGGCCTCCTTCGACACTTGATACATTTCAGTATAACACGCAAGACGTTATAACGTAACGTGTTCCTGTTCTTGTTAATGGATTACTTTTATATTACGTCAGTGTAATATTAAGTAACACGAGTAACGATAATTTTGTAAACGGAAAGCATCTCCAAGAACCTCAATGCAATTAATAGTATTTCTCAAATATTAATTTGCTGCATCAAGTGAGAGTACGTACATGTTTTTTGGTGACAATATTAAATGCTGCCATACTTTTTTCTTGTGTAAATAGCTTACGGTGCACCGAGTATGCTGAATATTTGAATTCATTGCACCAAGTATGCTAAAAATATGAATGCAGTGCACCAAGCAGATTTTTTATCATGACAAATTTCGTTTTTCGTGAGACAAAATTTGCTTTTTGTGAGACAAAACTGTCTTTTGTAAGACAAAACTGTCTTTTGTGAAACAAATTTTATTTCACAAAAGTCAATTTTGTCTTACAAAAGTCAATTTTGTCTTACAAAAGTCAATTTTGTCTTACAAAAGTCAATTTTGTCTTACAAAAGTCAATTTTGTCTTACAAAAGTCAATTTGTCTTACAAAAGTCAATTTTGTCTTACAAAAGTCAATTTTGTCTTACAATAGTCAATTTTGTCTTACAAAAGTCAATTTTGTCTCCCAATGTCATTTTTGTCTCACACTGACCTTTGTGTTTTTTTTAGCTGTAATCTTTGTCCTGCCTTTTTATTTTTCACTCTGTTCGGTCCTGCCTTTTTTTTTTTAGTTTATCCTGATTTTTTTTTACCTTAATTGTCGTCCTGACTTTTTTTTGGCAAGTGTCTCATCCTGCCTTTTTTTTTTTACTCAAAACTCCTGTCATGCCTTTTTTTTCAAATTTTATCCTAGCCCCGACCCCCTCCCCCCCTAAAAATAAAACGGTAGCTCCCTTACATCAAGTTTCCCCTTTGGTATATTTACAAAATGGCCTATCTCTACCATTCATTACATCTGTTACAAGTTTTGATACTATATTGAAGTTTGAAAAGTTCGTACAAAAATGGCAATAGAAGGGGTCATAAACTTAAACTTAAATAATACAATTATTAAAATTTAAATATGGTATTTATGCCCTATTTATGGGAATTATGATTTCTGGTCTGTGAGTCCGTTGGTTCGTTCGTCGTACCGTTCGTTGTACCGTCTATTTGATCGTTCGTCCGTCCCGCTTCAGGTAAACGTTTTTGGTCGAGGTAGATTTTGATGAAGTAGAAGTCCAATCAACTTGAAAATTATGTTCTTTATGATATGATCTTTCTAATTGTAGTGCCAAATTAGAGATTTTATCCTATTTTCACAGTTCACTAAAAATAGAAAATTATAGTGCTGATGGGGCATCTGTGTACTGGGGACACATTATAGTTATTAATGCTTCTTTCACCGGAGGCCAAAATAAGAAGCGACGGGTATCATGACAAGAAACCCCTGAACGTTACAGTGTAAAGATTATAACATAAAAGGGACACTAAATTTTAGATTTTGACAAAACACTCATATGAGGAACCGTACCTCTTATAGGTCTTTCTGAAAGATTTGATAACTTGCAGACCATATGTCGTTGAATAAAACAAAACACAAGAGACAATTCTCATCGTCGGCTTTGCGATTTGAATGTTTAAGTAGATTTGAATGTTCGAGGATTCACAATCAAAAAATTAAAAAAAATCAAGAATAATTTTAAAGACAAAAGTGCACCTAGAGTGAGTCCCTGTGAGTCACGTGTTCTCTGTAATTCAGGCTGCAGAAAAAGACTCTTTCAGTTTAAAGGAATTATTCCTCCTCTCAAACATAAAATATTGAAACAATTTACCAGCGTATTTATTTGCGATAATTTGTTGATCGGTCAGTATTATTATTTAAGTTTGTCAATGTCAAGATAAAAATCATTTGACATTACACCTGTTTGTTTTTTGTTGGTGACATTATTTGTTTTGTTGTGATTAAGATTATTACACAATTTTGACTCTATACCATTTTTTGACATTTTTACTTGTTATGCCTGTTTTTTGTACGAACATCGCTTTTAATAAATTGAGTTTTATGCAATTGTCATACAAGTGAGAGGGTTAACTAGTATGAAACCAGGTTTTATCCACAAATTTCCACATAAGAGAATGCCTTTTCCAAGTCAGGAATATGACAGTTGATATGCATTCGTTTGGTGTGTTCGATTTTGCAATTTCAATTCCGCTTTCAATTTTCCTCGGAATTGTAATTTACTGTTTAGTAAGATCACAAAAAACTTCGGAAGATCCGTACTCACATAGCAAAATCAAATAACAAAACACATAAAAAACGAATGGACAAGAACTGTCTTATTTCTGACTTGGTACAGGCATTTTCAAATGTAGAAAATGGTGGATTTAACAGGGTTTTTATCGCGCTAACTCTCTCAATTTGACGACAATCTCATCAAATTCCGTTATATTTTCAATGATGCGTTAACTATACAGACACAATTAATAAACTAGCCTAAATATGGGTACAGCAGTCATCATCGTGTACCAATTTTAAAAGTACAAATTCAACTGAATAAAAAACAACATCTATTCAAAACCACATTCATCGATATGCGTGTCTGACGATAGAATATGACCTTATTAAAAGAATCAATCAGTTATAGATGTTAACATATGTTATCTGCTAATTCCTGCATACACGAATGTTTCATAAGAAGGAGGTAATACCTTTCAAAAGGTGTAAGATACCAACAGAAAGTTCCAATTTATACGTTGAAAACGAACATGCACTGTCCAAAACCCTAAAAGCGATCAGAAGACAAATAGCATTCGATCAAATCGAGGAATCCAACCAAAAAGCCAAGGTCTTGTTCCGGATGTGTAAGTAGATCCTGCTTGTCATGGGTACGGCACACGGTATGCTCCTATAACGCGCTGAAGTACGTCCATTATTCATTATTCAATTATGAATAATGAAATCGTTCACTATTCACTATTCAATATTAAAAAATGAATAATGAAAAAGTTTATGTTTCTTTATTCAAATTGAAGCGGTGAATAGTGAAATAAATATATAAAAAATTTACTGTGACACTATAGCTATATTTTGATTCGCAATGACCATAATAGGGTATACAGAGGACCTAAATGCCACAACATGCGTAAACATGAGTAAATATAAAAAGAGGAGATGTGGTATGATTGCCAATGAGACAACTATCTACAAAAGACCAATATTACACACACATTAACAACTAAAGGTCACCATACGGCCTTCAACAATAAGCAAAGCCAATACCGCATAGTCAGCTATAAAAAGCCCCGATATGACAATGTAAAATAATTCAAACGAGAAAACTAATGGCCTTATTTATGTATAAAAAAATGAACGAAAAACAAATATATAACATATAAACAAGCGACAACCACTAAATTACAGGCTCCTGACTAGGGCCAGGCACATACATAAATAATGAGGAGGGGTAAACATGTAAGCCAATTTTGAATAATGAAATGGATATTTTGAATAATGGAATGGACTACTATAACCCTTCAGTCCCTAATTACAGATATGTATTAAACCTCAATCGAAATCTTATTAAAAGAGGAACAAAGGTGTATAAATGTTCTGCAACGTATATTACAGGAGTAACAAAGGACTTAAATATCGAAATACGCCTAAACATTGAGAAATAGCCAATTTTGAATAATAAAATGGATATTTGAATAATATAATGGACTGAAGGACCCTTCAGCCCCTTACTACAGATATATATATATATCTATAGCTTAATACGAGAAGAATAAAGGTTATATAGTCAATATGACCCGCAACGCATTTTAGAGGAGTGAGAACTTAAATATCGAAATACGCCTGATCATGTGAAATAGTCAATTTCGATTAATGAAATGGATATTTTGAATAATGAAATGGACTGGCAGGACCCTTCAGGACCTAATTACAGATATATATTTTACATAGACCGAAAGCTTATTACGACAGAAACCAAAGGTATATAGTCAATATGTTCCGCAACGCATATTAGAGAAGTAACGAACGACCTAAAGATCGAATAAAATTGAGAATGGAAATGGGGAATGTGTCAAAGAGACAACAACCCGACCAAATAAAAAAACAACAGCAGAAGGTCACCAACATGTCTTCAATGTAGAGAGAATTCCTGCACCCGGAGGCGTCCT
Source organism: Mytilus galloprovincialis (assembly GCF_965363235.1). Classification (NCBI taxonomy): domain Eukaryota; kingdom Metazoa; phylum Mollusca; class Bivalvia; order Mytilida; family Mytilidae; genus Mytilus; species Mytilus galloprovincialis. The sequence continues at coordinate 25,807,009 of NC_134845.1, forward strand.
TCAGCTGGCGCCTAAACATATATATACTAGTTCAGTGAGAATGAACGCCATACTAATTTCCAAATTGTACACAAGAACCTAAAATTAAAATAATACAAGACTAACAAAGGCCAGAGGCTCATGACTTGGGACAGGCGCAAAAATGCGGCGGGGTTAAACATGTTTTTGAGATCTCAACCCTCCCCTATACCTCTAACCTTGGGGTCGTGGAAAAATGTATCTTTGTACAAAATGAAAATACACCAAAACAAATCCACAGATAGAATAAACACAATGGATTGTAAGATTGCAAATGTGTCTGATCAGAGAGTGAATATGGCACATAAGGTAGAAATTTTGGAAAATACTGACAAGGAAACCCTCAAATGGCATGAAATAGGTCAGGACTCAACCTGGACTTTCAAAGACATTTAAGATGTTGACATGAAGTGTTGGTTCGCAAAATTTATAAACTTGTGCTGGTAGGAGAAATAAAGCCACACTTGGGACTTGGGGATTTGAAAGACTAAACAAGCAGCTGATCAACGTCTGGACAAAGAGAGAGACCAATGGAGCTGTGCAAATGAGCTATGGAATGAAAAAAACTGACGCATTCGGGTATGATTACCACGACTTTAATAATTTTAATAAGGATGGTATGATTGGAATAAAATTGAGAATGGAAATGGGGAATGTGTCAACGAGACAACAACCCGACCAAATAAAAAAACCAACAGCAGAAGGTCACCAACAAATGTAGCAAGAAATTCCCACACCTGGAGGCGTCCTTCAGCAGGCCTCTCAACAAATATATACTAGTTAAGTGATAATGAACGTCATACTAATTTCCAAATTGTACACAAGAACCTAAAATTAAAATAATACAAGACTAACAAAGGCCAGAGGCTCATGACTTGGGACAGGCGCAAAAATGCGGCGGGGTTAAACATGTTTGTGAGATCTCAACCCTCCCCTATACCTCTAACCAATGTAGAAAAGTAAACGCATAACAATACGTACATTAAAATTCAGTCCAAGAGAAGTCCGAGACTGATGTCAGAAGATGTAACCAAAGAAAATAAACAAAATGACAATAATACATAAATAACAACAGACTACTAGCACTTAACTGACATGCCAGCTCCAGACTTCAATTAAACTGACTGAAAGATTATGATTTCATCATATGCACATCAGGCACAATCCTTCCCGTTAGGGGTTTAGTATCGTACCATAATAGCATATATGAGAAGAACATAACTCGTGTCATGCCCACAACTGTTTTTAGAATAAATGTGTTTAGTTCCGATGCAAAGATCTTATCAGTGACTCAATATTAACGCCAAAATATGCCATCTTTAATGACTTGACAACAGTATCGTAATTATATCCCTTCTTAATTAGTCTATTCAAAGGTTTAGTATGTTTCTGAGGTGAATACTGACACATTTGTGCTTTATAAAGAATATTTCCATAAAAATTTGAATGTGAAATACCTGAACGTATAAAAAGTCTGCATGTTGAACTATATTTACGAATGATTTCTTTATACCGATGATAAAATTTAGTAAATGTTTTGACTAGTTTTGGATATCGAAAACCCTGGTGTAATAATTTTTCAGTAATACATAAATTTCTCTCGTTAAAATCTAAAACAGTGTTACATACACGAGCGAATCGTACTGGTTGAGATATATAAACACCGAAAGATGGTGACAAGGGAACGTCACCATCTAAAAACGGATAATTAACGATAGGACATGAAATATCATCCCTTTTATCATACATTTTAGTATTCAGCTTTCCGTTAATGAAATAGATATCAAGATCGAGGAAAGGAAAGGGCAGTGGTCATTGTTAGTATTAGCTTTATTTAAAGTATGTTCAACAGGATAAATTTCATTAATATACATACTGAAGTCGTCATTATTGAGAGCCAAAATATCATCCAAATATCTAAAAGTATTATTAATTTGGTTTATCAGATGTTGTTTCGATGGGTCTTTGCTTATTTTTGTCATAAATTGTAACTCATAACAATACAAAAACAGGTCCGCAATAAGTGGTGCACAGTTAGCCCCCATTGGAATTCCGATAATCTGACGATAAACAGAATCCCCAAAGCGAACAAAAATGTTATCTAGTAAAAATTCAAGGGCATATATAGTATCAAAGCATGTCCAATTCACATAGTTTTTTTGGTTTATTGCTACTAAAAAATGACCTAAAAGAGTTTAAACATATATATTCACATTCTGATTTTTTGAATGCCTATGTAATTAGGTGTGTGAATTTTTTCTTAATGAGAATGTGAGACAATGTGGTAACAGGGTAGAAAAATCAAAACTTTGAACAGATTTAAAATCACCAATATAAGCATGCAATTCATCAAGTACTTCCAACGAGTTCTTGACACTCCAAAAGTAATTTATTCCATTATTTTCGAAGGCCTTATTTAAATAATTTATTATCAGATTTTTGAAAGTGTGAAATATGTTGTTTAGTCCTGAAAATCGAGTCTAAACCATTGAATCGGGAAAAATGGGGAAACCCTAAAAGGAACATTTTGACAGATCCTCGCTGAAGCTGGACATGGAAAGCTGCACCTGATCTTCATGGTCGTAGCAATTTTTGAGGCAAACTCGGCATCATCGATCTGTTCATCATAAGCTAAAGCAGAACTGACACATTGCTCAACCAAGAACTTTTTTATCGTGGTGTATTGTCCTTTTGGCTACATGCCTAGACATTAGTGTGAGATCCATTACGGTGGTAGCATTCAGGCAAGATAGAAACCCCAGAGGGAGGGTGGCTATAACACCTGTACCGATCAAAGCTGAACCCAGGTTACTGCTAGTAAACACCAAACTACCCACATTATAAGCACCAATTGCAAGTGTTATAGATACAAGACGTATAAAGGCGTTAATGGTAGTTTGATACCTTCAATTTCTGCATCGAGTGAATTCTACACACATTCGAATATAGTCGCCGGTACCCAGAATCTAAATCGTTCATTTATTTTATAGGAACATACCGAGGAGGGGAATGTTCTTGAAGATGCTGTTTGCATCTAAATATACGATCAGACCAGCTCCGTCGTGGAATTGCTGACCACGTGCACGCTTCAAGCTTCTAGAGTCCATACCAATAGGTAATCCGGGCGTTTGAGGATTTGAGGTAGAGACCGTTGCCACTGGGATTCACTGCGCAAACGCATTCACCACGTTTCAGGTACAATTCAGACCTTAAGGTCTTGTTGGCGGCTTTACCACCTAAACCGCTGAAGGCTCCAACACCCAAAGCTGATAATATAGTCTTTTGTTAACTTATCATGGAGAGTGCCCTCATTACCAGCACTGCCAACGGGTAGATATCCACCTACTTTTCCCGTTTACCTTCATTTGGGTGGTACCCAACTCCCGATTCATTCCACCAGTACCTTTTTGGGAGACGCTTGGTAATCTTTTGAACTTGTATCGAGATGAGCCAGGTAAGCATGGGACAAACAAATGGAGACTTTAAACATTTTTTGGCAGCCCGTTGTAGTTTATTATATTGACCTTTTGTCAAGTTCAAACCATGTTCGTAATAAGTTATTTGTTCATACCTTTCGATCGATTTGCCTACCGTCTTAGTCGCTGAGGTATGTTTGCATGCAATTACTGATTTGATAGATCACTGGCAATTATACTAGGTTCTTGGGGGTTTGAATGATTTTCATACCAGAACCGTCTGCGGAAAAAAAGCTGTAGATGGAAGACTGCTGTATATCATTTACACATGTATTGTCGAAATGCGCATCTGGTGCAATAAAATTGGTACCGTTAATTTTATTACTACCACTGGGTCGATGCCTCTGCCGGTGGACTATTAGTCCCCGAGGGTATCACCAGCCCAGTAGCCAGTATTTCGGTACTGGCATGAAAATACGGATTTATTGTGTTAATTAAAATTTACTGTTACAAAATATTAGAAATTATTATAAATTAAGGAATGTATCTCCCTCATGCAAAGCTCTGATTCCTTTCACGGATTTGGCTAAACTTTTTAGACCTTTTGGATTATAGCTCTTCATCTTTTATATAAGCTTTGGATTTTAAATATTTTGGCCACGAGTATCACTGAAGAGACATGTATTGTCGAAATGCGCATCTGGTGCAATAAAATTGGTACCGTTAATTTTATTACATAACTTCCATGGTTGATATAGTACGGCGGCTTTGTGGAAAATTGGGCAAATCCTAATACAAGCACATATCTTCCTAAACTATTTTACTTTTATTTCAGATAGGGGGCATTTGAAAAAAATGTCTCACTTCCGGTAAAATCCAAAATGGCGGACAACATACTTAAATTAGCCCAATACCGAAGGCTGGTATGTGAAAAGATGTATGAACATGCTACTATGATGATATTTTGTACACACCTTTGTTATGTACTCCTTTGGATATATGATATAGATTAAACGTCTTCAAAAACCCTACTTCCGGTGAAATCCAGCATGGTCGACATTGTACTAAAATAAGCTTACTTGAAGGGAGGGTAATTGAAATGTATTTTAAAGGATTGCTACTATCAATATATTGTGCAGGAACCTTTCTTTGCTGGTTCTCATGAATACAACGTATAAGACATTATTTTTCTTTTTAAAATAACGCTACTTCCGGATATATCCAATACGGCAGACATAGAAATATTGATAGTATTTCATTTTAAGGCCACACTTATTTAATTCCTTGTTCGACGGACCCCCCCCCCCCCCCCCCCCGCCGCACCTATTTTTTGCAAAAACAGATTTTTTTTATTTTTTTTTATATATTCCCGCTTCCCGCATCCAGAAATTTAATCATGTCCATATATAACGATTTTAAAAATAAAAGCACCCCACCACACTGTGTGAAATTCTGTGAGAATATTTGTTTTAGCATGAAACTTATTTATCCAAAGTGGGAGTGCTCTGAATAAAATTTATTACAGCAGAAATACGCGTAAAAAACATAAAATTGGTTTCTTTTCCCCTTACTTATATTCCCTATAAAAATGTTCGTTGTTAGAATAAAGTACAAAGAACTTCTGAAGGATTTGCCTTCAACTGCAATTATATTGTATGCTGGCGAAACAAACACTTTAACCGCTGCATGTTTATGCACCTGTCCTGATTGATTCAGGGGCCTGTCGTTCATCAGTTATCGTTTGTTGATGTTGTTAATTGGTATTTTCCTGTTCGGATATATTATTAGATCGATGGTTTTCCTGTTCGAATTGTGTACGCTAAATATTTTGGGGTCCCTTTTAGCTTGATGTTTGATCTGTATCAAAGCCCTGTGTAAAAGGCCGTACTTTGACCTGTGTTTGTTACTGTTTGTTATTATCAGATTAAGAACAACCCTCCCTCAGACACGGGGTCATTTTACTGATGTAGAATAGAAAATAGAAATACCAAGGATTTGGATAGTTCTTCCATAAAAAACCTTTGAAAACTTAGAATTTTATTGTCAAAAAAGGAGAGTTACATCATATTTTAAACAAATTGTCTAAAAGAGGGGTCTACTTATTTTGAATAATATAAACTGTTGAAGTAAATGTGTAAACATGGTTAAAGTCCTGGAATATTTCAAAAATTCTTGGACATGTTTTGACCATTTAATACCAGATAGATAATTGCATAGTTCTTTGAGAAAATATGAGCCCTTTTGTACAAACAAATATATTATAACTTATATTGACCCCTCATAAAACATGTAAAAGGGATATTTATAACATTAAAGGGTGAGTATCACTTGGATGGAGAATTGTCTCATTGTCAGTTACACATACATAGACCAGATTTAATCATTTCTTGATGAACAGGGAAAACATACTTCAGAAATTAAAGAAATGTCAAAGTATAAGTGATAAATCAAGTTTTAATATTGTCAAAACCTATTATTTTATGTTTACAAAAAAAATATATAATCATATAATCGCTAGCCTTTACTTTTGAGCTTCGCCTAAAAAATTTGCAAAATAAATATTTTTTTATTAAATTTTTTAAATCGATCGCTCCCCCCATATTTTGGAGTCCAAAAATCCGTAAAACAAGAAATTAAATTGATGTGGCTTAATATTCAACTTTTTTCCAATTGAAAAAAAATGTTTTTTTTTAGCTGGTCACTAAACTTTTGGCTTTAAGTCATCCTCAAAACCCACTAATTCTAATCAGCTTGATATGTTTAAATACAAAGTTAACACTTCCGAAAAAAACCCAATACGGTGTTGATTCGGTCTGGGTGCTAAACAAATGTTCGCTGGACCGATGAGCTAGCTGAGGAGTTGCACAAACCAGTTTGACGCTAGTTTCATAAACGCTATGTAGCGGTGAGTGGTGTGGATGAGACCTGCGCGGACGACCTCGTAGACATGAGTGACTTTTCCAGGGACAACAAGGGAAATAAATTTATCCTGAGAATTATCGATGTCTTTTCCAAATATGGCTGGATGATACCACTCAAGAAAAAGAAGGGGTGACGGTGCAGGATGCATTCCAAGTGGTATGCCTAAGAAGCTATCGACGGACAAAGGCACTGAGTTTTACAACAAACACGTAAATCGGGAACAAAGTGAAGTCACGTATTGTCAAACGTTAGAGCCGCACCATGAAAGAAAAAATGTTCAATTACTTTTCACCAAACCCCACACGCACCTATATCGATGTCCGGGACGATCTTGTTCGCCAGTACAATACCACAAAGCACCGCTATCAGGATGGCCCATGTTGCCGCAAGTGATAAGCAGCATGAAAACAAGTTGTATTGGAACCTTTATCTCCCATAAAACCACCGCAATTTTTCGAAGAAGAAAGGGACATTCGAGAAGGGATACACACCCGCTTGACCGCGGAAGTAATTCACCATTTCCCTAGTTTTGTCAGAGGTCCAATAGGCCTTCTACGATCTTTTCATTCATCTCTCAAGGGTTTCAACCAAGTCCGTGGCCGGTGTGAAAATCTAGTTCTCGAGTGAAAGTATCCCTCGTTCCCATCATCCGCCTTACCTGTTGGATTAATATTTACAAAGGTACAGTGCATGATAACATTGTATTGGCCCTTACAACGTCCAATCGTCTATAACTTCCATCCATGACATCCGAGAGACCTTAAGGGAGGTATGCACGTCCATGTCAATAAGAAGGATCATACTCTAGGTAGTAAATAAATCTTTCAACGCTTTCTTCGGCGAATATACCTCAATTTTTTCCCCAATGGTTTTCCTATCCTCTCAAATCTTTTCCTGTACCTTCTTTATCAGTCGATCTATCGACAGCCTGTTACTCCCTTTCAACCCAAGTTGTTTTGCCTGGGTGATAATCTCCTTCCTCGTGTGGGGTTTGGGACGCCGATGATATTTAAGATATTTGTCTTCGTTTCTAAAAACTCTCAACCAACTGATCTTTCCTCAACCGGAATTACCCTCGAATGTGGTTCATTTTGGCTATACCCCTCATGGCTTTGACGTTTCAATTACTAACTCCATGTTCACTATTGAATCAATGCCTTTATCCTAACAATAAAAAAAATAATTTAAGTCACCCCAAAACCACCATCCCCAATTCACTGTTTTTTAGACCAAGTTTTCGGGCCTACAAAACATATATATTCAAACACTTCCGATCCTACAATCCTTATACAAAATAAGAAAGTTGTGAAACGTCCACGGTTTGTCTGGATTTGTTCATCCCATAGCTCACAATTTGCACAGCTCCATCGGTATCTCTTTGCCAAAACAGTAGTCATCTGTTTGTTTAATCTTTTTAACCCCTTTCCAGCACAAGTTTATAAATTTGCAGACGTTTACTTCGTGTCAACATATTTAATGTCTTTGACAATCTAATGGTCATTGCCGCACATATCGTGTATACTCAGTTCATTCCTCTATCAATAAGCTTTAACTTGGTGTATGAAATTTGTCTTTATTAGGGACTGAACGGCTATAGTAGTCCATACCAATATTAAAATTAAGCTATTTCTTAATGTTCAACCGTATTTCGACATTTAGGTCGTTCGTTTCTTCTCTAATATGCGTTGCGGAACTTGTTGACTACATACCTTTGGTTTCTCTCTTTAATTAGTTACAGTCTGAATTAAAACTGAAATCACAACAATTACGAGAATCAGAAGATGAAAACAGACAACACGAAGAACAAAAAGAAACAAATTTAAAGATTTTTAATCGTTTAGAAGCAATCGATGGAAAATGTAAACAGATGTCTATGGTGTCGAAAAAACAATTTTCTGACGTTGTTAAAGATTCAAAATTATCAAAACCTAATACCGAATTTATAACGCGAGAAAATGACACAGACCAGTTTGAAAATGAAGCACAAATTGAAAGCGTGAGCATGGTGACTCCTGAACATTACCCAACGTACACGGATAATGATAGTGAAATCACAAACGACCGTTTTAATCAAACTCTAAAACCTAAACAGGTTCTGTCAAACCTAGTTGTATTATCAGGTAATGACCAAATACCAAAAGGGAACAAAGGACAGCCAATTGAACCATTAGTTTCAGACAGCGATACTTCAGTATTTAGGGGAGTAGTTCGAAAAAGGACTAAACGTATTGTACTTTATAATGTTCGAGCTGACAAACCATATGAACTTGTAAATGGAGCCGTAAAATCGTTTGCAGAAAAAAAATGTGTGAAAATAACTTTTTCAAAACTTCTTAAGAAGCGTGAAGGAAGAGGATATTCTACATATATCATGCGTGTAAACATTGTTGAGAGTGACTTTGAGATCGTAGAGTTGAACGAAAACTTCTGGCCAGCGGGTGTATACTGGAGAGAATACGTACCCTACAATAGTAACTTTAACAATAACAACCAAACAGAACAATGTATATTTTATATTTTTTGTCATGCTAAGGTTATTATGTTGGAACATGAGGGGTGCAATGTACGGTGTGTCGTACTTTCAAACTTTACTTAAGCAATCAGATATATGTTTTTTACTGAACATTGGTTGAATGAAACTAATGTATGTTTTCTTCATAATAATGCTGACGAATTTCATGTTGTTTATAGTATTAGTAGCTCTTGCATGAATAGTTCAAGGGGCTCGGGTGGGACAGCAATATTGATTAGGAAATCATCATGTTTTAAAATTAAGCCCGTAGAAATTCAAAATGACAGAATATGTGGTGCGATATTGTCAATCGATGGTTTTCAAGATATATGTGTAATTTGCACTCTATTACCGTCTACTAATTATTCTCAAGATGTATATCTAGATTATTTAGATGTTTTATCGTGTTATTATGATAGAATGAGTGAAGACTATATACAATTATAGGTGGTGATTTTAATGTTGACATATCTTGTGAAAATGTTAGCACAAAAAGTAATGCTTTGAAATGTTTTTTTGATAGTCGTAATATAAAAGTTCCCCACTTGTTGAATGAATTAACTGGGCCTAAATATACTTTCAGAAATAAAGATAAAAGTCAAAAATCCTTAATAGACTATATATGTATACCAGAAATTTTAGAACATGATATTTCAAACTTAGGGATAAAAGATGACTGTCCATATGATTTTTCTGATCATTACCCTATATATATGTCTCTGAACATTGATCTGCTATGTGGGTCGTCAGGTAGCTCCAAATTGGGCCGTCATGTTTTAAAATGGACGAAAGCTGATGAATTTGAAATTAAGATGTATCAAACAGAAATTGATAAAATTTTAGACATTATCAAACCTAAAATCGATAATTGTACCATTAATGATCGGGAACATTATAATACAGTTTTATCACACATTTTGTACTGATATGTACGTTTTTGCATGGCCAATAATAGCCGGAAGTCAAGGTTGGTTATCAGCCCTCGGGGCCGATATCGATATCAGCCCTCGAAATCCATATCAAGCCCCCGAGTTTAACTTCCGTTAACCTGTCAATCAAAGGCTATTTGTAAACAAGTTAAACACAATGATTTTTTTTTTAGAAAGTTATAAATGTGCTGTAGAAGAAAAAAGTAGAAATCAACAGTAAAAATCACAAAAGTTCCCGTAAAATTTTGACGTCAAGAAGAATTTAGAAAATATATGACGCCTCGCTGGAATGAGTAGCGATATAGGATTCTTCCTAAGCATTTTTTAACATTTGTAATGTAACACTTTAAAGTCGTTTAATATTTGCAATTCTTATGATTAATATATTTATTGTTAATTATTTCTGAAACTTTTCACAAAACTTTGTTAACCTACTGTGATACGAACTTTTTTTAACACACAGAGATACATCTATTTATTTTTTTCGTTAAATATCTTTTTGATTTTTGATGAAATATCAAACATAATTTGGTGTAAGCTATTTGTTTTCTCCTGCTTGAAAATATGTGATAAATAGATTATTACATGTCATTTTCCATATGGTCCATGGTATCAGCCCACGACCCATATCAAGCCCTCGGGCTAAAGCCCTCTGGCTTGATATGGGAGTCTAGGGCTGATACCAGGGCCATATGGAAAATGCCATGTAATAATCTATAATTAACTAATGCACTACACATGTCGGCGAATGCATATATTCCGTGTGGAAAGTTTCGTCACTACCTCAAACCATACTGGAAATCTAATGACTTAAATGCAGTTCATTACGAACAGCGCGAAGCTCGTTGTGAATGGAAAAATAACAACAAGCCTCGTAACAAATCTAACCGCCTTTACAAAGATTATAAAGATAAAAAAAGAATTTTCAGGAAACGTAAACGTCAGGCCGAAAAACTATGGCGAGAGGAAAAGTATGAGGACATTAAAAATGCGGCAGAAGTTGACATCGGAGAATTTTTCAGAACTGCACGTAAAATGAGGAAACAGGGACCGACAACAGAAAAACTTGTTTATGACGATACCGAAGCAAAGACACCTGGAGATATATGTATGTTATGGGGGAAATATTTTGAAAATTTATACTCTATAAAAGAAGAGAATTGCTTTGACAAACAATTTTACGGGAAAATTTCCAAAAAAGTTCATGATCTTTTCAACAATAAATACAAAGGTTATATTGATACTCTCGACAAACCGATTACTATAAATGAAATCAAGGATCAGGTACGAACATTGAAAGTCGGTAAATCGCCAGGACAAGATTATATATCAAATGAACACATACTATATGGTGGTGAAAACTTATTAAAACATCTGAGTGTATTATACAATTTAATTCTCGAACAAGAATACTTACCTTTATCATTTAGACATGGAATAGTTATACCTCTTTATAAAGGAAATAATAAAGACAAAACAAATCCAAATAGTTATCGTGCAGTTGCTTTAACTTCTTCATTAGGAAAACTGTTTGATAAAATAATTTTGAATCGTATTCATAAACTCCTTGTTGATATCAATAGTGTGATGCCACATCCACTCCAGTTTGGATTTGTAAAAGAACATGGTGCGATACCAGCTATTTACACCTTGAAAGAAGCAATTCATTATTATCTTGAACGTAATTCGATTGTTTATGCCATTTTTCTCGACAACGAAAAGGCCTTTGACCGAGTGTGGCAAGATGGCCTACTTTACAAACTGAACCAAATTGGAATTCAAGGTAAATTGTGGAATCTGATATATATGTCGTATAAAACTGCAACAGCACATGTGCAGCATAGTGGACTAACAAGTCAAGTGTTTCGGATTGAACAAGGAGTAGGTCAAGGCCGTATGTTGTCTGCCTGGTTATTTTCCTTATTTATCAATGACTTGATTTGTGAACTCTTATCGACACATTGTGGACTACTAGTAGGCCCGATAAGCATACCAACAATCTTGTTAGCTGATGCCACAACTTTATTAAGCGCAACTGTAAATGGTGCTCAGACATTATTAAACGTTGTTAACAGCTATGCGCTCAAATGGCGGTTAAAATATAATGCATCGAAAAGTAGTGTTTTGACTTTTACACCACCAAAAAAGACTCGCAACAATTATGACTCTGCAGCATGTCTTAACCTAGGTAATATTGTACTCGAAAGAAAACGTACATGTACTTACGCTGGAACACTTATTAGCTCAGATGGTAAAACTTTCGATAGATCAGATAAATCCAGTAAAAAGTTAAAACAGAAACTTCACTCACTATATACTGTTGGTGTTAATCCACGAGGGATGAGTGCCTTAACTAATAACTTGATATGGAAAAGAGTAATTCTTACAACTGCACTTTATGGATGTGAAACTTGGGGTCAGCTACCCTACCGTGAAACTGAAATGTTGGAAATAACTCAAAGATATTTCGTCAGATTTATACTAATGATGGATAAACGTAGTCCGACTGACTCTTGTATTAGTAATGTTGGTTTGTGGTCTGTCGAAGGATATACTGATAAAATGAAACTTTTGTTTTTTGAGAGACTGTGTCGTGCAAAATCGACAACAATACATAAACGGATGTTTAATTTTCGTATGGGACAAATATTAACCGGTGAGGCCAGTTAAATTTCATCGACTTACGATTACATCAAAATTTTAATGAAATATGAATTTGATGTTTTTGTTGAAAACTTTGTGGCTGAAATTTTTTTTCCAGACAAGCTACTGTGGAGCAAAATTGTAAAACAGACTTTAGACATATACGAAGAAAAAAAATGGAAACACTCAGTTGAACGGCGACCAGAACTTAAGCGGTACCATACAATACATACTTGTTTGACGGAGCATCGTTTGTTACGACTAGCGGTAACATATCCATCACTAAATTCAAAATTTATGACGCTTGTGAAATTAGGAGCCATAGCTATTCAAACAGGAAAATGCTCCTTGTGTAACTTATATAATACGGATATACTTATGCATTATATACTTTGCTGTACATCTCTTTTACAAATTCGGACAGAAATGTTCTACAAAATTGTTGATATTCTTGACGTAGAGGATTCCGTTCGTTTCTCTAAAACAAACTGACAACGCCATGACAACAAAATTGGCTCTTTCTGAATGTTCACGCGTATTTCGATATTTAAGTCCTTGCAATTGGTTACTCCTCTAATATGCGTTGCGGAACATATTGAGATAAGACGTGGCACGGTACTTGTCTATCCCAAATTCATGTATTTGGTTTTCATGTTATATTTATTATTCTCGTGGTGTTTTGTCTGATGCTTGGTCCGTTTCTGTGTGTGTTGCGTTTCGGTGTTGTGTCGTTGTTCTCCTCTTATATTTAATGCGTTTCGCTCGGTTTTGGTTTGTTACCCCGATTTTGTTTTTTGTCCATGGATTTATGAGTTTTGAACAGCGGTATACTACTGTTGCCTTTATTTATTGACTATATACCTTTAGTTCCTCTCTTAATAAAGTTTCGATCTAGGTATAATATATTTCTGTAATTTGGGGAAGAAGGGTCCTGCCAGTCCATTTCATTATTCAAAAATATCCATTTCATTATTCAAAATTGGCTCTTTCTGAATATTCAAGCGTATTTCGATATTTAAATCCTTCGTTTCTCCTCTAATATGCGTTGCAGTTCATATTGTCTATATACCTTTTGTTCCTCTCTTAAAAAGCTTTCGATCGAGGTATAATACATATCTCTAATTAGGGCTAAAGGGTTCTGTCAGTCCAATCCATTGTTCAAAATATTCTTTTCTTTATTCAAAATTGGCTATTTCTCAATGTTTATGCGTACTTCGATATCTAAGACCTTCGTTACTCCTGTAATATGCGTTGCTGAACATATTGACTATATACCTTTTGTTCCTCTCTGGATAAGCTTTCGATTGAGGTATGATATATGTCAGAAATTAGGGGCTGATAGGTCCTACACATGTACCAGCTGTCTATTTCATTATTCAAAATATCCTTTTCATTATTCAAAATTGGCTATTTCTTAATTTTCACGCGTATTTTGGCATTTATTCCCTCTGTTACCTCTTTAATGGTCATTCCGCCATATACCAATTATACTCAGTTTATTCCTCCATCCATAAGCTTTAATTTGGTGTTTTTCATTAATAAGAAGCTAACGGGTTGCAGCAGTCCATTTTAATATTCAAAATAAATTATTTCTCAATGTTTACGCGTATATTGATATTTAAGTCCTTCGTTAATCCTGTGATATCCGTTGCGGAACATATTGACTATACACCTTTTGTTCCTCTCTTAATAAACTTTCGACCGAGGTTTGATATATATCTGTAAAAGGGGCTGAAGGGTCATAGCAGTCCATGCCATTATTCAAAATATCCATTTCATTATTCAAAATTGGCTAACATGTTTAGCCCCGCCACATTATTTATATACTATGTGCTAGTCCCGAGTCAGGAGCCTGTAATTAAGTGGTTGTCGCTTGTTTATTTGTTACATGTTTGTTTTTCGTTCATTTTTTTTTACATAAGGCAGCAACCATTTGATTTTCTGGGGGGGGCTATGGTTTTTTTTGGAAAAAAAAGTTTGTTTCCAGGTTTTGGTGAAAAAAATAATTTGTTTTGGACCCTGAGTAAAAAAAAATGTTTGTTTCACCCTCAGCTGCCACTATATGTAATGCTAAAATTGAAAGAAAAAAATTGTCTTTGGTTTGTCGCTAAAAAAATAGATTGTTCTTCGCCGAAGGCGAAAAAAAAAGTTTGCACAGAAAAAAAAACCATAGCCCCCCCCCAGAAAATCAAATGGTTGCTGCCTAAATAAGACCGTTAGTTGTCTCGTTTGAATTGTTTTACATTGTCTTATCGGGGCCTTTTATAGCTTACTATGCGGTATGGGCTTTGCTCAATGTTGAAGCCGTATGGTGACCTATAGTTGTCAATGTCTGTGTCATTTTGGTCTTTGTGGATAGTTGTCTCATTTGCAATCATACCACATCTTCTCTTTTTATATTAACTCATTTTTACGCATGTTGTGGCATTTAGGTCTTCCGTAAACCCTCTTATGGTCATTGCGAATCAAAATATAGCTATAGGGTAACAGTCATTTTTTCTTATATTTATTACACTTTTCACCGCTTCAATTTGAATAATGAAACATAAACCATTTCACAATTCATTATTCATTTTTTAGTATTGAATAGTGAATAGTGAACAATAATGAAAAGAACTATAATGAATAATGGACGTACTTCAGCACGGTATAGGAGCATGACGTGTGCCCTACTCATGACAAGCAGGATCTACTTACACATCCGTGTTTTTTTTTACAATGACAGATTGATTGTTTCCTATAAAGTTGTAAACATGTATACACCTATTGACTGGGTGTGAGGGTAATAACAAGTTTCTTGTCCCTGAGACACACCAACTATTGCTGTGGCAAAGTCGAGAGAAATAGTTGGTATGCGAAGGGACAACAAACTTGATATTACCCGCACAGCCAGTCATTAGGTGTTTTATTATACTGAACAATACAGTCATTAAGTTTTTTTTAAATAACAAATTAACTAATTTTCTAAAAGTGTACATATATCATCTGAAAGAAAAGAACAAAAAATGTCACATAAATTGACATGCACAAGATGAACTATACGTTTTTCGTTATAGTTGAAGTCTTTCCTTTTTCTATAAGGAAAGACCTTACTGTATTTCTTCTGATTTATTAGGTCTTTCGACCTTTTCGGTTGAAAGACCTACATGTATTGCTTTTGTTCTGATTATTAGGTCTTTCCATTTTTTGTGGAATGACCTATTGTTTTTCTTCTGATTATTTTTTTTTTCTAGATATTTGGTATATGATATCGAACAGTTTATGCACGTTTGAAATTTACCCTGCGTAACCGAATACTTTTCTTTGTAGGAGTTATCTCCCCAAACACTGATTTTTTACTTGTGTCCACGATTCCTTCGCAACCGTAAACGATTACGACAAATTTATTTTTACAAAATTGCTCGTAATATCCTTCGCATGATTTGTCCTATTTTTACCGAAGCTATATCAACCCTCCATATGAGAGTTATGTCCCCTTAAGCATTTGATATAAGTGATATGCGTTTCTATCATGTAAACCATACATGTAAGTAATAGAGACCTAGGATCTTTTGATTTTTTGAGGTCCTTGGTCCAATACATTGAAAATTAGGTCAAGGTCAAAGGTCAAGGTCATATTTTAATTTTTCAATTTGGCTTATTTCCACTCATTTCTAGAAACTGTATAAGATATCGACAAATTATGTTTTCTAAATTGTTAGTTGCGACATGTCGTAACACGTAAAGTTTGATTGCAAGGGTATGTAAAACATAAATGTAAGTTTTCAACCCTCTTGGATCTAAAAATATGTGTATGGTGATATAACTGATTAACCGAATATAATTAAGACCTATGGTGTTTTGATTCCCCAAGGGTGACTGGGGAATAGAAATATGGTCACTTGGTCTTCTCCCGACCGGCAGTAAAACGCTTGCCGAGGTGGGGCGTCCGTTTGGCTGTGCGGGATGTATCAAGTTCGCAGTAGCGTCCGGTCAGAATCAGAGGACGTTAAATCCGGTGTCTCGTGTAAAGATATTGACACGCTCTGTGCACGTTAAGTTAAGAACCCTTGCAGCAACACTCTGAGGGTCCGTAGGTGGCCTTTTGCAAGGCAAAATTTCTGTTCCTATCCAATACACCCTCATTTTCAATTGTCAGTCCAAAATTCCCCGACCATTGCCCTCTTTTATGACAAGACCTACATATTGTTTTTATTGTGAACATGTTCTCGTCCTGAATATGCATGAAATATTTGCCACTGGACGTTAAGCAACCAACAATCAATCAATCAATATGGTGTTTTGTTTGAGGTTCTTTGTTCATGACCTTGAAATTGATCTCCAGGTCATAGCTTAATTGGACGTTCTAGATTTTGACCTTTGCTTTTACCTCACATGTGTGACATACTGATAACGTTTTCGGCAATTCTATGATGGGAGACACAGGTGATGACGTTGTTATTAATCAGATTTAGTTAGTTCAATGTAGTGTTTTAATGATTATAATAATTGCAAAATTAATCTGTTATTATTAATTAACTTTTATATTTATCCGCATATGGCATGACGGGCTTTTAACAGCATTTCCGCCCTCACTTTTGTCAATAGTCTGTGTGTATTTTAAAATCTTATATAATCATAAACTCGTTATTCGGTTTTTTAATAAATTTAAGGTGTCCAGCATCACTAAAGAAACACGACAAAGAGACTTAACGTCCAGTGCCACATATTTCATGCATAGGTTTTATAGAATCTTTTTTTATGAATATGATTATTATGTGATCAACACCGGTTTTAATTGCAACTTTATTGTGGAGTGTATAAATAAACTTGAGACTGTTGCTTACGTATTGTCCAGTTACAAGTCCTTTTTGTATACTTAGAGCGAACAACAGTTTTGCAAGTTTTAATGATTTTACAGTTGTAATGTTCAAATTAACTTAAAACTGATGATCGCGTGTTGTCCAGTTGCAAGTATTTCATGCATTTTTAGAAAGAACATACAAGTTTAAATGTTTTTGCAGTTTTATTTAGAGAGAGCATAGGCTACTTGTTTTTTTTTTTTTTTTTTTTTTTACATATGAACATACATGTTTAAATATTTTTTTTTTTACATATGAACATACATGTTTAAATAATTTTTACTGTTCTATTGTTAAGATAAACTTTAGACTGTTGGTTGCGTATTGTCCAGTTGCAAGTATTTCATGCATATTTAGAGAAAACATACAAGTTTTAATGTTTTTTTTCAGTTCTACTGAATAAATTAACTTTAGACTGTTGATTGCGAATTGTCCAGTTGCCAGTTTTTAATGCATAACTAGGGAGAACATTAAAGTTTTAATGCGAAGAGAAAAGGACACTTTGACTTGTTAACTGTACAGTTTAACTCAACATGTTTACAATCTACATACGATATAGTCGAAACGAAACCACACTTTAACCAAGTTTAATTCTGCCGGTTTGAAAAATTACTATTTTATATTTGCCTTATTTATATTTGGAATGAAATGGTAAAATTAGTGTACGTTAATGAAATAGCAATGATAAAATAAAGCTTGATAGTGACACGTTTGGAGGTTAGTTGAGAAATGGACACGTTTGGGCGTTTATACAAATGACACGCTTTGGCGCTGTTTTCATCTAAACATGTTTGGGGGAATCGGACACGTTTGGGGGAAGGACACGTTTCTGAGTGTTACAGATATATGGTATATGATATCGACAAGTTAATACGCTTTTGTAACTGACACCGTGTAATAAAAATCTATTCCATGTAAGAGTTATCTCCCCGAACACTGTTTTTCTTGTTATAACTTATATGTCGCAACCATATAGGAAACCGAATTGCTCGTTATATCCTCAGGATGAATTGAATAATTTTAACCGAAGCTATCCGGAGACTCCATATGAGAGTTATCCCCCTTTTGTATATGATATAAGTGATGTGAATTGATAACTGGTAAACCATAAGTGATAGAGATCTATAATTTTTTGATTTAAGGTTCTTGGTCCAAAAAAATGAAAATTAGGTCAAGGTCAAATGTCAAGGTCAAATTCTACATTTTGATTTTGGCTTATTTTCACTTATTTTCATTAACCTTACAAGATATCGACAAATTATTTTAACTAAATTGTTATTTGTAACATGTCGTAACTTATACATTTTGGTTGAGAGGGTGCGTAGACAATAAATAGGAGTTTTCGCCCCTCTTATATTTAGAAATATGCGTAAAGTGATATTTCGCATGAGCCATACATATTAAGGAACTAATGTCTTTTGATTTGAGATGTTTAGTCTATGAACTTGAAATTGAGGTCAAGGTCATAGGTTAACTGGAAATTCTAGATTTTGACCTTTGCTCGAAATTCATATTTATATATCATAAAGCCATAGGAACTGACATTTTCAACCGTATTCTAATATTGTCATATCAAAGTAGATCCTTATTGCTTGCAAGACCTTCAAGTTGCTTTTTGATTATTATTATTATT
Source organism: Mytilus galloprovincialis (assembly GCF_965363235.1). Classification (NCBI taxonomy): domain Eukaryota; kingdom Metazoa; phylum Mollusca; class Bivalvia; order Mytilida; family Mytilidae; genus Mytilus; species Mytilus galloprovincialis. The sequence goes on from NC_134845.1 coordinate 25,825,923, forward strand.
CTTTCCGCCAAACTTTATCGAAATTTTCCAATAAAAAGTACGCGACATGTTGAAATGGTATTAGGTACATAGCATTGGTTGACCAAAAGCTATCCTGTGGTGACGGCACGACCCAGTAACATTTCCTTTACAGCGGTTATCTCCCCTAACACCGAAAATCTTGTTATCATTCTAACTCCATAACCATAAAAGGTAGCAAAAAACAAAAACACTAAGTGTGGAACAGACATACTAGGCTCTTCGTTACATTTGGATTGAAAAGATTCAACGACTAATTGGTAGGGTTATGCCCCTTTGAAAATTAACCAATGTCAATTGGCCACTAAAACTCAGAAACCGTAAGTTGTAGCCACCTAGGACCATTACCAATGATCATCAATTCATACGACCACGAAAATTGACCTTATGTCATGACCTAGATTTTGACCTTAGCTTGTCATCAGATTTACTCAATAACTGTAGAATATGGCTGATAAAATGTAACAGACAAAATTGTCAAAATCTACAATTGTTTTGTCCAATTCTAAATTATTGGACCAACTGTTATGGAACTAGTGCACCACAACTGTTTTTGGGGTCCTAAATGATGACTGTTTGCTTATAACTCAAAAAGGGTTAGAGATAAAAAGAAACTTTGAACTGCAAAACTATTCAACAAAATAAGATCTACAAAGTTATGTCAAGGTCAGAGTTCAAGTCCCTAGCAACGACATAAAACACCTTAGCAACCATACATTTTTGAACTAAGAAGGCTATGAATAATATGAATAAATATGAAACATTTAATACTGGAAATGACATTTTTGTCCCTAGCAATGACTTATAGTACTTAGCAATCACTTATTTTTTTCAACTTTAAATACTATGAATAGTACATATGCCATTTTTAATACTGGTAATTATATTTGTATCCTTATGAATGACTTTTGTCCTTAGCAAGCATTTGTTATGAATATAAAAGCCCTTAGAAACCATATTTTTTTTTTAACTAAGAAGGCAATAATTTATAGAAAAAAGGAAAGACCAATTGACTTTTTAATTCTTCTTGTATTTATAAATTGATTAATTGAAATCAAGACTTGACATTCTTGTGTCAAATTTTCCGTGCATATGATAAATTTAAGCTTAAGTACAGCAAACGCAAATTCACTTTTAGAATACGACGACCGAACCCATATTATGAATTGGGTACTATATTTTAAATCTTAAAGAATGCGCGCGAAGGTTTTCTCTCTTTTATAATTGCGTTTGTATGTGAAATTCCAATCGACACAAACAAATTATACCATTTACAATATTTAAGTTTTATGTTGACAAGCAAAATAGTCAATGACATCATTATTGTCCAATGAAAAATAAGCATAAAAGAGTACGGGAAAGATGATTTTGAAACTATTAAACAGGATAATAGTCTTCGAAACAATTGACTGGCAAATAGTCTGTGGAATGAAAAAGCACAACTATATCATTTTTTGTAAAAAGAAAAAACATACTGAGGTATAATAAAGGGCACTGTTGTATGGAATAACTTGGTTTTTTTTATATTGAGATTTGGAATATATATTTCTTTAAGATAAAAAGAGCTTTTATCTTACCTCCTATACATTTCCAGGAATATGATTGGTTAAAAGCGTCCGCGTGCAAACCGTGTATATTTGATATTAGGTTAGTAGGGAGGCGGGGCTTATCTCATACACGGTTAGTAGTGGAGTTACGTCCCTTTATATTCCTTATTAGGTAAGAAGGGGCGGGGATTATTTCATACACGGTTAGTAATGGTGTTATGTCCCTTTGTAAAAAACAAAACGGTACTGAGAAAAAAATCTTAAAAGTTCCAACAGACGAAGAAATTGATGATTCAGATTGAAACAAATTCATAAAACACATTTAAACCTTACAAGTCGTTATTGTTGGCATCTGTTTTTGTAGGATCAATGGAAGTATTTTCTTAGCGCTAACAGTATTGAAGACTTGCTCGTTTTGAGAATCACTAGTCTTAATTTCACACGTTAAGATAGTCGGTAAGATAAATTCGTTACATAGTGTGCTAGTGACGTAATACGGTATATATGGGGTCAATAAATTCCATATGGGGATTCGAGCTTCGCTCTCACCCCATATGGAATTTACTGACCCCATATATACCGTATTAGGTCACTAGCACACTATGTAACTAATATTATATTCTTTAATAAGATAGTAATGTTCCAACACTTAAATGGGGAATGCATCCATTTAACACAGATGATCCACCTGCTTACATATCATATAAGTTATAAAAGGACATAACTGAAGAGCAGTATAAAAGTGACGCTACTAAAATATGTATTTGATGTGAATTTTGTGGTAATAAGTTTCATAAAATTGTGTTAATGCAAACTTTAGTTAGAGAAAGGAAACGAAAACATCATGATTTGTTTTCATTTGTAAAGGGGCATAACTCTAGACCTGTTAAAGTGTGGCTACCAAAATTCAAAAGAGATCTGTATTGTGTGGTAATACACGTTTTGTTTAAGTTTCATAACATTTGGTTAAAGCAAACTAAATCAAAAGTACGAAATCCAACCGTGGAACGTAAGGATGATAAATTGATATATCATACCGGAGATTTAACTTACTTAAAATTGAAAGACGATAGTTATGGTAAAATAAAGAAGATAACTAAAAATTATGCAGTCGAAAAGTAAATTGAATACACCTTACCTTTATGTAAAATGGCCAGTTCAAAGTCAGAAACACTTTTTTCGCTGAAAGAATAGATATACAAAATTGAAGTACGTGATACGAAAGAATGTCTATATATACTAGTCAACAAAAGAAACGATACACGACTTTGAAATTAAATTTATCAAAAAGTATTAAATATAAATCAAAATGAGATACACTATTTTAGGTGTAATACCACAAAATGATGTTACGTAACATCCGGTTGCATACGAAGGTAGGTCTAAAAAATATTCCCTCGAATTTGACCGTTGTAGTTAATTAATCTTACATTTAATTGCAATAAAACTATTTCTGTGTCATAAACATATGTCTGGGGTATTTCAAAACACCATTATTTTTTATTTGTGACTTCTATAGAAAATTTTGTAATCTTGAGGTTACATGGTCACTGTGTCTAAACCACACCGGCAAAATTTGTTCGGACTCGATGGTATCTAACATCCGGCACAATGACGGAACATTAATAGACAGAAGAAAGCTAGGTTTCTCCTTATTTTCTTATTTTTTTTATGATATCGAAGAATATAAATACACATACAACTATTTTCTATTGTGATATGCAATATTTTCTACAACCGTTCTATATTAATGGAAAAATAAGTAAAAATGCACGTCAAAATGACGAATTGAGTGAACCTTGAACAGTCTCCGGGACAAGTTTGCAATTCCGCTGAGTGCAAAAGTTGTCACCTTAATTATTGGAGTTAAGTCAAAACAAAGTTGATAACTTGGTTGGTATTGGTTCCCTGATATTTGTCCTAAAATTTTTTTGATCTAGCACCACTGTTGAAAAAGTTATGCCCCTTTTTTCAACAATTTCCTCAGAGGAAAAGTACTTTTCCTCAAGGGAAATCAAATTTCCCTGAAGGAAAAAGATTTTTCCTCAAGGGAAATTGTTTTTTCCTCAAAGGAAAAAGATTTCCCTTAGGGAATTTGCTGCATAATTATTTCCTTTGAGGAAATTCTATTTCCTTAGAGGAAATTCTTTTTCCTTTGAGGAAATTTGCAGCTTCAAATTTTCCTTGGAGGAAATACTTTTTCCTGTGAGGAAATTTGTAGCTTCAAATTTTCCTTGGAGGAAATACTTTTTCCTGTGAGGAAATTTTTGACAAACACTTTTCCTTGGAGGAAAATTCAAGACAACAAATTTCCTCTAAGGAAATCATTGATCTTTAAATTTCCTGTAGGGAAATTTCTGAACATCAAATTTCCCTTAAGGAAATGTTTTTCCTCTATGGAAATTTTATAACAGTACAAACAGTATTAATATATTTTCTCCTAGACTGAATTATTGATACAAAAGATAATTAAAACTTTAATACTGTAATACAAATTTTCATGGTGAGTATTAAACATACAAAAACAAAAGGCTGACTGTTTAGCATGTTTAAGACAATACAATAATAAGCAAAATGCTATGATTATCATACCATTTGTGATGTTATTAATATTGTGCTCATATTTGCATATTAAATAAAATAAACACTTTTCATGTCAAATTAACTTGTCTTCTGTTTCAGCTGCTGTGTATTCGACCCCCTACATAACAGTTCAGTGCATAAATAATTCAATCCACAAGACATCTTCCTTCAATTGGTTGAATAAATTTTGGCAACGTATGTTCTTCAAACATCTTCTTTGTATATTTGATATGATGGAGCCATGTACATGAATTGATAAAGCAGGTGTTTATTTCGACAACAAACATGACAAAGATACTATTTTTTTTCTTAATTTCTCCATAATCCATCAGTTAATATGAATGTAGGTTGTTACATTTTACACAATTGTGTTCTTTGATAGTACTCCATTTTGTTTATAGCAATTTTGTAGGATTTTTTCTATTTCTTTTTCCAGAAAAACACACAGTTGAGTTCATTTCACATTAATAATCCAATTAGCACATTATGTAGAAAAGTATTAACAATTAAGTTTCCTCTTCAGTATAGACCTGCAGGACCTGTTGATGATCATAAAAACCAAGATATCTGACCTATAAATACACAAAATAAAAAAAAAATGTTATAAATGGAGAAAAAAACAGCAATATAAATAAGCTTATTTTATCATGTTTTAATGAACATTTTGAGAAACTTTCATTTGATATTCTTACTTGTCATGCTTATGAGTTCTCTTATTTCAGTGCTTTGTGTCCAAGATTTAATATTCGTTGTTTAGTGCCTTGCAGTGATATTTAAAGTTGAGCCACTTGCAATAGTTGTTATAGAATGTTCATATGTTGTGTTAATATTTGAACCACTGTCCTATATTATGGTCAGGTTGAGTGCTCACAGACATGAGGCCTAAATTAATATATTGTTTGTTTCCCTAATCCCTATTCTGACAAGCCAGGTGTGGGTAGGTAGGTAGGTAAATAATTTTATTTTTCCCAAAAGCCTGAATATTATCGGATGATCCAGCAAGCCCGAAAATCAGAAATGAATAAAATAATATTTGGCTTAGTTTTGACAATAAAATTTTATGAGTAGAGCCATTTTTGCAGGGTCGGTCAGGATTGGAGAAACAAACAATATTTTATATTAGGCATGATTTTTTTTTATTAATTGTTATTGACTTTGAACATGTTGAACTAAATTGGATTGTTTAAATCTTTATATGTTGAGATCTTTAATGGATGACCTATAAAGGAAGTGTTTTCTCATTATTGAAGGCAGGCCCATGATTGGCCTTTAATTTCTTGCATCCGCTTCATTGAACTCTGGTGGATAAGTCACTCATTTACCATACCACATTTTCTTATTTTTATATGAGTCATCATTCAAAGGCAATTTCTTTTATTACTGTAATTCAGAAATTATCAAAACTTTTTAGTAATGCGAATAATGTGACTGGGTGAGTATCGCAAAAATAAGAAATCATATTTTGATAACAGAAACATATATACATATATATATATCATGTAACTATCTAGATCTTTATGCAGATTTTTTTTGTAATCACAATAAGTTGTCCCTTCCCTGAAAAATCTGAATTTACAGTATATAGAAGTGGTCTTACCATTTAGGCCTTGTTGTATTCTGTTTATCTTGTTTTGCGCTCATTTCTATTGTAACTGTTTATATTTTTCATCATTTTTCTATATTTCTTGTCCTATAAAACATAAAAAGGGTAAAAACTATTATAAAACATCAGTTTGTGTTTTTCTTTATATTCAGTTATATTTAAAAAGAATGGAATATTTGTGCTATTTCATTTCACAAACTTTTTGCCAGTCATGACTTTCAAAGACTTTCACCCTGGTCAATAGTTTAAAAAACAAACATTCCCATACTTTTTCTTTGTGTTCGTACTAATTTTACATTTGACAACAAAGACATGATTCAACTATTCTTCTAAAATTTGTTTCGCTTGACTACGTTAAACTCTGAAATATTGTTAACAGTATACCGTAATCTGTATGTGTCTCACTTGTCAAAATTTCAAATTAATATATAAATCAGATAAAAATGCTATGCATGGCTCAGCTTGATACAAACGTACAGGTTGAACCCAGAAAAGTTGGGGCAAGTATGGACACAACATTCAAGCTCAATACAACTCTGAATTTTAAATTTGGATTGTGATTCAATAGTTGATGCAGCATAGGTTTCTGACACAGAATGAATGCGGTCCAAGTACTTAAAAATTTTAAATTGACAATTAACCTCTAAAATGGTCCAATATTCAAAATCTCAATACATGGTTAGATGCAGCATATCAACATGATCAAAGAACCCCAATAATTCATTTTTTGGTGAAATCAAATAAAGTTAAATTTTGGACCTTTTAGAACTCAATGTGGACCAATTTGATAATGGGTCAAAATATCAAAAATCTTAATGAATGGTTAGATTCAGCATATCAAAGAGCCCCATATAATCAATTTTTGTTGAAATCAAACAAAGTAAAATTTTGGACCCCGATTTGGATCAACTTGAATTTGGGCCCATAATAAAAAAAATCTAAGTAAATATTCAGATTCAGCATATTAATCTGAACACCAAGGATTTAAATATTGTTAAAATCAAAATAAGTTTAATTTTGGACCCTTTGGACCTTAAGGTAGACCAATTTAAACAGGACCAAAAAACTAGGAATCTAAATACACAGTTAGATTTGGCATATCAAAGAACTCCAATAATTAAATTTTCTATAAAATCAAACAAAGTTTAATATTGGCCCCTATTGGCCCCTAATTCATGTAATTCCTAAACTCTGAACAAAACTCTGGTCACAAACCTTGTGTTTGAATTTCATAGATTTCTATTACTTGTACTAAAGTTATTAAGCGAAAACTAAATGTCCTGGGACAACGACGACTACATGATAAAATTGAGAATGGAAAAAGGGAATGTGTCAAAGAGACAACAACCTGACCATAGATTTGAGGGTTGGAATCCTTTTCTTTTACCGAGCAATGCATTTGAATGGGAGATATAGTTGGAACCCCTCTTTGCTCTTGGTTGGGACCCCCCTTTTAAAATGGCTTGATCCGCCCCTGAGAAGCATTATAGAAAAATCTATAAGCTTTAACTCAAAATAAGGATAATTTTATTTTTAAAGGGCAGGCACAGATCCAGAGGGGGGTTCAAGGGATTGGAACCCCCCTTTTTTTGGATAATCAATGCATTTGAATAGGGACATGTAATTGGACCCCCCCCCTTTCCCCTTTTGTCCTGGGTTAGAATCCCACCCCCACCCCTTTTTAAAATGACTGGATCCGCCCCTTAAGGGTCTATAATTAAGTTTGACAACATCAGACGACATACTACTTTATCAAAAAAAAAAATGCCACATTTCATCCAATTTAATTTCATCCCTTACTTGCTACATGTATTTCATCCATAATATTTAAAGAAATAAATTTGGGAGGAGTATGATTTTAATTCATTTGTAATTTGCAAGTTATTAACTATCCAAACTAGAGACCTAATAGAGTAGATATACTTGACTAATTTAAATCAAACTTGGGGTGACTGGGAACAAAGATTTAAGGGAATAGATGACAGTTTACCTACAATGACCTAGTTTCATAGCAATAGCATACATTAATAAAGACTACATGGTCATTCTTATGTTTAAACGTGGTTTAAACTTTGGGTGTTCATTTTTTAATGTTTAACATGTTTAAAGCTAACAATTTCAACTACATACATGTATCAAGATTTGATCCTACATTATTTAAATATTGAAAAAAATAGCTTTTTAAATTTGGATCTATATATAATTGTGAATGTCACATGGATGTATTTTAATGTAAAGCATCTGAAAAATCATTAGCCGTCTCATATTTATTTCAGTTCTTCAAAAGGCAAATTTATATGAGCTTATGCTGAAAATAGAGATTTCTTATTAAGGAGAAATCCCTGCCCCCCTTTTTGTGTGAAAAATTTTGTTGATTATATAGGGAATCACAGAAACATGACTGAGGCAAGCATCCCCCATCTGAACCCCCCCCCCCCCCCATGAATATGTTTTTTTAGCTTGTGTAGGTGTAAGTCAGTAAGGAGGCAACCATTTGATTTGTAGGCCGGGTGAAAAATGTGATTAATCTTGCTTTGTAAACTTGTGCTATAAATAAAAATTACCAATTCATTAAAAAATCCGTGAGCCCAATCTCATCCAGTGAAATAGATTATAGTCTGTTTTCGAAGTTATATGGAAGTAAGTTAGTAGTCCAGATAATTATGACGCAGTGCAAGGCATTTTTTCTAAGGAGAAGTGTATAATAGGGGAATGGAACCAATAAATTGATCGGATCCGAAATGTTCTTCCCAGTAAAGGAGCACCTATTATTTTGTAGGTAATTATTATTAGTGTCGGTGGTCTCACAAGTAAATCAGAGTGAATATTGTATGCACATTAAAATTAGCAGAGAAGAGACAATTATCAACTTGTGTATTATTCATTTTCTCGCAGTTGTTTACGGTAAATCAGCTATATAGACATAGGAAGATGTGGTGTATGTATATATATATATATATCCGAAAACAGGTGTTCGGTTCTAGTACTATAGTGGCTACAGTATATGACTTTTAAATAACAATTATCAATTATATCTGTATTCTGTGGCGGGTCGAAGGGGATGGAATCCGAGGTTGGCCTCCCCTAGCATTTTGTGAGCAATCATTGCATAAATGATGATCTCGGGAATCCTCTGAAGTTCCTATATACAAGGTGATAGGACGTTCCGTTGGAATAGGTTACCTGTGCATCAGGAAAAGTTTTAAGGCATAGCGTGAAAAGGTAACCTATTCCAACGGAACCGAACGTCCTATCACCTTGTATATAGGAACCTTAAAAATATGTGAATAGGTCGGGAAAAACTCTCTTTTGACACTTAGGTATTGCACTGTTGCATTACACACCAACAGAGACATATAATACAAGAGATTGGCAACAACAAATGGAAGTTTTTAACGACCTTGACTGGCTATACAGCCCTTGCACGGTCGGCCCTGGCTTGCGCCTTTTTGGGCATTAAATAATTTATAATTTTACCATGTGGTAATTTAAATAATTTAAAAGAGATTGGCAACTCTAGTAGAGTCTATATAACGGCCAATGAAATCACTTGGCCACCGGAAGTGCTTGGGATTATGATGTGACCTGGGATGAAGGACGATCGAGATGAGAAAATTCCGCCATTGTTGTTAAAAGAGACGATACGCTTACAGATTTGTTTTCTCGTTTATGTCGATTGCTTTCACAGCTAAAGCATGTAAGTATATTCAAAAGATACATTTAACTAGTTCTACCAATTTGTTTATACTATAATGTGCTGAGATGATGATAATAATCAAATGCAGACCAATTTAAATTCGTTCCATTCAGCTTCCCCTCTTTGATTGCTGTAGAACCGGTGTGGCCCATCATTTTTTTTCCATAAAACTTTAAAATTTACAATTTTATATACAATTTTGTATTATATGTCTCTGACACCAATCAAAACGCAAACAATATGGGAAAAGATAACATTTTAACCTACACAATATATGTATAAGGTATACACTTTTGAAATCTAAATTATATGAAAAGGGTGGGTTAACCGTAGAAAACCAGCGGCAACGACACCCCTTATTTAATGGAGACATGTAGTTGGAACCCCCTTTATCATGGCTGGATCCGCCCATGATTTTACATGTAAATCAAGCCCCGGGTATTTGTTGGCATAACGGTAACCACGAAAAGGGGGGGGGGGCTAATTAAAAGCATGAGGAATTATAAATATACAATTCAACAGGCGTAGAGTGCATCGAGGAATGGGAATTAAAATTGTCTTTTCACGATGATCGAAAAAAGTATCTTGCACGTTATTTTCATCATCTTGTCTGAAACACTCTGAATAATGAGCTTCAAGGCATGTGAAATACTAATAACATACACTTCTTTTTTTATACGTTGTATGGACAAACCCATAAATCCCTCAACAAAAATTGCTTGATTCATGTCATATCAAATAAATTACAGCACGGAAAGGTAACTTTAATTTAATATCAAAACTAAATTTTTGTTATATTTTTCAATAAATTTATAAATCTTAATTAGGCATGCGTTGCGTGAGTTCCATTTCATGAGACCTACACAGATTTCTATAAAACAAATCAAAAATTATAAATACAGTTTTTCAATTCTTTCCGGCATAGATAAAAAAAAATATGTATATAATCTATATACGATTTGGTTGAATTATTTCACTTCATTTTAATGATAAATCCTTTAGTTCTTAAATTTTTAATTAAAATGAATTTATCATTTTGATATCTAACGATAAACTTTTTAAATTGAAGTGACATGATCAGTAACCTAATTAGTTGCATGGCTGATTACCATCTTACAGGTGACCCAGTAATTTTCCATATGACAGTAGCGTGTACCCTCGGGGTTATATCGGGGTGTGTATAACTTATTTTCTGGGGAACATCCTGTCCACGTGTAGTACTTAGCATATATTGCAACAGATGACATTAAACAAATTTTCTTTGTAGCATCGGAGGCAATTTCATGTTCGACCACTCAAAATATTTCACAAAAAAGATATGATAAAATCAAAAGAAAAAGATAAAGAAATATTAACAAATAAAGGTGGAATTGAGTAAACGGGGATTCGTGTTTTTATGAGCTTATTTTCAGTGGACAACAACAAATGGAAGTTTTTAACGACCTTGTGTGACCTATAGTTGTTAATGTTTGTGTCATTTTGGTCTTTTGTGGATAGTTGTCTTATTGGCAATCATACCACATCTTTTTGACTGGCTATATACATGATATAATATATATAGCACTTACACGGTCGGTCCAGTGGACATATTCCATACTAGATAACTTATACAGTAATTCTTTTTATATATATGAAAATTATTGTCCGATCTGATACACGTACCTATAATGTACAGAATTTTGAACAGCTTCAAATGTATGGGGTCCGTAGAAACACCGCAAAGGACCTCCTTAGTACACTAAGAACAAAAATGTGCACTAAGGACCTACTCCTTTCATAATTTTAAATTATATTTTTTCTAATGTTTTCTCGACACGTGCCTCAAAAAGGTTGATTGTCACCTTTAGTATAATCGATAGCAATTCATGTTCGCTCAACCTTGGCCCGTGAATAATCTACTAGTATACTGATTAAACATGTATATGGTATTTCAAATTGTTCTCTATTTTTTTTTCATTTGTTTGTTTTTGCCGTATTTATTCTGTCTGCTATATTTTTTACTTCTAAATTAATAGCGTATTTTCAACTCTTTTCAGTTTGGGATTTTTCATCATTTTAATTTTAAAAAGACAAATAATTGTGAACACTTCACGGAAAAGTGAGGATTGATATTTGGTTGCTTAACGTCCAGTTGCCAATACTTCATTCATTTTTCTAATGTTAAGAACTATGCCATTTATCAATATTTCGATTTGAGCGTTACTGATGAGTCTTGTGTAGACGAAACGCGCGTCTGGCGTACTAAATTATAATCCTGGTACTTTTGATAACTATCACAGCAATGTTTTTAAACATGTTTTGGAAAGGAACATATTTCTGATTCGATGTTTATATACAAATGCATTACAAGTATAAATATGTATAGGTTGATGTTTAGTCCCTTCGATGTTTTAGACTGTAAATAAATTATGACCAATTTATTTCTGACATCTTCTTCATTTTTAACTTTTGTGGATAGGTGTTTCATTGACAGCCGTACCACATCTCCTTTCGCTTATTTTTGTTGTATATATATTTTTTAATTCACTTTCCTTGTCTTTTAAAATATAAAGTAAGTAAGTAAGTAAGTAAATTGTTTATTATAGTGACATGTGTAAATCAGCATAAATTTGTACAAAATATAATTACATATATAATACACCCGGCCCAATGGACCAATAAGTCACCTTTTACTGTTAGTTCAATCAAGGACGTATATTAGTATGTTAGTTATACGTCCTTGATTCAATATAAATGTTCTAATATCACGTGTCAATTGCCAATTTAAATTTAAAAACAGATAATTATAGATTAAGAATTAACGATTGTAAAAGTTCATATATTATTCAACTAATGTTTGTGAAAAAGTTTAAGAATGTTAACTAGAGTAAACTGTTTGTTTTCTACGGAAAAGTGACGCTGCTAAGTATTTAGCTATTTTCCTTGGATGGTTCACCATTAGAAATGTTAATTTTCCCTGCTCATCTAGTTGCGTAAAGTCAGGCACCATTAATATCTCGCTAAAAACAGTTTGTCTGATATCATTATAAAATGTGCAGTTAATAAGAAAATGTAGCTCACTTTCAACATTTTGAGAATTACAAAATCGGCATAGTCTGTTTTCTACTGGTTCCCCAATATATCTACCAGTCTCAATTCTGATCGGTAATAATCCGCATCTAAACTGGGCTAGCACAGATCGCTCGTGTTTCGTAAGATTTAGTTTTACATAGTGCTCTAGTTCGAAGTTTGTTTTAAAGTTTAAGTAAGATCGTAGCTTTGGTTTATTTATCAAGGACTCTCTCCATATATCACTGTAATAAGTTCGTACAATTTGTTCAAAAGATTTTAAATCCACCATTGTTCTACTTTCGTAATAATGTAACATATTAAGTTTAGTGAAAATATCTTTAGTGTCACTACACCAATTGTTTGTGCAACGATCATAATCCATATTGAACACCACTTTCGTTAATCGGTCGTCTTCAAACGATAAGAGCCTATTCCAGTATCGAATAATGTTCACCCAATGCCGAAACTGACTTGGTATCCATCCAGTATCCCCATACAGTGCTAGAATTGGTGCAAATCTGTGAACGCCTAAGTAATATCAAATTGCTCTGTTCTGTACGTTGTCTATTGATTGGAACTTCCTATATATTTATTCCATTATTTTTATTTGATGCCGAAAATAAGAATACGAAGTTATTTGTTAAATGCTATAAATAAGCGAAGTAAAACAACCGTTAATAATTATGTATATGAGCATTAGATCTATTTATAAAATATTTTAAATACAAGCAGACATACCATTTGTGACACCAATTTCATTTATTTCCAAATCTTAAAATCATACATTTCCGTTCTTTAGCGTTTCTTAATAATGGCAGAACGGGCTTAAGAGTCATATGATTAAGTTAACTAAATAATTTAGTTTTCCCACATCATTAGCGGATTTAGGGGGTTAAAGCGAGCCCCCCCCCCCCCCGGTTGAAAATCTTAAAATATTTTTTGTATTAACCATTTCTTGTTTTAATGTTATCTTTACTATAATTTGAATATCTAGCACTGAATAGGGTGACACGTTGTCGCTACACTTCTTTAAATATACACAAGTCATAATAACATTGGCCAGAGGGTAACCTGATAATTAGAGGACCAAAGGATTTAATTAAGACAATCCAAGGCTGCTATCTCTATATTTTATTATATATATCTTTATTAGCCTCCCTTAGAGTGATACAACAATTGCAAAACGGGTAGATACGATCTGTAATCAAATAATTAACCTTATAAAATTAATACTTAAAATTTTATTTAGAGTAACCATATGCCGGATGAACAAAAAGTGTGCCATTTATTGAAAAACATATGGTTTGGTATTACATGAAAACTTCTCTAGTGTTTTAAACATTTCTCACATAACCCCTCCCCCAAACCCCCACTTTAAGCTCTGGATCCGCGCCTGCCCATAGTGCTTATTACATTATAAAATAAAATGGTATTCATCTTCAATTGTTGAAATAAAGATGAATTGTTAAAAAAAAAAAAAAAGCATTGACACCAGTTTGAAGTTATCGTTCATGGAAGACAGTTATGATTTATTCTATAATTCTCTTTTTAAAACGTAATATAATTTTACCTCTTGGAGTTTTTCTATATGTCACTTCTGTAATCGGATTTTGAAGAACCCCATGGACACCACATACTCTCAAATGTCTTTCAAGGAATAATGATAGTATGTAAACTCTTGTGTTGTTAGTAAGGAAATGAAATATCAAAAGCATTTGTTTCTCAATTTTTATCTCAAAATAGGGTTCTTTAATTAATAAAAAAAGCTTGCATAGCAATTTCCTTAAATACTAAATATATATAACAAAGGCAAAGTTTTAAAACACAAAATTTATTTTTTATTTTTCTTTCATAAACTTGAATTTATACCACGCTAAACCGTTAGGTTAACAACCATTGATTAATCAATAAGTAACGATCAAAAGACAATTGTTTATTGGATTAGGTTGATTGAACATGATGATTCGGGAATCTGCAATAAACCGTTGGTCACGTGGCGAGTGGCAGGCGTTGATTAAAAAGTCATTTAACTTCAAAATTACAAAATCTATTGATACCTAACTTTATAGATTTGAGGTATTTAATCATATCCTCTTATATTCATGTTCGCTGTGATCTTAAAACATCGTTTTAGTGTCCTTAATGCAAAAACTTTCTTCTTAGTGCACTATAAGAAGTCTTTTGCGGTATTTCAAGGACGTATATTTGTTAGTTATACGTCCTTGGGTATTTCTACACACCGAAATATATGGCCTTATTATTGGTAATATACCATATTAGTGTCACTAATGGCTTAACGTGTTACCAAATTAAAAAGAAGAAATAGGCTCAAAACCGCATTTTTAACTTTAGATATTTTTTCAATCCCAAAATAGAGAAGAGGTCCGGTATACAGACTTATTAAAAAGTCCAGATGAGAAGTTTAACTTGCTTTTCTATTCCCGGCACTTTTGACTTAACGCATGCAAAAAAAAAATTCAGTACCTGGTTACAGTTGCGCATTGACAAATTATAATCTTTCGATTAAATGATCTTAAATCTATATGGTCTTTATTTTAAAAGTTATAAAATCTAAATGTAAAGTGATCTAAAATGTTCAATATAAATGAGTATTTTCGCTGTGAAATGAATCTAAGGTCGTCTAAAAGTGTATACATGTGTATTTGACCCGACTACTGACTACATAGTAAACTATTCATTATGTACCTATAAGAGGGGTCTGAGCGGGACTCGGGATTGTCGAGGCGTATTTTTTGTAAACGTGACACATGAAAGTCAAATTAGGAGGGAGGGTAGGAGGGGTACTGATCCCGAAATCCCGAGCTTAAAAACACGAAATCCCGAAATCCCGGGCTTAAAAAACACGAAATCCAGAGGTCCCGAAATTCGAAAAAAGAATTATCGTATCCCGAAAGGGTCAATCCTGAAATCCAGAGCTTAAAAACACCCGATCCCGCAGTCTCGATAAAGGTCTTATCCTCCCTCAAATTATTGTGCCGTGAAAACGCGAAATGAAGTTTAGCGGGACATGGGAAATTACAAAAATAGCAGAATTGTTCACTTACATAGTGTACGCGGGATGGCATCATGCGAGAATCTAAAAAAATAAGTAGTAACTAAGCGGGATCCGTGAACAGAACCCCCAATGAGACCCCCATTAGTTGTGGCTTATTTTGGTCTTTTGAGTTAGTTTCTTTCCCCTACATTACTTGACCGTTTTTGTAAAACAACAGCACTCGAGGTCTGACAGTATTTTACCAAGAAATGCACAAAATATTCAAAAAGAAGGCCTAGAAAATTTAAATATTGGTATGCACACATACTCCCCTATCAGCACAGACAATTATATTTTTGTAAAGGCGCCAAACTCGTTTCTAATATTTATAATAGAACCGAAAAGAAAATGGAAATGGAAATGGGGAATGTATCAAAGAGATAACAACATGACCAAAGAGCAGATAACAGCCATAGGTCACCGATGGGTCTTCATTGCAACGAGAAAATCCCGCAACCTGAGACTGGGGTGGATCTAGTCATATAAAGGAGGGGTTCCTAACCCAGGACAATTTTTTTTTTTTTGGGGGGGGGGGGTGTCCAACTACATGTCCCCATTCAAATGCATTGATCGTCCAATAAAGAAAGGGGGTTCCAATCTGAGGTTCCAATATGTCCAACCTTCAGCCCCCCCCCCCCCCCCCCCCCCCCCCCCCTGGATCCGTGCCTGTGAGGCATGCTTTAGCTTGCCATTAAACAAAAATGTATACTAGTTGAGTGATAATGGACGTCATTCTAAACTCTTCAATATAAAAAAAAGAAACTAAAATAAAAATCATACAAAGGTCACAAAGGCCATAACTTCTGGCTCCTGAATTAGGAAAAGTGCAAAATGCAGTGAGGATAAAAGCCTTTACTGTAAATTCCTGAAATTACAATTATATAAATCATCTCACATCTTTGTGCATTTCTTGAAATTGGTCATATTTATAAATGCATGCAATATTTTCAGAAAATTTCAATATATAGGCTTTTAAAAGTCAATCTTGTGCATGATTATCAATGATTATACTCGCACAATTAACACATGTGGTTCTCAAAACTCAGAGGTGTCTATGCTATTTATGACAACATTTTAATCAAGTATAAATTTACAAAATATGTTTAGAACTATATGATTTTTAGGTTTTTAAGCATAGATATAGTAGGTCAGGATCTGCGAACTCTCACTGACTGACTGAGCACATGAATTCAACACTAGTTTTTTGGTGATGTTGGTGTTGCTTAGTGTTTTGTTTTGTTTTTCTTTTCTGCATCTTATGTTTTGCCTTGGCATTGTCAGTTTCTCTTTCATTGCCTTTGGTTTTTTTTGTTATGTTAAATAACAAGTCACAAGAGAGAAAAAACAAAAAAAAATATGTGAAAAAATGGCTTAGTTCAGTATATATTAAGGAGAGAGATAACAAATAGCTAAATAAGAAAAAAGAAAAAAGAAAATTCCTTTTCTATGTACAGTCAATTGTCTGATAATCTAGAAGATAGCCTGATTTGGTCTAATTCTCCTGAATTCTAGCAGGTACTTTATTCCAACTTTTTTAATTCAAACAAACCATGTCTTAGATAGTCTTGGAATTAGAATACATTAATCATAAAATTTTCATAATACTTTGGTGAATTATCTATTGATATAATCATGATAATTAAGCTCCTTTTGAATTTTTAGGGATTTTAAATTTTTAATTTAAAGTTAGGGATTTTATTCATAAAAGCGGGGATTTTTCCAGTACGTATACTATTAATAATGCTTTGAGCAATTTTCATGAAACTTGGTGAATTATTTTTGTATAACATAAACATGATAATTTTCCTTTTAATTTAAAAAAAAATCTGATTTATGTCATTGTACTATCATGACTTGGGATTAGGATAGTCTCAAGAATGCTTTCACAAATTTTGATGAAACTTTGGTAAATTGTTTTTATATCTTGACAAACTCCCTTTTTATTGTTATGACCCAAAGTGGAGGGGGCATAATGTTTAACACTTGCCAGATCGTTTGTCCGTCTGTCCCAAAGTTGTTTTTTGTTCTCTTACAGTACTTTAGTTTGCCTCAACCAAATTCAATTAAACTTTTACAAAAGCTTGTTATCACAATTCTCATATCAAGTTTGAATTTGGTGATGTCAGTGTTACTGTACTAGAGTATCAGAGTTATGCCCCTTTAGAAATGGGAAAAATATGCTGAATTTTTGGTTTCCTGTTCTCTAAAATTTAGTTTGTCTCAACCAAATGTTATGAAATCAATACACAATGCTTATCATCACAAAATACAGATTAAGTTTGAATTTTGGTAGTGTCTCTTTTACTAAATTCTATAGTTATGTTCTTTAAAAATGGAAAAAAATGTTGCGGCCTTCTAACTTAAGTTTCCCTCAACCAAATTTTATTAAACTTTAAAAAAATACTTTTTATCACAATTTTAATCAGATCAATTTCAAATTTTGGTAGTAAAACTTTTACCGTTCTTCAGTTATGTTCCTTTAAAACTTTGAATAATATGCAAGCTGGAGTATCATTCCCTATTTATCATGTATATTTTTTTATAAGATGCAGAGTTAAGGAACTTTAGTTGTTGCAAAGTTATTTTAAAATTGTCCATTTTCAAAAACTTTGAAAGGTTTTAGAAATTTATGGATTTGTTAAAAAAATCACAGCCTTAAACTTATAGTCACTTGAGATATATAGAGAATAATACATGGCAAAATCCGTATCATATGTCGTATCATCCCGAGACATCAATATCAGCCCAAGGGCCTTTAGGCCCGAGGGATGATATTGGTCGAGGGTGATACGGCATGTGATACGGATTTTGCCATGTATTATACGCTTTATCATATATTTCAACAGAAGAGTATTATATTATATGAACTGTTTTATGATCCATAGCACTGGGTTACCTTCAGTTCTACTTTTGTCTTGTTTCAAAGGCCTTAAAAGAACTGCTCAATTACTTATCCGAAGCACCTGGGTTACCTTACAATTTGCGTGCTGTTGTTTTAAAAATATTTTGTTTATTATTGTATTAATTTGTGTGTTTTGTATTTTTCAATAGTTGCATTTAGTGTGTCAAAAAATATGAAAACTTGACGTTCGTGACGTCACATGCAATGTGAAAACTCGACGTTCGTGACGTCACATACCATACAATGACGTCAATCAAAAAATTTACCTATTTTGAGGAAAAATTTTCTTAAGCAAAAAATACCAAAACTGACTTTATGTAAAAAAAAAAAAAAAAAAAAAAAAAAAAGTAGGGGTGTGATAAAGGGTATGCGATAAAGGGTAGGGGTGTGATAAAGGGTGCGCATCAAAGTTGCGCGATATGGATTAAACAGCAGGCTATTTATCAAATATGCAAAACTACTGTATTTACTACTAAACATATGATAAATATCTATAAATGGAGCCAAATTATATACATGTTTTATGTCAATAAATACCACTGTTTGTGCATGTTTTTTTTTTTTTTTTGGAGGGCAGGGGTCTTATTTGCACAGTGCTCATAGTTTTTTAGTCGATCATTAAAATTCATTTAAAGCTTAAAGACCAGCTATAAGGGCAAGAAGCTTATCAAGCACTCATGGTTTAGATTTTTATTAAACACACATTAATATACATAATGTACATTAAACAGAAAAAAATATTGATGCAAGATGTCATTCAACTTTTACTCTTTTATGTATAGGACAAGAACTATAGAAGATACAGAGAAATTATATACAGCAGAAATGATAGGCAATGTAAAATTTGCAGAAGCCAACTAAACATAAATGGTAAGGCACCTTTCAATTTTAAAAAAGTTATTGAACTTGAAAGATGATTACTAGTATCATGATTACTATAAAAATTAAAAGATGTGGTATATTAAATATGAAAACTATCATGGCTTTGAGAAAGCAATTGTAGGCCTGTTACGACCTTCAATAATGAGAAAATCCATACCCTATAGGCTATACTATAGTCAAAGTAGGCAGCTATAAAAGACCTAAAGATGAAACATTGAAACAATCCAAACTGTAAAACTAATCATGGTAATTGCCTAGTTTATAACAAAATAAATTACAAAAAATAAATATGACCGGTATGAAACAACAACAACAACAACCACTAAATTTTAGTGTCAGACTAAACTGACAAAAGCTACAGGCTCTGAACTTTGGACAGGCACAATAGGAATATGGCAAGGTTATATAAAAATAAGATGTGGTATGATTGCCAATAAGACAACTCTCAACCAGACAACCAATGATGTAAATTTCCTGCAAACAGGGACTTGACTTGACTTCTGTAAATCAACTAATTTTTCGTGAATACTTTATTTGGCATTTTATACTTTCTAGTCTACATCGCAGTTATTTATTTTTCTCGAGTTCAAGTTTACTTAATGTATTTTAATAAGGAAAGATACACATGAAAAACATTTATTGCTGTTTCTCTCTCCATTTATAACATTTTATTTGTTTATTTTGTGTATTTATAGGTGATCAGACATCTTGGTTTTCATGATCAATAGGTCATTACTGAAGAGGAAACTTATAGTTGAAATTTATTTACATAGTGCATAATTGGATTAATTTGAAATGGAATGTGTGCTTTCCTGCAAAAAAGAAATAGGAAATTTCAACATTATCACATGATAATGACCATAAACAAAATG
Organism: Mytilus galloprovincialis; assembly: GCF_965363235.1. NCBI lineage: Eukaryota > Metazoa > Mollusca > Bivalvia > Mytilida > Mytilidae > Mytilus > Mytilus galloprovincialis. The sequence continues at coordinate 25,846,133 of NC_134845.1, forward strand.
GAGTTCTATCATAGATACACAAAAACACTATTGCATAAAAGCAACAACATATCTTAATCAAAAGAAAGGAGAATGCTGAACAAATACTATTTTGTTGTTGAAAAAAGGAACACCAGTTTTATCCACTCATTTACATTGCTCCCTCATATCAAATATACAGAAGAAGATCATTGAAGAACAATTTCCAAAATGATTTCTCTTAGAATTGAAGGGAATTGTTAAGTGAATGGAATAATGTATTCACTGAATTCTTACGTAGTGGATTGAATAACTGTACACAAGCTGAAACAGAAGAAATTCTAATTTAAAATAACACGAAAAGTGTTTATTTTATTATTTAATCTGCAAATATATAAACAAATTCTTTAGAACACCACAAATGGTATGACATTCAAATTGGTTGCTTTAATATTAATGTATCGCATTGAAACAATTACAAAGAAAATAGAAGCATTTGCTCCAAAAAAAATTATAAATCAAAGTTAAATTTATAAAAAAAGTATAAACAATACCTAGATCTAAACAGTCAGACTGTATTATTTTCAATGTCATTAAAATGTTGAGTCAAACATTTATTAAAGTTTTAAATATCATTTGCATCAATTATACAGTCTTGTTATTATTATATTCATACTGTTTGTATACATGGTGTAGTGAAGAAATGTTCAACAAGTAAAAATAAGGGAAAACATTTCCTTAAGGGAAATTTGATCTTCAGAAATTTCCTTAGAGGAAATTTGAAGAACAATGATTTCCCTAGAGGAAATTTGTTGTCTTGAATTTTCCTCCAAGGAAAAGTGTTTGTCAAAAATTTCCTCACAGGAAAAAGTATTTCCTCCAAGGAAAATTTGAAGCTACAAATTTCCTCACAGGAAAAAGTATTTCCTCCAAGGAAAATTTGAAGCTGCAAATTTCCTCAAAGGAAAAAGAATTTCCTCTAAGGAAAAAGAATTTCCTCTAAGGAAATAGAATTTCCTCAAAGGAAATAATTATGCAGCAAATTCCCTAAGGGAAATCTTTTTCCCTTGAGGAAAAAACAATTTCCCTTGAGGAAAAATCTTTTTCCTTCAGGGAAATTTGATTTCCCTTGAGGAAAAGTACTTTTCCTCTCAGGAAATTGTTGAAAAAAGGGGCATAACTTTTTCAACAGTGGTGCTAGATCCAAAAAATTTTAGGACAAATATCAGGGAACCAATACCAACCAAGTTATCAACTTTGTTTTGACTTAACTCCAAAAATTAAGGTGACAACTTTTGCACTCAGCGGAATTGCAAACTTGTCCCGGAGACTGTTCTTGCCTCGAAATTGTTTAATTTCTCTTTAAATTGTTCACATTGTACGGAAAGAAAGGTACGGGAAGATAGATATTGACACGGAGATTGCAAATTTAGTTATTATGAGCATCTCAATAATTGTAACTCTGTGTATGGAACGAAAGAAATGGGTCATGTCAAAATGGAACTGGCCGGTTTCGTCAATGTATACAACCCGGTTTCGTCGTAGATTTCAAAATGCATAACCCGGTTTGGTCAAATAAAAAAAATCATAATCGCATTACATTATAATTGATTATTTAACTTCAGCGTTCAAAATGAGTTTTGTGGGTCGTTCGAAAACAAGTTCGTTCACCGGACAGCGGCTTATTATTTATATGAGTCTCAGATTCAAATAAATAATAAGCAAATTCCTACTCTTATAGAACACAAATATTTTAATTTTACTTTGCATTCCGAACTTTTTTAACAGCATATTGAGATTAAAGCTCTCTAAATATGCGTTTTCTATATGAGTTATGGGAAAATATGTTGAACATGTTTAAACTTGAAATTAAAGTTTACGGTCTTAAAAATCGAAACACACAATTGATATGTGATTTTCTCGCACACAAGAATGGACACCTTTATAAGTAATCTAATCATTCCATGTATGTAATCTTTTCTACCATCGTTAAAAATAAATCTTCTTAAGGATAAACGTTGATAATAAGACAAATGTATATGCATGCATAATCGACATAGAAAATGAATGTAGGATTACAACTACCATGCATTAAAATAAAATTTATTTATCACTAATTGTAACTATACTGCTATGTACAAATTAGTATAATAGTCTCAGGTCATCGATAAAATTCAATAATAATTATTTTGTTAACATTATTAAAAAAACCGAGTCTGTACTGTCGCCATTGTGTTATGATGATCGTACACTGACGTTGGTCAATATATTTTGACAATATATACGGACAGACGGATTCAGTTTATTTCAAAGTGGGCGTATTTCGAACAACCTTTACATACCGCCGAGCGTAGCGAGTCGAACAATATTTTGATTATTTTTTGCTTTACAAAATCGTTAAATACAGGAGTCAATATAGTTTTGGCAACCGAAGGTTGGGTCGGGGCGTGCAACCTATACGTCATCTAGATTCGCCACTTATCTTATAAAGTGTATACCGAATTAAAATATTGTAAGAAATGAGAAAACAGGGACACCCGGGAAATCGGATTATGTGAGTTGGATTATGTTTATTATAATAAATGCCGAATATCAAGTTCTTTTTATCGATTTCTATACATTTTTCTCAAATATATATAAAAGTTATATAGGAAAATGATAAGGCAGACAAATATACAAATAAATCGACTTGGCCGATATCCTAATAAAACTTATTGACCTTTAATTACGATTTTTTTTTCATTTCTTTGCGTTTTTACACGCCCCAATTTTGACAGGACGTATTATTGTATACACCCGTCTGTCCGTCCGTCCTTCCATCCGTCCGTTCCTCCATCTATCAGTCATTCGGTCCGTCCGTCTAGCTATCCGTCTATCTTTATGTCCAGCGTAAACATGTCGCACCGTAACTTGAGCTTATCTAGTTTTCATGAAACTTAACAAAGTTATTTCTTGAAATGGTCAAACGATTTGTAAACCTTTTAGTGAAAATCAAATTAAATCTTTTGGAGTTACAGAACTTTGTAAGTAAAACAGGAGTGTGTTTTTTGTTAACATGTCGCGCCATATCTCAAAATGATTTATCATTATTGCATCAAACTTTACACACTTCTTAGTAATATAAATCTTAACTTCTGCATACTTTATGGTGATGTTTTAAATTTTGTTTTTTAAGCGTTAATTAGGTTTTCTTTGTAAAAAAAAAGGGGGGTCACATACTGCGATGTATCTCAAAACCTATATAAAAAAAATATCATATGTTAATGTTAAAAACATAATTAGATATCAGTGTTTGCTATTGAGTATTTATATTCCATTTAAAATTAGTTTGAAGATCAGTGAAATAACGGATACGACTTTCATTAGGAAAATGTGTAGTACTATAATTACCTATGTAAATAAATGTAAACACGCCAAGTTTACTTTATAATACATATATATTTAATTTCTTTCGAAAGACAATGTTCAGATCCGTGTTAACGTTGCTTTTCATTAATTGTTGGTTTTAAAAAAATATAAAAAACCGGGTGATATATATAGACGAAACCGGGTGTTGTGTAGTAAACAACAATGACGAAACCGGTGTATTTTTATTTGACATGACCTATTTCTTTCGTTCCATACACATAAATACAAGTATTGAGATGCTCATAATGACTAGTTTTGCAATCTCTGTGTCAGTATCTATCTTCCCGTACCTTTCTTTCCGTACAATGTGAACAATTTAAAGAGAAATTAAACAATTTCGAGGCAAGGTTCACTCAATTCGTCATTTTGACATGCATTTTGACTTATTTCTCCGTTAATATAGAACGGTTGTAGAAAATATTGCATATCACAATAGAAAATAGTTGTTTATGTATATATATTCTTCGATATCATTAAAAAAATAAGAAAATAAGGAGAAACCTATCTTTCTTCTGTCTATTGATGTTCCGTCATTGTGCCGGATGTTAGATACCATCGAGTCCGATCAAATTCTGCCGGTGTGGTTTAGACACAGTGATGGTGACTTAACCTTGTACACAGATAGAATCCGGGGAGAAATTTGATTGGTTTACTTCCAATGATGGTTATTTTCTTATATGCAATGAAATCTTATGTGAAACTTTTTCTATAGAACTGGACAGGATAAAACTTTACTCATGCCAAGTATTTCTTTATTTGAAACAAAGATAAATTCTGCACAATTTTTTGAAAAGTGCAAATTTAACAAAGACTGATAGGGGAAATCAATGGTGGTATTACACCTAATATGGGAAGCTGTACATGCACCTATGGCCTTGTGAGTAATCTTATGTGTTAAAATTTCTTGCTATTTAAGTGAAATAATACAAAAAATGAAATATTCTGAGTGGATTGAGTCTCCAAAACACAATTTTTGAGAAAATTGTCTTGAAATAGGACTGTACCATGAATATTCAGTTGACAGAACAAGCCATACTAAGTGCATATATTTATTTTTTAGGAGGGGGGTGGGCTTTTTCTCCTTATTTCTTATATTTTGCTATGATATAACATTTTCCTAGGTAATACTTAAATAAATACATAGTTATAAGTAGATGAAATTATGTTTAATGTTGTAACGACAAGTTATCCACTAAAAGAGAAGCCTTTTATGTCCCTCTTTGGAACGCAGCGTAAATTTAATTTTTACGTAAGGACTTATTGAAACCTCCTTGGAGACAGTAAACTTTTATATGGATTGTTCATTCTGCTAATATGTTTAAATTACTCATTTCTTATAACATTTCTACCATAAATGAGTGAAAGTTACCCCAATATTTGTATTTATTGGCCTGAAAAGTTGAATTTTTGAGGAAATGAGAGGTATAAATTGACCCAAAGAGACCCTTTTAAAGAAGACAAAGAGGTTTATTCGTGGTGTTTTATCTTCCTAAAATCATCTTGTGTATCATTTTCAACTGTTTGTAGGCATATAAGATATATATTTGATCATTTATGGGTCCACACTCTATTCTTTCTTGATGCGGCTTGGTTTGGATTTGTCGAAGAAATTTTGCTCGAATCGCTGTAGATGTCGTCTTTCAATATACTAGATTTTTCTCAAAAACTATTGAACTGATTATGACAAAACTTGACAGAAATGCTTGAAATAACCAGTATTACAAAGGGAAAAAGTCATATTCAGCTTATTGAACAAAAAGGTCTTCTTTTAAAAAGCTTTCATTTGCAAGGTATGCCCATGTGATAATGAAAATCAAAACTTCTCAGAAAGTATCTAAATTCCGTTGTTATGTATAGTCATAGGTATGGACTTTTTGACTTCTTTCATGTACACAAATTGTTCTTACTTCTTCCCTTAATGTATCTTTTTTGAAGGTTTTTCAAGTAACTTTTGGTAGTGCTAATAATTAGAATCCTAAATCATTTCTATACCTCAGGTACAAATTGCGAGGAAACATTCAAATTAAAAAAAATATATATAAATAAAAAACGAAATCAAAATAATGTAGAGAATCAATAATAAGAACCTCCAAGAAAAAAGTAACTTACCTATTATATATTTGTTGGCAACTATACTTTACATCTGATAAATTTACTGATATGCATTCGTAGTCTGAAAAACGGAAAACAAAATATAACTATTTTTTTTATAGATTAGGTTATTTACACTTTGTTTGCCTTGCGTTATATATGTATAGATTATAACATCCCCTATTCCATATTGGACATGGAATCATTCTGAGACTCTCATATCTACCCGAGGCTTTAGCCGATGGCAGATATAGGTCCAGGGGTGATACCTGACGGATTATATGGAAAAGACATAATATAATCTTTTAATCACATATTTCGGTTCTACAGTAAAAAAAAAAAAAATATCATAATTTAATGAAACATTACATGTAAAATCTTTAACATTTTTTCTCGAATTTTCATACTAATATATTCACATTTCATTATTATATTTTTATCGGTGTGATATCTCTAGTGAAAAAAAGTGTTCTCAGCAAATTATAAGTTTTTTTTATTTTCTGGTGAGGGGAGGGGGCTATTGATTTTTTTTGGAAAAAAGTATGTTTCCAATATTTGGATAAAAAAAATAATTTGTTTTTGACCCTGAGAAAAAACAGTTGTTTTACCCTCAGCTGACGTGTGTATGGTGTTAAGAAAACTCACCAGTTGCGCTCAAATGAATAAAATAAAAAGGCTTAACTAATCTATTTAAGGGGTAGACAATAAGCGTGTAACATATATATTTTTACTTATCAAGTAAAATTAGTGCTCGACTTACTAGTTGAGCACAACATATGATCTTTTCAGACTCTGTGTAGTTTGTAGTGTAAGCAAACACAAATAAACAAACAGTGTTCTCTCTAGTCCAAAAGAATGCAAATTATTCTTTCATTAAATCAAATAAACCGAAAAACAATGCACATTTTGCAGGAATAAGGCAAAAAGTAAATTAACAAAAACACCGAAATCAGAGGAAAATACTTAACAAGAAGTCCAAAATCAAATTGCAAAATAAAAAACTGAAAACACCAAACTAATAGAGAACAACTTTTATATTTCTGATTTTGTACGTGCGTTTAATAATGTAGAAAAGGTGGATTTAACCAGACTGTAAGGGAGTTTTTGTTAACTTTTATATCCCAGCTCTTGTATTCCAACAGGGGTAATCCCGCTTACAAGATCATCCTACATTAATGTTCTTTGTTCTGCATGCTTTCATTTGTTCTGTAACAATTAAACGGGAATGTCAAATCTACTATTAAAAATATTTATACGGAAAAGACTTACTATCAAAATGTTTGTCCAAAAATCAAATGACTATGCTGGGAATCGAACTCAAGACCTTGAGCATATAGACCAACGAGTCATAGCACTACATCAGGACGAGTGGAACCAAATTAATATTTATTTGATATATTTTTAAAAATACTGTGCGGGGTTCATAAAGGGTAATACTATACAGTAACATACAAAGGATATAATAATGATTTTTTTCTGGCGTTTTAAACTAGATTTGAAGAAGTGTAAATATATTTTTTTTATTTAATATAGAATAGTTGGGATTCAAAATAATTATTCCATTAGTCTGATTAGAGCTTTCTTACAAATATTAATCGTGAAACTCGTGCTTGAACATTTTCCGCGAAAATGCATGTAATCGTGGTTTATGTAGATAACGTAATGCACGTAAATGTATCGACACTATTTTTCTTAATTTTTAAAATTAAAAGACCGGTCATTAAAAGCTTGAATTATTTGCGATATACTTTTTTTTGAAAGATAAATTTGATTTAGAAAATAATGCTGTTTTATCGGATAAAACAAAGACTCTTTTAACTTTTATTGTTGAATTGTAATACGTGCTCCCTTTACATTCGTTTTTACCTTTAGTCAATTTGTAAGAAAGGGGTATTAATATTAGGACTCCGGCCATCGGGATGATCTCTAATGGTAGATGGAAGTCGACTCCTTACAGTACTTATTGACATTTCCAACCTAAGAGCTGTAGAAAAATTAAATATGCAAATCTATTCAGCATTAAACTAACAATTGAAATTACCAAAATCAACACCTTAGAAGAGCTGTTGGTTTTCATTGGCCGATTCATACATTCATGCTAGCACTAGCAAAAACTGTAGCAGACAAAAAGAAACAATCCAAGATCTGGAAATTAGTGATTATGATGAAATTGTCAGTCGTTTATAGCAATTTATTTTGTCATTTTACGCTATTTTAAATAACATGAGTGTTTAACATTCCAGCAGCACCTGCATACGGGGTATATATCTTCCAATTGATACGATATTCCCGTGCTTGCGTTTCCTATCATGATTTTCTTGATAGAGGGTTACTGCTCACAAGGAAGCTATTAAACCCAGAGTTCCAAATGGTGAAGTTGAAATCATCCCTTCGTAAATTTTACGGACGCCATCACGAGTTGGTTGACCGTTATGGAATAACCCTTTCACAAATGATATCGGATATGTTCCTTACGTCGTAACTACAATCCCCTTCCCTTTCATGAATTTGACCTACCGAATTAGACTATTTACCGGATTTGTAATCACATAAGCAACACGACGGGTGCCGCATGTGGAGCAGGATCTGCTTACCCTTCCGGAACACCTGAGATCACCCCTAGTTTTTGGTGGGGTTCGTGTTGTTTATTCTTTAGTTTTCTATGTTGTGTCATGTGTACTATTGTTTTTCTGTTTGCGTTTTTCATTTTTAGCCATGGCGTTGTCAGTTTGTTTTAGATTTACGAGTTTGACTGTCCCTTTGGTATCTTTCGTCCCTCCTTTAACATTCAATTATGATTTTTGATATTGTTTGCGTAAATGAATGCCCTAATGTATTAGTTCAGTTTTATATTGGTATGTGACACTATAATAAATTATTCTGATTTATATATTACAATAAACTTGAAATCAAGTAAAAAAGGTCAAAGGCTTGTACATATGAAAGGAGTTAAGTAAATAGGTTAAGTAAACGGAAGATCTATATATTTTCTATGTAGTGTTTTGTAGACTTTTGACTTACCGTGGTTTAAAGTTTCGTCATGATTATAGTTACTAGTTTCTCTCTGAATTAAATTGTACTCTTATTGGGAAAGTATGTTATTTGATCAAATATATTGGTGACTATATTACAGCAATAAAGTTTTGTCTTGTATGGTCAATGCAACACAAGTAGACAAATTCTCACGCATAATACAAACATCATATAAATCAGCGAAAGTTCGTACATTGATATAATACGAAGATAATTTCTTACCTACAGATAATTTACTGTTCTCTGGACACGTTTTTCTATAACAAGAACAGTCTTCTTTTGATGGATTACAAAAACAGCTATTTCCTGGCTGAAATACAAAGGCAAATCCTTTGGAGTAATCACATCGACAAGTAGAGTCATGTTCCGTGGAATTGTTGTAGTGCATGATTTGGCCCAGTTCATTACAATAAGTCTTTAAAAGTAGACAATCGGTGGCGTTATGAGACCAGAAACGTGTAGGTTGATATCGTCCGGGTGAACATTGATATGGTCTGTTTCTCCCAGAAATAACGTATTTTTTACCTTTAAAGAATAAAAATTAAGTATATTTAATACATCGATTATAGACATTCACGTTCGTCAGTACTGACAAAACGGTACTTACTGTACGTATAATACCTTATTTCGTTTATCATAAATATAGAAAGATGTGATGTGAGTGCCAATGAGACAACTCTCCATCCAAGTAACAATTTATAAAAGTAAACCATATTATATGTCAATGTACGGCCTTCAATACGAAGACTTGGCTCACATCAAACAGCAAGCTATACATGTTTATTCGAAGCTTAAAATTTGCAACAATGCAGTATGCAGTTATCCTTATGAATCAATTTGCTATGATTGTGATGAAACGAATATTTTTTTAATTTCACTAATGTTTATTTAAGGGACATTTATTCATTGTTGTTTGTATCATTTTTTAATTATTTACTTAAAAGGGTTGTGTGGTTTCATGTATACGGTAAAACACCTCAGTCTGTGAGACATAAAACTCATACAATGTGTAGTTGCAAAGCTGTGCAATAAGGAATGGCACGCTGGTTTGATAATAAACATTTTATTGTACGTCGAATTATTGCTCTAAAATGTATCTATGCGTTTAGTATTAACAACAGTTGTTTGGTATTTAGATGCGACCCATACAAGAGAGATGTTAAACTAGCTTTGAGAAGGAAGGTTGGGATTGATTTTGGGAGTAATGGTCTCGACAGTTTAGGCATTAAGGTCCTAAAAAGGGGTCAAAATAAGCATTTTATAACTTGTGTGTCATTGTATGGATCTTCTGAAATTGAACCACAAGGTTCCATACAAAAAAAGGAAGATTGAATGGAATTGATTTTGGGGATTATGGCCACCTGTTTAGAAATTTAAAAGGGCCAAAACTAATACTTTTTTTTAATACTTTCAGTTTGTTTCAATTGTGTTTTGTTTTTTTTACCAATTTCAACAGGGATTTATTCTTGAATTCTTTGCGTTCTTTAATATGCTGAATCTCACTTAGTATTTACATTTTTTATTTTTTGGGCACTTCTTGAGGTTAAAAGGGTAAACAAATTAACTGTTGTTTGATTTCATGAAAAATTGAATTCTTGCATTGTGGATATGCTGAATAAAACTATGTATTTAAATTTTGGATATTGGACAATAATAGGAAAATTAAAAGTTTTAAGTTTTTAAGACCACATCTATTCTGTGTAAAAAAAACCTATGCTGAGTCAAATTTAATCACAATCCAAATTGAGAGTTGTATCAAGCTTGAATGTTAAGTCCGTACTTGCCCCTACTGTTCAGGTTACTACCTCTGCGTATGTTGTATGAAGCTGCGCCCTGATGAGTATTTTATTGTTGCAATATTGCCATGATGATTTCCCCATGTACATGCATTTTTTGGGAAAACTTTGGGGGATTAAAAAAATGTTAACAGCAAACATTATCAGCAAGACAATTTAAAATGATTTTTATGCTCCATTTATGGGAATTATGTTTTCTGGAATTTGTGTTTGTCTGCCCGTCTGTCCCACTTCATGTTAAAGGTTTGGTTATTGTAGTTTTAGATGAGATTGTATTGCAATCAACCTGAAATTTCCCTATGAAATGATCTTTTTAATTTCAATGCCAAATTAGAGTTTTGATCTTAATTTCACGATCCACTGATCTTCAGAACATGGAAAATGATAACTTGTGAGTGGGGAAACTGTATGTTATGGACATATTCTTGTTAAGTCATCAATTACATTTTAGATTTGTACTATGTAATGAAGATTTGAGAGTGGACACTCGTTTGCTTTTGTTGAAGGTGCAAATTTATATATTAAGGTTTTACTCACTGTTTTTTTTCATTCTTGATATTCAAGATATTGATTTGAGTTTTTTTTTTTTTATGTTTTTAGGGGCAGATCCAGCCATTAAAAAAGCGGGGTCATAACCAAGGACAAAAAGGGGGGTCCACCTACATATCCCTATTCAAATGCATTGATCGTCTAAAAAAAGGGGGGTTGATATTTGTAATAATGTTTATAATGACAAGTTATAAATCAAGTTACAATTTTTTTTAACGGGTAGGGACTATGCATTGCCATGCATAAACTCCATGTTCAAATGAAACAATTAAACCGATATATTTTGGCCGCTTTTGCAATTCAAAAATGATTTAGTTCTCATTTATACGCTAAGACACACCATTTTATTGAAAAACACAGATTAATACATACCTGACTTAACAAAGTCTTTTGTTGTAGTGCATGCTTCTGAATAAACTTCACTCTCTGTTATATTTTTTAAACAGCTATAATACAATGTAGCATTTCCATTACAAACTCTTGCGATACGTGGTTTTCTTTGCGATGGATGTGGGCACATCATGTCAAAACCACTTGTCACACATAATAGCCATCCAAGTGCATGAATCTAAACGTATTTAAATTGATATCAATATTTTAAAACGTTTAAATGAATATATAAATATATGGATAAAAATCTGAGTCGGTTCTGTGAAACTTTGACACTAAAACAAAGCAACCAAATCAACGCACTACCTACATTGAAGTATCTGATCCTTTAATAGATTTGAAATCATCCATAGCAACTACTCTAGATCTGCCAAAAATAGTCTGTAGTTTTCTATTATTGAGTGTTGTATGATTTTGTTTGAATGTTATTGAATTTTCGTTATTTTTTGACATGGTATTGTCAGGTTGGTTTGGCATATACTTTTGAATACTTCTTTGCTATCTTTCGCCTCGCATTTCCGTGATATGTGAACAACAACAATAACTATAATATAGAAATAATAATAATATGATAACGATGATAAAAGAAACTAACTGAAATATATGGGTTGATATTGTCTCATAGGTGGGTACCACATATTTTTAGTGGATTTGTAGTGCTACGTATACTATCCTTTTAATTTTATAATGCTTTTTTTCAGCATGCAAAACAAAAAGAAATATGCCCATTCATGGCTCTTAAATCTATTGATATCTGTATCTGAATTTTGGCATTACACATGGTAATGTGCGTCTTATTGTTTGACTGTAATGACGTCTTTACACTAAATCAATTGGATGTTGGAATGTTTGATGCGTACGGATTGATAATGTAGTCTTAGATGCATTATTTTTTTATTAGTTTTCATTGGCTTTGAGTTAGCTGTTAGTAACTGCGAGTACGCTCATATCTGCACTACGTTGTTCGTTGTTGGGATGTATTTCTATTTGTATTCATCTGATGAGTTAATCTTTTTTAAACGGTTTCTATATAATTTGTTTTTATCTTGTAGTGGTATACTCCTGTCCAAGTTATTGACAGACTGGCCGTCTTAAAACTAACTTAACCTCACTATTTAAAGCTGACTCTGCAAGAGGGACTTTTCTCATTGTTGAAGGAGACCCATAGTTGTAAATTTATGTGTGTGTTGGTCTCTTATAGAGTATTGCCTTATTTGCAATCATACCATATCCTCTTTAATGAAAAATTATTGACACACAACACAACTCGCAAAGGTCGATATCAAAAAAATTTTAAGTTTAGTAAAGTTATATTTTTTGGAGTTTAGTATGACGTCAATTTTCACTAAACTAGTACACATTTTTATTAAGTGGACAGCTTAGGCCCGCCACAGGTTGATGGATTTTATCCGTACTTTGAAGACGCATTGGTGTCATTCGGTTGGGTTGTGGTCTCTTAGATCCATTCTCAATTGTTTCAATATACAAAAAACATCCGTAAAAAAAACCCACTTGGTGTATAACTTATATATCTAAACAGAGTCCTTGATATTGCCACTCCTTGATGAGATAAATAAAGGATGTAGGAAAAACGTAGCAATTTCAGCATTCCTATATGCCAGTTATCAGTAACTATCTACTACTACGCGTGGTTTGACCTGTACTGAGTAAAGCGTTTGTTCGTGAATCTTTATACTATACGAACAGGGATGCGCTTCTGAAGAAAAACAAATAATTTTCAAACAGTGTCAAAAGGCAGAACGTCTGCAACTACCACTACATATTAAATGTGTACGGTCGACACGATGGTTATTGTTTATGCTAACAAGTTCAAACGTACAGGACATATTTCACAAATATAGTGATATGATCTCCAGGACTCATAATCCGTCGCGAGAATAGTTTGCTATCGGCTGTTTTATCCCCAAACGTAGATATATAAATAACTCGTCTAAACATCAACCCAACAATGTTAGATCTGTAAATTTGCTTTCGCAAATTTTTGGTTTTTCCCTCGCCGGGATTCGAACCCATGCTACTGTGATATTGTGACACCAAATCGCCTGAACTGCAGCCGTCCCGCTAGACCACACGACCACCTGGGCTCTCAAAAAAAAGAGCTTTCGCTGGCCATGTGTTACCTTTCCACGTCAATTTTAATCTTGCGGCGTACTACAGTACATGATATATAAGGCATGAAGATGTTATTGTTACAGATCAGCTAAATTATCTATAGTAAAGGATCCTACAAATTAATGTAAGATACAGTCACAGAAAATAATTATATTCATAAGTACGTCTGAGTCAGTGACAACCCAACAACAGATGTATATATATATGGTTTACTTTTTTAAAAATTTAGATGGAGAATTGTCTCACACCACATCTCCCTTTATATATATAACATGAAGGAAACGCAATATAATGTATCTCTTATGTATTTTTATATGTTCAACATCATCGATCGTAAAAATGTTAGACGTTGGTTTTTCTTGAAAATTAGATGGAAGAGATCTCAAGAAAATACCATTAACTACAATATCAATTAGGAATATTTACATAAACAACACTCCATCTGAGTAATCGTTGCATAGCATTGGTTTACGCCAGATACTGAAAAATATAAAGTAGATATCATATTAAACAATTGTATGTGTGTTCCATTTACACATGTTACAGTTGTATTGTTGATTAGCCTTGCAGATTTGAAGCATGGGTGAACACAGTTCATAGATTTTCATGGGACTACTTTTGTACAGATTTGCATAGACAAACTAATTACCACGAATATCCAAATCAGACTCCACCGAAAGCCAAAAAGGAACAAATTTACGCCTATTTGACTACATAATAACGTAGTGTCTTCAGACATGACAGATGACTCAAAACTGCACATTTCATCAAATTTGATTTATTGATATTATTAAAAAAATTGTTGAGAATGACGGTTTTATCCAAAATCAACATTATTCTATTTATATTGAGATTGAGTAAATAGTTACATATAGTGCTTATCGGATATAACTTTCCTAACATGTATCATTTGTTATAAGACTATCTAATACTTAATACTAATACAAAACAACTTTCTGTCTGCTCCTAAGCAAAAACAAAACCAGGTTTACTTGTATAATAGCATCCTTCATATTCAATTTGTTTTTTTAAAAGAAAACATTCAAGGTTATCTATATAAGGGACCGGTCAATATTTATTAGGGGTTGAGACCGGTGCAAAACATAGTAGGACACACATTTATTTTTACTCAATTTTTGATAGGACTTCTTCTATTTGGTCTTCAGCACTGATAGGACAGCAATATTTTTATGGCATGTATGAATGTAGAAAACAGGTTCATTTCAGTAATTTTAAGGATCTAATTAAGGAATAAAAAAGTCAAAATTTTCTGTTCGGACTATATTTTAAATTATTTTGACCTTATAGAATACCAAGTAGTTTAAAAGTTTGGTGTATTGCTGTTAAATTTATTGATTTAAGTTACAGGTAAAAAAAAACTCAAATTTGTAGTTAAGGCTAAATTTAGATAGTCAACTTTAAATTTTTTTATAACTTTTTTAAATCAGCTTTGATTTTCATAAATTTCTACATCTATTTCATTTATATATTGATCTTACAGAATGCCAGGTTGATTGGTAGTTTGGTGTATTGCTGTCATTCTTACGGATTTAAAAAAAAAAACTCAAATTTTTAGTGTAGGCTAATCCAGATAGTCATCTTTAATTGTTTTATAACCTTTTTCAAATCAACTTAGATTTTAATATAACTGTGCAGCTATCTCATTTATATATTGATCTTACAGAATGTAACGTTGTTTGATAGTTTGGTGTTTAGCTGTCAAATTTAGGGAATAAATTGATAGTCAAACAAGGCTGCATCAAAGTAAAAAACATGTCTGCCTATATTTGCTTAAAAAGACCATAATTTCTTTTTTAAAAAGTAGAATAGATAAAGGGACATAGGTATTTGAACTATAAACTTGCTCTAGCTGTTATTAGGACAATAATAAGTAATTCAGCAAATGATAATATGTTTACTAGTCCAAGAGTTATTGTCCCTTAATTTAAATTATTTTCCTTATTCTTAATCAATATTGTATTTGAGGCTGCACATATAAAATCAAATCTGTACATGTATATTCATACTGGTTTTAAAAAATTATAAAATGTATGGTTCTGATACACACATGAATATATACATATATATGGAATTAACTATCAGATTCAAAATTTTGTATTAACACCAAAGTCTATTCTTTGATTTCAAGACATAAAAATTTAAAAACTTTAAAATAGGATAAGAACTTAATAGTTTTTTATTGTCTTATAGGTATAGAGGGACAAGGACTTTATTATAGATTTTTTTAGATGAGCAAGTTTTTTTTTTCAGAATTCAAAAGAATGGGCATTAAATTATTTAATTAAACAATATTAAGAAAGAATGCACCGGCCCATCCATCTTGTAAATATTGAAAGGTCCCTTATTTGCCTTCTTCAAGGGGTAGATCAGTTAAAATTTCCAGACAAATTCCAAAACTACTATATTTGATCTGTGTTAATCTGATAAAAATGAAGTTAAAGTCTGTTTAGTTTATTCATTGATTATGTAGGACATATACTTATTTAGTAGATTTTTCATATAGGACAGAAACTTTTTAGAAAAATTCAGAGGGTAGGACAGAAACTTTTTTTAAGGGAGAAATATGAATTGCAGCGGTCCCAAACCCCCAATAAATATTGACCGGTCCCTAAAGCATAACTATAGGCGAGTAACATTTTTCAAAAAGACGCTTAGTTAACAACTTAATGCACCCATCGAACACACGGCTGTATTATATATCATTCGAAAGCTTTTTACCTGTTCTTATATTATCTTTTGGAAAAAAAATCGCACGGTACATTTTTTGTTTAAATAAGATCAAAGTTCATGAAGAAACATTCCATTTGTTTGGCAGTTATCAAATAAAATGCCATTTTCTTGTTCTCATACAAAAGATCATATGAACCTTATAAAAGATGATACTTCTCCTTTTTTTTTAAAATCGAACAAATCTTAAGCGGTAAGTTGCAAATGTTGCTCAATATTTCCCAAAATTGAAATTCATAACAAATTCTAAAACAAATATTAAAAAAATGTTTCAAAAGCAAAATGTACTTTTGGGGATTGACATTTGGATGCTAAAAAAATAGATAAATATATATTTGTAAGGTCAAGGAATATTTGATTACAATTGTAAGATGCAATTATTAACTATTGTTCATAAAACAGCCTTATATTGAAGTTTTTGCAGTCGCCTAAACTGCCATCTGCAAATAGCAATTATTTTTTTATTCCATGTTTTTTTTTTTTAATAATTATTCAGTTTATTGCACTATTGGTTGTTAACAAATACTCTAAAAGGTACAACTATCCCAGATAGGTTTATCCCTGTGTGTGAATTATCAAATGAACCAGGGGATTCACAAGATAAACTTATTATAAGTTTCAAAAGTGGTTAATAAATTATTACAATCTGTATAGTTTACGAAATCCGCAATAAAATCATAGCAATAAAATCCGGAAAACATACGTTCTCTCTGTTTACGTTTTTCTACTTATTTTAATTGTGTATCACGTGGTATAGATGTTTATTAAGGGCATACGATACAGTTTTGATCCTGTATTTACAAGTTCATGAAAATTTGCATATAGGCTATTTTTTACCTGATTAAATCAAATATGTAATAAAAAATATACCTTCATGTGCTACTTTTTGAGTAAAATGAGGTCGAAATATTGTATATTTGCTCAAAATTCAGATTTGTGGCCGTAAATGCTTTTTCTAAAGAAAGACATAACTTTTTTGTTATAAAAGATAAACACAAATTGTTTTTTGTTAAATAATCTGTAATTTCTGTATTTTATAAATATTCTAAAAAATATGCAATTTTTTATTCAGATATAAAATTGAGAATGGAAATGGGGAATGTGTCAAAGAGACAACAACCCGACCAAATAAAAAACAACAGCAGAAGGTCACCAACAGGTCTTCAATGTAGCGAGAAATTCCCGCACCCGGAGGCGTCCTTCAGCTGGCCCCTAAACAAATTTATACTTATTCAGTGATAATGAACGCCATACTAATTTCCAAATTGTACACAAGAAACTAATATAAAAATAATACAAGACTAACAAAGGCCAGAGGCTCCTGACTTGGGACAGGCGCAAAAATACGGCGGGGTTAAACATGTTTGTGAGATCTCAACCCTCCCCCTATACCTCTAACCAATGTAGAAAAATAGACGCATAACAATACGCACATTGAAATTCAGTTCAAGAGAAGTCCGAGTCATATTTATCAAATGTTCATGAATTGAGGAAAAAACGTCATTTTTCACTCGATTTTTATCAAAATTTAAAAAAATCCTCTATTTACAGTTTAATAAAATTTGGGTCACATAATCTCCCTGCAAAATGAAACAAAATGCCGTTTTGAAAAATAGGGGTCCATGAACTCGTATGTTGGAATATTCTTAACTTATTTGGTAAGTTTAAAATTTAATGAAATAACTGATTTGTTTCTTTAACGATAACTTGAATGCGCTATAGAATACCAAAAAAACTTAGCCTATTATGAATATCAAACATTGATGACATTCTGATTGTAATTTAAGGTGGTACCCAACACTTTCACTAAAATTCATTTGGCTCGTTTAATTTTCATATTATTTTGTCAAAGTATTTACTTTGACCCTTTAACAAAAAAAATCAAAATTTCCAAAATTTTGAACCAATCGTTTTGTCAGAAAAATTACACTGCTTAGAAGTTTGATAAACTTCTTCTTCTTGTCTCCGTATAAGCATCCTTTATAAGGATCACCACCATATATTATGGTGTATAAAGGAAGCATTTGGAGCCTGTATCGGTACAGATTAATGTGAGCATTTGTCTACCAAATTCCCCAGCCAGGCCGTGACGGGTCTTATTACCAGAAAGTTAACCATCCCTAAACATAAAACACCTATGTTGTCAGATCATTGAGAAGCTTAATATTCCATTTACAACACAACGTAGTTAAAACGTTTAGCTGACTTTACAGAGTTATCTCCACACGTAGTGTTAGGTACCACCTTAACCTGGTATGGATAAAGAATGAGATATTTTTTGATACTTTGTATAAAGTATTGACAATCGTTTCGTGTAAACAGAGAAACAGTATATATGAAACATAAATAAAAAACATGATATTGCTCTGCTAGTAAATGGAGTATACTGTCTTTACTTTCACATTTAACAGACACACACACACCTGTACCTACACACAAACTTGGTCACAAAACTAGCACACACACACACACTCTCTGTCAAACAACTACAAAATCACAAGTACTTGTTACCTCACCTATTGAATTACATTGTGGTGAGGCAGAATGGTGGATTAATGTTTGCACCCTATTTATATAGATATGGTAACCGGCGGTTGAGTTGACCAGCGGTTGAGTTGACCGGCGGTTGAGTTAACCGGTGAAAAATCCCAGTGGGATTTTCCATGGTTACAATTATCTATATTTAAAAAGTTTACTGTAACATGAACATTAGCTAAATATAGATAATTGTAACCATGGAAAATCCCACGGGGTTTTTTCACCGGTTAACTCAACCGCCGGTAAACTCAACCGCCGGTTAACTCAATTGGATTGTGATTAAATAGTTGACACAGCATAGGTTTCTGACACAGAATGAATGTGTTCTAATGAACTTAAAATTTTTGTTTTCTCTTACAGCAATTCACTATGCTGTTGAATATTAATCCTCTCAAAAAAATGTTTGAAGAAATGTTCTTTTTATTTATGAAATTTCAAATTAGAAAATTGAACCCAATTTTTTTAATCACATCCCCCTTTCCCTTATTCCAAAACTAATCTCAATTAAAATTTCTAATGGAGTTTGCAACAATAACTACTCATTTAAATACATCATAAAATATTAAGATGTAAAAAAACTGCTTATTATCACTGAATGGTAAAGATTATTTTAATTTATCAGTTGGTAGTAAAAAGTGAATATACATTGTATATTGTATATAACAAAGATTTAAGTTGATTCTGGACAAAGAAAGATAACTCCAATTAAAAAAAATTCTTGCAATTGCACAATATTGTGCAATTAGATATTTCTTGCTTACTATTCTGGACAAAGAAAGATAACTCTAATTAAAAAAAAATTGCTATTTCACAATATTGTGTAATTAGATATTTTTTGCCATTGCGCAATACTGTGCAATTGAAAAGACTTGCTATTGCACAATACTTAATATAATAATTTTAGATCCTGATTTGGACCAACTTGAATACTGGGTCCATCATCAAAAATCTAACTACATGTTTGGATTCAGCATATCAAAGAACCCCAAGATTTCAATTTTTGTTAAAATCAAACTAAGTTTAATTTTGGACCCTTTGGACTTTAATGTAAACCAATTTGAAAACAAGACCAAAAATGAAGAATCTACATACACAGTTTGATTTGGCATAACAAAGAACCCGATTTATTCAATTTTTGATGAAATCAAACAAAGTTTAATTTTGGACCCCGATTTGGACCAACTTGAAAACTGGGCCAATAATCAAGAACAATAATCTTTACCATTCAGTGATAATAAGCAGATTTTTTTTTACATCTTAATATTTTATGATGTATTTAAATGAGTAGTTATTGTTGCAAACTCCATTAGAAATTTTAATTGAGATTAGTTTTGGAAAAGGGGAAGGGGGATGTGATTAAAAAAATTGGGTTCAATTTTCTCATTTGAAATTTCATAAATTAAAAGAAAATTTCTGCAAACATTTTTTTGGGAGGATTAATATTCAACAGCATAGTGAATTGCTCTAAGAGAAAATAAAAATTTTAAGTTCATTAGAACACATTCATTCTGTGTCAGAAACCTATGCTGTGTCAACTATTTAATCACAATCCAAATTTAGAGCTGAATCCAGCTTGAATGTTGTGTCCATACTTGCCCCAACCGTTCAGGGTTCAACCTCTGCGGTCGTATAAAGCTACGCCCTGCGGAGCATCTGGTTTAAATTGTGTTAGAAAGTCTTTCGATAAATTGGTTACTGATGCTAAAAAGGTTATGTTTGGTATAATTAATGTTTTTATTACTGTTATACGTCCAATCATTGTAAGCTTTCTTTTCTTCCAATTTGAAATTGCTTTTTCTGACTTCTTCAAAATATTTTCTGTGTTTAATTTATGGCATTCAACTTTATTAGTTCCAAAATATACACCTAAACTTTTAATGGGGCTTTTTTTCAAATTAATGTTTTCATTTTTATCTTTAGAATGTTTTAAATTACCTAGCCATATTCCTTCAGTTTTTGACTTATTAAGTTTTAGACCAGAAAGAGTTCCAAATTCTTCAATTAAATTTAATGTCAGGCTTATTTCTTGTTTTGATTTAAGAAAGAGAGTAGTATCATCTGCAAGTTGTGAGATTTTAAGACTATGTGTTTTAGAATCAAGTTTGATTTGAAATCCTTTAATACCTGTATCTTGTCTTATTCTACATGCCAGAATCTCTATAACAAAAATTATCGAACACAAGGGACACCATTGTCTAATTCCACAAAAATGCTAAAGGTTTCAGAAATCCACCAATTATTGAGCATACATGTATAACCTTTGACACCATTATATAAAGTATTAACCCATTTAATAAATGACTACGGGAAGCCAAATTTTAAAAGAGCTTCATACATAAATGACCATTCTAACGAGTCAAAAGCTTTTGAGAAATCTATAAATAACAAAGCACCATCTATATTTAAAGTTTAAGAGAAGTCTATGATATCTTGAATCTGGCGGATATTAAATCCAATATACCTATTTTTTACATATCCATTCTGATCACTATTTATTATTTTTGATAAAACAGGTTTTAACCGTTGGGCTTAAGTGTATAGGCTATTAATTTGGTATCTACATTTAATAAAGTTATAGGTCTATAATTGTCTAGGGATAGTGGGTCATTTTTTTGTACAATAAAGATACTATTCCTATTTTTGGAAAGTTTGCTATAGCTTGCTATAGCAAAAAACTTTCTTAAGGCATCGACCTAACCGGAAAAGAGACAGACTAACTTACTTTAGGAAGTGTGTCCTACTTCTGGATTATGTAGTACTGGTGTTTGAAAACTAATAATAGAAAGATGCTTTTGAAATTTTGAGCTCTTCTATTTTAATAGCATACAGCTTGAATAAAAATGTACTGAAATTTCATCGATAAATCAAACAATTCAACCTATTTGAAAGACGAACAAACTACTTCGCGAATCTGCGCTACGCAGAAAGTAAAATCAATACACACACGAGACAGCAGTTTCTACGTGGTATGATTTTATCGGTATTCTTCAGAAATGCGTCAGATCCATATATGTGTGCCACCAAACGGGAGTACTACAATCCCGGTTTCAAAGGTTTCCTACCTTCCTCCGGTTGAAGAGAAAATTAATAGCGTGTTTTGAATATTTCATGAAAGAACATTTTTCGTCGCTTACTATGATTTTTACAAATTTTTATTCAATAGGTAAAAGCCCGAGAGTATCGGAAGTATCATGGTATCTCATCTAATCTCGACCCACAACAAACTCGGACTATAATAAACTCGGCCTTTTATATATTCGGCATTAGAAATCGGACTATAACAAAAATCGTAATTATACTAATTGCTATTAAGACTCCTAAACAAAGTTTTTGCTCAGTTCTTATTATTTTTCTTCTTGGGGTCTATTTAGTTGTATTTTGAGGGGCGAACAGAAGGGAGGAATTTCCGATAGAACCCTAAGGGATTTAAAAAAAAATTTTCAATAACAATAATAGATTATAAACTTGAAGAAAACAGTAAGTGACATACACACATGGTTTTCAGTAATGATCACAGGACCATAAAACAAATCAAATTAATTAAATTTAGGTTGAGTCCATGGTGTCATCCCACCCAACCCCTCATGTTTGAATACTTAAAAACAGTCAGATCCCCACTCCTAAACATTATATGTTCTTATACGTTACAATAAAACAAATCAAATGAAATAAAAGGCGAGTCCCCTGGGGTCACTCTCACCCCCTGTTTTTTTTTTAGAACTTATTAACAGTTGAGATCTCCACCCATATACCATTTATATTATTGTATGGGACAATGAAATAAATCAAATGAAATATAGAGGAACTCCAGAGGGGTCAGTCATCCCACCCCTTTCTTTTCGAAAACTTGTAAACGGTTGAGATCCCCACCCATAAACCATATATATTTTTGTATGTGGCAACAAAACAAATCAAATGAAATAAAGTGGGTGTCCCTTTGGGTCAGCCCCAACCCCTCATGTCTGGGTATTTAGAAACTGTCGAGATCCCCACCCCTAAACCATATATATTTTTGTATGTGGCAACAAAACAAATCAAATGAAATAAAGTGGGTGTCCCTCTGGGTCAGCCCCACCCCTCATGTCTGAGAACATGTAAACGGTCGAGATCCCCACCCCTAAACCATATATATTTTTGTATAGGGCAACAAAACAAATTCAATGAAATAAAGTGGGAGTCCCTTTGGGTCAGCCCCACCCCCTGCTGTTTGACAACTTGGAAATGGTCAAGATCCTCACCCCTTAACCATATATATTCTTGTACTGGACAATAAAACAAATCAAATTCAAAAGAAGGCGAGTCCCTAGGGGTCACTCCCACTTGTTATTTGAGAACTTGTAAACGGTTGAGATCCCCACCCACAAACCATATATATTTTTGTATAAGAAAATAAAATAAATCAAAATGAAATATAGAAGTCCACAGGGGTGACCCCACCAACTTCTTTTTGAAAACTTATACGGTCGAGATGATCACCCCTAAACCATACATTGCCATATATATTCTTTTATGGGGCAACAAAACAAAACCAATGAAATATAGGGGAAGTACTTCTGACTCATCCCCAACCCCTCATGTTTGAGAACTTGTAAACGGTTGAGATCCCCAACCCTTAATCATAAATATTCTTGTATTGGACAACAAAACGAATAAAGTGAAATATAAGGAAGTACCTCGGTGTAACCCACCCCATCCTGTTTTGAGAACTTGTAAACAGTCAAGATCCACCCCCTTTTCGAAAACTTGAAATCTGTTGAAATCCCCACACTGAAACAACATATATTCTTGTCCGGAATAATAAAACAAATCAGATGAAATAAAAGGCTAGTCCCCTAGGGCCACTCTTACCCTACCTCCTGCCTGTTTGAGAACTTGTAAACTGTCTAGATCCCCACCCCCAAATCATCAATATCACTTTACTAGACCAGACCAATTTGTATTGGACTTTGCTTAATGTCAGGCGACCGTGGGAATGATTAATTTTGAGAGCTTTGTTTGGGAGACTTCGTAGCAGCATCCTGTTACAATTATTTCTTGATCAAGTTTTTTTCTTTTTTAAGTAGGAAAAAAAGTTAACCATGCAATCTACACACAATCTATTTGAAATATTACAATCTACCGTTGCAAACTTTCCAGCACTTTGATTTGTAATGTTGTTAATTCTTCTTTCTCGTAACACCTATTGAAAACTTTTACAGCTAGTTCTTTTATATTATCCCAGAATGTGCGATAAAATTCAACACTTAGACCATCTATACCTGGTGATTTGTTTAACTTCATATTAAAAATGGCTTCTGTGCATTCTTCGAATGCGATGCTGCCGCCTAGAGAACTTTTCTCGTCATCATTTAATTTATGATCTATTTTTGTTTCTTCAACATATTGCTTAATATTATTAACATCTTGATTTGTACTTTTATATAAACTTTCATAGTAACATTTTTCTAAATTTAAAATTTCTGATGGCTCTGTTATAATTTTGTCTTGCTTATCTTTCAATGCCGAAATATTTTTTTTTGTTTGTCTTGATTTTTCTAAACCTAAAAAGAATTTTGTGTTTTTTTCCCCTTCTTCTAACCATTTGACTCGAGATCTTACTTGTGCACCTTTAACTTCATCTTTATAAAGATTTTCTTGATTTTTCTATTTCATCTTTAGTTTCTTTTGAAGGATTAATTTTATTATTTAATCTTTGTAAGTTCATTTCTAAATCTTTTATTTTATTTTTCTTTTCAGATGATTTGTATTTACAATACATAACAGTTATGTCCCTTACTTCAGATTGGAAGATATCCCAAATATCTCTTGAATCTCTGGTAAGTGCCTTTTTCTTTATATTTTAGAATAAGATTGTTTATATGGTTTTTATAATTATCCTCTATTAAAATACTATTATTTATTTTAAAGAAACCTCTTCCCCTGCCATGGGGATTTTGTCTTATTTTTAACGAAATGGCTTGGTGATCAGTGTGTGATATCATAGCAGGTCTTATATCAGAATTGATTACATGTGGCCTTATATCTGGACTGATCAAAAAGAAATCTATTCTGCTTGTTATATTCGTATTGTTTTTCCTTCTCCATGTAAATTGAATTTTGTTTGGATTTATTTCCCTCCATATATCTATTAATTTATGTTTTTGGGGAAAGACGGCTTCAAGTCGTCAATCCCCTATGGGGTTGACCAGAGTGACACTCCCTCACATCATTCATTTTGTTTTTATACATGTTATAGTGTGAAAACCCCCCAACAAATCTTACTTAGATTGAAGAGAAGGAGACTCAGAAATGAATTGTTTGACTTTAAACACTTTTTTACACATTTCCCTTCTGTTTCTCACGAAATTATCGTATCTTGAACTCTCCTTTACACTATTTACGTTTATTTTACAATCCGGATAAATTAGTATGACGAGATATTCTAAATATATCCAACCTACATTGTATTTTATAGTGACGTCATTCTTGGAAGAAGCAGGGATATCCTTCACCAGTTCACTGGTTATTTAAATCATTCTTAGAGATCGTGCACTAATTACAAATTTGTATTTGTTAAATCTAAACATAATATTGTTTATTGTAGATGATTTAAACATCAACATGCAATACTTTAATTTGTAGGTCAATAACTTTCAAAATAAACAAAGATCGTGGGGTTACATGAGACAGGGGAAAGAAAACAATTTTATTACTTTTTTTCGGGTCTCACTAATAAGAGACAAAAAGCGTCAAGAATCGACAAGAAGCGACAAGAAGACTATTTAGCGACAAGAAAAAAATATTCTTCTTGTCGCTTCTTGTCGCTAAAATTCTTCTTGTCGCTAATTAATGAGACCACTTTTTTCTGTAAAAATTCTGAGAATCTTCCTCCAATTCAGGAGCACCTCAATTGATGAGTAATTATCCACTAAAATAAAAGTTAATGTTTTTAAACACTTCAAATGTGACATTTCATTAGATAAGTAGTCTTCTATTAAAACTAAATGTTTGTGTACCTACATAATCATTGTAATGGTAAAAAACAAAATAATAAAAATTTGCATTTTGTAGTTTAAACATATTTACTCATTTACAAATATTTCAAAATTAAGATTTGGAAACAAGCTTCACACAGTTTATATCACTCGTAATGTTTTTTTATATGAACCTGTTTCCCTGTGATGAAAGTTGTAACTCGGAATTTTAACAATGGAAATTTAAAACTGGATAGATTTTTCAGTCCACACTTTCTAAAGAAAAAACTTAAGAATCCAAGAGTACTGTCACAAAAAATGAAAAATGGCCCTAGCCTGCAGATCAGTGGTACACAATCAAGATTTCAAAAAATATTGTAGTTGTTGTGAAATGACAGAATTCAGTTGAGTTTTAGATAATTAGCTATCAACTTGTTTAATCAAATGTTTAGATTTAGAAAATGCAAATCTCTTCCATTGGTCCAAATTTAATCCTAAACTAAGGAAATGAAATTACATAAACAACAATTGATTTCAATATTGTCAACCTTTCTACATGTTCTAGCTGTTCTCTTTTTCATTCTTCATATGAAAACTATCAAAAGATACCCCCTTCCAAAAACATAATTAAATAGAAAGAAGGGCCGTCTTTCCCCTCAGAGCTATTCAGCTCTTTGATTTTATGAGCTGTTTAAGACTATTTACTGGTTTGTAGTATTTATGAGAGCTATTTGATTTCCTATCTATTTTAATAGGGTTTCATTCATGTCCCCTCCTAAAATTTAAATACCTAAGCGATTATTTTATGATGTTATTTACTTTTTAATTTTTTTTATTTCTGTTAGCAGTCAGGGGACTTACTGAAATAAGTGATTTTTAAATCACTTATTTAAGTAGCAAATTCGAGGTTTTATCACAAATTAGGATTTGGTAGTTTTTTCAAAATTTTAAACACATAGGTTTAGATAATATCTTTTCATTAGTAAAATTAAAAAAAATATGAATTTTTTGCTTCTCAATTCAAGTAGCAAGGTTGATGTCTTTGATGCTATCATTTAACTGAAAATTCCATTTTAGTTGAAAAAAAGCTATAATAATGGCTTTACATAATGAGCTGATACTTTCTTAAAAGATTTTTCACAGCAGTGGGAGTATTTTTCCTGTGAAGTTCAAGGTTTCATCTTTCAGATTATGTAATACAATTCTACTGTTCCTGATAAAAATTTCACTGTTGGGGGGTGTTGAAATTAGTGTTGGTTATTAGCAGTATGATACTTAAAGAAGTGATTTTTGGGAAGGAAATTGAGGTCTGGTACGTAAACAAGTGATTTTTATGTCATTATCCTAGATTCAGTACAAGGTCATCACCTGAAATGACCTGGTCATCCTATACAACACAGATGTTGGTTCTGATAAGTTTAGAAACATAATTAGTCCCTGGATCATTAGTATTCTATATTTAAAGCTACATTAAAATTAGATCACTCTTCTAGTGATTTATTTGTACTACTCAAACAGATGATTATTAAAGAAAGACAACTCTAATGTCCAACCTTTATTGAAATAATGTTACTTGATTCAGTGATTTAGAAAATCACTTGTTTAATTAAGTCCCCTGACTGGTTAGCATGAATGTTTGGGGCATATACATTTATTAAGGTAAAAATGTTATCGTTAACTTCAATGTTGAGCAAAATAATTCTGCCATCATTATCTTTGACTTCATTTATTAGTTTATAATTTAAACTGTCTTTAATCATTATTGAAACACCTCTTGATTGGGAACTTCCATTGCTATGAAAAAATTTACCTTTTACTTCACTATTAATAATATGTTCATTTTTATCTATTAGATGGGATTCTTGTATAAATAATATATTAGATTTTTGATGTTTATTCCACAAATATAATCTCTCTCTTTTCTCTTTCTGTCCTAAACCTTGACAGTTTAAGGATATAAGATGTATATTGTCACTCATTGTTAGTACCTAGGGAGTGTTCAATTTTATACACTAAATATAGCAGTACAATTATGGTTCTCATAATTAGTGTAATAACCCACTCACTAGTACATGTTTATGAGACTATTATTAGAACAACATGTCTTATTACAT
Source organism: Mytilus galloprovincialis (assembly GCF_965363235.1). NCBI lineage: Eukaryota > Metazoa > Mollusca > Bivalvia > Mytilida > Mytilidae > Mytilus > Mytilus galloprovincialis. The sequence goes on from NC_134845.1 coordinate 25,873,844, forward strand.
TGTTTACATGGTTGTATATACACAAGGTTAAATGCACTGTTAACTTCTTTTTTTCAAAGACACAATATAGTAATAAAAATATCATTATAAAGAAATATATTTGCAAGAAATTAATATTATAACAGTATGACATAATATAAATAACAGATTTGATTATGCTAACAATTTCGTGCTAACTTTTGTTTGTTTACATATCAATACTATGTATTCATACACAAATAACAAAGCTTAAGGGTATTTAAATATACAACTATATCATTCAAATCACTGTTCACCTTTTCAATAATCAGGAAAGAATCTATCATGATTCCCTTTGATCTCTGAATTGTTTTATTGAGTAATCTATTTTTAGATATGGTGGAAACCCAGAAATTTAGGAATTTTTGGAATTGGGTCAGCATGCATATGAATATAACTGTATTTATACTGTTTTTAGTTGGGTATGTCGCATGTATGACAATAATGCAAATTAAAAAGAGAAAATATTTTTGAACATATAAAAATAGCTGCAAATACATGTTTATATTAATGACTACATTGATTGACCTACTTAAATAGTTATTTATTGATGTGTGTGTTTGATATAAACTATATTGTAAAAGAACAAACAAATAACTTTTATTTACATATGTTTCAATTCTTTTCAGATATTTTAGAGTGGCAATTACCATGGACATGGACTTAGCTTGTACAAAAATTACATGAATTATATAGAAGGAACTAATTTTCAGTACTTGGATACCTAAAGCAATAGTGGTGTTTTTAATATGCCAATTTTTGAAATTGATACTATTTGTGTCTACGTGATCTAAGTGAGATAATTTATATGGCAGATCTTGTGCAGTTTTGAAGTTATTCCAAGTACATGTATGCGAGGAATTGACACATTTATTAACATGGATTTTATATTTCAAAAAAGTGATTGCATCAACTGAGTGATGTGGAATGCAGCTAAAGTTCATCAATTTACTAATCAAGCTGACACCAGATTGGGATTTACAGGTGTTTGGAATTGATTCATGGTTAATAAAAAGATACTAACTTTCAATGGATCGACTATTTGATCATATTCATTTGTTTTCATGATAATCATATAAATAAAAAATTTCATATCAACATTTAATATATTTTTCCTTACAGAGTGTATACAATCTAATATTATTGTATCACACAATGAATTATTTTTTTCACATTTTTCAGATAAGATAAAAAATAACTAACATTTATACACAAGCACAAACACTGTGCATTGAAAATCACATTACTGCACATGAAAGTTAACTAGGACACTGGTTAGGGATTTGTCTTCTGTTTTGTCGGCTCAACTACTCGTTTATGTAATTCATCGGTCGGCGTTGTTGCTTGCCTTTTCCCCGTTGATTGGCTTGGAGTTTTCGGATCTTTAAAGTTCATATAGTGATCCATTGGTCCAGAAGCTGACTTAGGCAGATTTTGTTTGTTTGATTTATTTTTGTTTGATTTTTTTTTGTCTTTTTGTCTTTTTTGTTTGTCTGCTCATTGTTTGCAGTAATTTGTTTAGGTTCTTTGGGGACTACCAATTGTTGTTCCTCATCTTCGATATCATCATTTGAATCATCACTACTTTCACGTGTAGGTTGTTTATCTTTAGTTTCATCTTGAGCGTTATCAATGTTAGCAGCTTCAGGTATACCATCAGTAACAATCGAATCACCATTCTGAGCTTGATCTGCTGTTGGATCGTCCATAGGTTGTTGACATTCTTTGGCTTTATGACCTGATTTGCCACAGGAGTTACACACCCAGTCATTGTCACAGGACTCTTGTTTGTGTCCCGTCTGTAAACACTTGTTACATTTAGCATAAGGATTTACTACAATTTGGTCTTTGTGGATGAGTAGCGCTTTGTATTTTCCTATACTAATGAATCTAGGTAGTTGTATACCAGGTACTGGGCTTACCATAAACAACCGGTCTCCGGTTTGACAGTTGGTAAGAAATCCATTGACACATACTCTTTCACGTTTGAAGTTGTGAATTATGAGATTATGTTTGGTCTCAAGATATCTACCAATTTGGTTGTCGTCAGCAGATAAGGGTACATTTTTATCCGGATGCGTAAGTAATTGATGTGTTCTTTAACTACAAATTTGGGATTTCTATCATATACATGTATGTGTTTTTTCCTGATAGTGAGACCATTAGCTATCTAATGTTCCCTATCTGACTCACTATCAAGATAATAATAAAAGAATGTTTTTCCATAATAAAAGAATAGATTTTCAAAGTACGAAAAGAAGTAAAAGATCTTGTTGAAGTAAAAAAAATAATTTCAAGTCAAACTTATTTAATTTAAAGTCATATTTAAATGCAAACATGATTTTGCTCTAGAGGCAACATTGAAATAAGTAACCATCGTTTGAAAACTCTTCAGTTGGTTGTTTTTTGTGTGATGAAAATAAACTAAATATAAAGCTGCTGCATTTTTTTTTTTTTTTTAAAGTGTTTAAAATGTTTTGTTCCCGAGGGCATCTCCAGTCCAGTAGTGAGCACTTCGGTGTTGACATTAATATCAATTATATTGTAATTTTTATAACTTTCCTTTTATAAAGTGTAGATTATTTTTTGAAAAACTGAGGATTTTCTTATCCCTGGAATAGATAACCTTAGCCGTATTTGGCACAATTCTTTTGAACTGTGGGTACTCAATGCTCTTAAACTTTGTACTTGTTTGGCTTTCAAACTATTTTGACCTGAGCGTCACTGGTGAGTTTTATGTAGACGAAACGCGCGTCTGGCGTATTTTAAAAATTATAATCCTGGTACCTTTGATGACTATTTAGACATGTTAAATGTGTTCTTTAATTATTCGAATGAAAGGTGTTTTGAGTGTTTCAACAGAAGCGTTTATAATTCACATGCAGGTTATTATGTATGTAAAATATGATAAGCAGTTATGTTACTAAAGTAAAATGAAACCAGTGACTGGTGAAAAATAATTTTTATTCAATTTTTGAACCAATGCATGTATATATCATGAACTTAGTCTTCTGTGAACGATTTTATCATTTTTTATACAAACATATCTCCTCATTATTAATGCACAGCAGCAAGGGTTGACATTATTACTGGGCAATAGTCATCAAGGGACGGTGCTTTCGAACTCACGATAGAGAAAATATAAAGTTCAAATAAAAAGTTGTAGAGGGAGATAAATTCCATTAAAACTTTTCATATTTCTTAATGCACATGCATTATTCTTTTAATAAATTTTCATCTTCATATTTTCATCTTCATCTACATTTGCGCGGAAAATAACCACGTTTGAGCTAAAAAAAAACACATTAGGTTTTGAGCGAATTTTACCTGTTTAAAAGTAACTACATTTGCAAGGATTTATTCAAAATCATACAAAAAAAAATCCATAACTTTTCATAAAAAGATTACTTAATATTATTAAAATAAACTGATATTTGAACGAATAAATTTAGAAAAAATAAAAAAGATTTAATTAATTAACAAATTTGACGACTATTTAGTTGCCAGAATATTTTCATAGCCATTACAATAAATAGTTTTATTCAACTTATTCAGCCATCTAAACTTTCGTAAAGATTATTATACAAGTTAAGGCGACTACTTACATTAAAATTTGCGACAATGATAATTAAGCCCTTGTAAAACGCACAAAGAAAGAAAAAATCAGTTAACCGTTCGACAATTTCTGAAATTTCAAAATGGTGAAATTTCTCGTCAATGCTATCTCAAATCGCTAGGATACAAGTACCAGAAAAGGACTGATCTATAATTATAGATGATTCCTGTATAGATATCATCTGCATGTATACTGCGTTTAATTTATGACTATATTTTGAATGTTCTTTTTAATGATAGTCGCTGTATTTTATTCAAAACGTTTATTTTACATAAATGTAGTGCTTTTTAATGTGTATATAAATTAATCTAGACTAGTATTATTCATGTTTTTCAATGATCGCCAATTTATGTTTATAACAATAATCGAAAACAAATTAAAGGTAAAAAAAAAACTCACCTAAACTACAGGTAAATTCGCTAAAATGTAATGAGTGTCACTTTAAAATCCGCTCAAATGTAGGTCGCTCCGTCACATACATTAAAAAAAAGTTTCAGTCATTAAATCTTACCTATTCGGCGAAGTTATATTTGTCCTTTTAAAATTACCCAGTCTATTCTGGTCAATATATACATGGTATAGGTATTCAGGAAAGGAATAACTATTCGGTGTAGTTAAATGTGTCCTGTTGAAGTTACTTCTCACAAAAACCAAGTCTATTTCGGTTGATATATATAGGTATTCAGGAAGTATAAAACAGAGACAATTATAAACACCATGCAACTACACAACTCTTCGAAAGTTAAATAAGGAATTTATGGAGGTAATAAAAAAAGTGTTTAATACTTTGAAATAAAACAAAATGAAACTGGAAACGTCGAATGCGATAAAGAACATCCCGATCACAGATATTTCTTGCATTTTTTTTTAAATATTATAGTCCCAGCTGTACATGCAGTACTCGGTTCGTTACCCATTTTTTTTACTGTAATACTGCTACATGAAGGTAACGGTTAAAACAATAGACAGTTATCATTGTATTGGAAAAGGTTAAATATTGTCAACATTGTTATTTACAATACACGCATTCATGTTTTTTGGGGCAAATTCTTAGTATGGTCCTTCACTTATTCTCAGTTATAACCTACCGAACAAGTAAGTTTTTAAGTCCAAGAATTTCTTTTTTCTTATATTTACATTTTGCTTCAAACGCCCGGGATCAACTAGCAAAAACCGTACGTTTATTAACTGTTGCTCTCGAAAAACAGACAGACAATGTAAAACACTGAATTAAATGTTTAAAAATCAACGACAGTTTGCGTCGTTTGTGATCAAAATGTATACTATGCAAAAAAAGTAACGTAACTTTGTTTTTTTTATTTGAAAATGTCACATATATTAATTTCAAATGTTTTCATGATCAAAACAAGTAACCTAAATGATGTTTCTATCAAATTTACTAATTTATAAAAAAATATCGGAAATGAGGGGGCGTCATTTTCTGATTTCAAACAAATAACCATTTTTTTTCAAAAATTTACCTGTAAAGAGTTGGATTCGATTTCGGAGTCCTTTTTGTAATGTATTGTGTCGAACAAAAGGTCGCATTAAAAAAATTAAAAGGTTTTACGTGAAACAATGCCTCGTCTACGCCAATATGAGAGAGAATGAGCTATTGGGATGTTGGCAGCAGGAATAACTCAAGTGCATGTTGCAAATCATTTTAATGTCTCTAAAATGACTATTGCAAGGCTTAAGACTCGTCTTAGAGATACTGGCACAACAAATGGTCGCCCCCGTAATGGCAGGCCACGTGAAACAATGTTTCGTGAATTCAGACATCTCCGCATCATTCACCTCCGGAATCCATTTGTAAACGCGTGACAAACTGCACGACAAACCCACAGAAGACATATCTGCTCAAAAAGTTCGTAACCGATTGCGTCAAGTTGGTCTAAGAGCTCGTCGTCAATTGAAGGGACATATCCTTACGCAGCGTCACAGTATGGCGCGAGTTCAATGGACACGGGTACGGATTCGATGGAATAGGCAAACATGGCGACAGGTTCTTTTTACCGATGAATCTAAATTCAACTTGAAATTTAGCGATGGCAGAGCTAGAGTTTACCGGAGACGCAATGAACGATTTTCTGATGCGTGCGTGCAGGAAACAGATCGGTATCATGGTGTGGGGCGAAATAACCTACCAGTAACGCAAAATCATCGTTGGTTGCCTAAATGCAACAAGGTATAGGGACGAAAATCTGGCTCAAGTTGTTCTCCTGTATCTCTCATATACATCGTTTTTCAGCAGGACAACGCCCGTTGTCAGGTGGCACACATTTTGATGATCTTTTTTGTAGAATAATCATATTCGTGTGTTGCCGTGGTCAGTAATGTCTTCAGATTTATCACCAATTGAACATCTTTGGGACGAACTTGGACGACGTATCAGAAATAGTAAAAATCCACCGGAAACGCTAGCCCAGCTCCGAACATCACTTTTCAGGGAATGGAACAACATCTCTCAAGACTTTATTCGACATCTTATTGATTCCATGCGACGGAGGTGTCAGGCGGTCATAAAATCAAATGGTGGTCATACAAGGTATTGACATGTTCTGTACTCGTCCTGATAAAATTGTGCAATATTGTGTAATATTGTTATCAATTTTTTGTTAAAAATTTAAATAATCTTATAAGATAGTAACGTTTCTTTTTTTGCCTAGTATATATAATATACTTTTCAAAATAAGACGGAAAGTCCTGAATAAAACTGTAGTTGTGAAATGCAGTTAAATGACCTAATCGGATTTTGTATCATTCGAAACCCCGATCCATAAAAGTTGACAGATTAACTAGAGATTCACTAGAAAAAAACGCGACCTCCGCCCGGATAACAATAATGTATACCTATCATTTAAATGTACAATTTATCATAAATTGATTGGTATATAAATGCAACGGCCGCTTTAGATGACCGGAAAGTGTCACATTTCAAATTGTATTTAATCCTTGATAAAATTCTATAATACATCTGTAGACAAAAAAGCACAGAATTAATCAACAAAATAGTGAATATTCTACTTACATGTATATATACGCGGTCAGATTAAATCCTAACAGTTCCGAATTAACATTATATTTTTGTCAATGAACGAATTGTAGGGAATTACAACTTTTTAAAAACTGCATTCCGTAAGGTAGATCTAAATATAATATTGAGGTAAGTAATTCTAAAAATAAACAGGTATTATTCATGATGTTATATTATGATATATGCTTGGATTTTCTATTCACTTTCGTAATTGAGTTTTCAGAAATCTAATTCTCATTACAACGGACAGATTGAGAAAATGATCCAAATATTGTTAAAAATAATAAACATAATAAAAAATTAATCACAATTCGTTATGCCAGAGAAATGATTCGTCAACAATAATATGTACTAAGTAATTATAGTAATTTCGAAGATCAAATCAAATATACAGTTAAAGAGCATTTTTAGAATTGTGTTTTTAAAGTGGTCATGTAGTTAAATTATAATCTCCAATTAAAACAGATATCAATTGTATTATAGTAATGTAGCTTCTTGAAGTGAGAAACTCTCAGGAACATAAATTGATGGCATAGACCTATTGCATCACACATACCGTATACGTTCGATACTTAATAAATGCTAAATCGTTGTGTAAATCCCCTCCCCCGCACAACCCCGCCCCCATCCCGGTTCGACAGATAAATAACGGTTTATATTAAATTAAACAATATAAATGTCAAAGGCCATTGTTTACTGCCAGGTGTTAATTAGTTGGTTAATTAACAAATTTGACGACTATTTAGTTGCCAGAGTATGTTCATAGCTATTACAATAAATAGTTTTATTCAACTTATTCAGCCATCTACACTTTCGTTAAGATTATCATAAAAGTTAAGGCGACTACTTACATTAAAATTCGCGACAGTGATCATCAAGCCCTTGTAAAACGCACAGAGAAAGAGAAAATTCAGTTTACCGTTCTACAATTTCTGAAATTTCAAAATGGTGAAATTTCTCGTCAATGCTATCTCAAATCGCTAGGATACAAGTACCAGGAAAGGACTGAACCATAATTATAGATGATTCCTGTATAGATATCATCTGCATGTATACTGCGTTTTATTTATGACTATATACTTTGAATGTTCTTTTCAATGATAGTCGCTGTATTTTATTCAAAACGTGTATTTAACATAAATGTAGTTCTTTTTAATGTTTATATAAATTAATCTAGACTAGTATTATTCATATTTTTCAATGATCGCCAATTTATGTCTATAACAATAATCGAAAAACAAATTAAAGGTAAAAAAACTCACATAAACTACAGGTAAATTAGCTCAAATGTAATGAGTGTCATTTTAAAATCCGCTCAAATGTAGGTCGCTCCGTCACATACATTAAAAACAAATTCAGTCATTAAATCTTACCTATTTTTACTTCTAACAAAAACCCAGTCTATTTCGGTTGATATATATAGGTATTCACGAAGTATAAAACAGAGACAATTATAAACACCATGCAACTACAAAACTCTTCGAAAGTTAAATAAGGAATTGATGGAGTAAATAAAAAATGTTTTTAACTTTGAAATAAGAAAAAATGAAACTGGAAACGTAGAATGCGATAAATAACATCCCGACCACAGATATTTTTTGCAATTTTTTTTTTAATATTATAGTCCCTCTACATGCAGTACTCGGTTCGTTACCCATTTTTTTTATTGTAATACTGCTACATAAAGGTAACGGTTAAAAAAAAATTAGAAATTTATCGTTGTATTGAAAAAGGTTAAATATTGTCAACATTGTTATTTACAATACACGCATTCATGTTTTTTGGGGCAAATACTTAGTATGGTCCTTCACTTATTCTCAGTTATAACCTACCGAACAAATAAGATTTTAAGTTTAAGAATTTCTTTTTTCTTATATTTACATTTTGCTTCAAACGCCCGGGATCAACTAGCAAAAACCGTACGTTTATTAACTGTTGCTCTCGAAAAACAGACAGACAATGTAAAACACTGAATTAAATGTTTAAAAATCAACGACAGTTTGCGTCGTTTGTGATCAAAATGTATACTATGCAAAAAAAGTAACGTTACTTTGTTTTTTTAATTTGAAAATGTCACATATATTAATTTCAAATGTTTTCATGATCAAAACTAGAAACCTAAATGATTTTCTATCAAATTTACTAATTTATAAAAAATATCGGAAATGAGGGGACGTCATTTTCAGATTTCAAACAAATAACCATTTTTTTCAAAAATTTACCTGTATAGATTTGGATTCGAGTTGTCCTTTTTGTCATGTATTGTGTCGAACAAAAGGTCGCATTAAAAAAATGAAAAGGTTTCACGTGAAATAATGCCTCGTCTACGCCAATATGAGAGAGAATGAGCTATTGGGATGTTCGCAGCAGGAATAACTCAAGTGCATGCTGCAAACCATTTTAATGTCTCTAAAATGACTATTGCAAGGCTTAAGACTCGTCTTAGAGATACTGGCACAACAAATGGTCGCCCCCGTAGTGGCAGGCAACATGAAACAATGCTACGTGAATTCAGGCATCTCCGCATCATTCACCTCCGGAATCCATTTGTAAACGCGTGATAAACTGCACGACAAACCCACAGAAGACATAACAAAAGAATATCTGCTCAAAAAGTTCGTAACCGATTGCGTCAAGTTGCTCTAAGAGCTCGTCGTCCATTGAAGGGACATATCCTTACGCAGCGTCACAGTATGGCGCGAGTTCAATGGACACGGGTACGGATTCGATGGAATAGGCAAACATGGCGACAGGTTCTTTTTACCGATGAATCTAAATGCAACTTTAAATTTAGCGATGACAGAGCCAGGGTTTACCGGAGACAAAATGAACGATTTTCTGATGCGTGCGTGCAGGAAAAAGATCGGTATCATGGTGTGGGGCGAAATTACCTACCAGTAACGCAAAATCATCGTTGGTAACCTAAATGCAACAAGGTAAAGGGACGAAAATCTGGCTCAAGTTTTTCTCCCGTATCTCTCATATACATCGTTTTAACCAAGTTTTTCAGCAGGACAACGCTCGTTGTCACGTGGCACACATTTTGATGACTTTTTTGGAGAATAATCATATTCGTGTGTTGCCTTGGCCAGTAATGTCCATAGATTTATCACCAATTGAACATCTCTCAAGATTTTATTCGACGTCTTATCGATTCTATGCGACGGCGGTGTCAGGCAGTCATAAATGCAAGAGGTGGTAATACAAGGTATTGACATGTTCTGAACTCATCCTTATAAAATTGTTCGAAAATGTGCAATATTGTTTTCAATAAAGAAAACTTGTTATTGTTCTCTTCAAAATCATGTTAGCTAACTAATCCATTAAATTTTTGTTATAAATTTTTTGTTATAAAAAATTTAAATGATCTTATAAGATAGTAACGTTTTTTTTTGCCTAGTATATATAATATACTGTTCAAAATAAGACGGACAGTCATGAATGAAACTGTAGTTGTGAAATGCAGTTAAATGACCTGATCGGATTTTGTATAACTCGAAAATCCCGATCCATAAAAGTTGACAGATTAACTAGAGATTCACTAGAGAAAAAAAACGCGACCTCCGACGGATAATAATAATGTATACCTATCATTTAAATGTACAATTTATCATAAATTTATTGATATAAAAATGCAACGGCCGCTTTAGATGACCGGAAAGTGTCACAATTCAAGTTGTATTTAATCCTTGATAAAATTCCATAATACATCTGTAGACAAAAAAGCAAAGAATTAATCAACCAAATAGTGAATATTCTACTTACATGTATATATACGCGGTCAGATTAAATCCTAACAGTTCCGAATCAACATATCTGAATTTTTCTTGTCTTCTAAAATTATCTATCAGAAAACCCTAATCTATTTTTGTCAATGATCGAATTGTAGGGAATTACAACTTTTTAAAAACCGCATTCCGTAAGGTACATGAAGATCTAAATATAAGATTGAGGTAAGTAATTCTAAAAATAAACAGGTATTATTCATGATGTTATATATTGATATATGCTTGGATTTTCTATTCACTTTCGTAATTGAGTTTTCAGAAATCTAATTCTCATTACAACAGACAGATTGAAAAAATGATCCAAAACTGAATGTATAATATTGTTAAAAATAATAAACATGATAAAATATCACAATTCGTTATGCCAGAGACATGATTCGTCAGCAATAATATGTACTAAGTAATCATAGTAATTTCGAAGATCAAATCAAATATACAATTAAAGAGCATTTTTAGAATTGTGTTTTTAAAGTGGTCATGTAGTTAAATTATAATCTACAATTCACAGATATCAATTGTATTACAGTAATGTAGCTTTTTAAAGTGAGAAAATCTCAGGGACAGAAATGGAATGCATTGACCTATTGCATCACACAAACCGTATAGTAGGTTATTTTCGCGGGATGTTTATTTTCGCTTATTTTGGCAGGTCAGAGGTAATCGCGAACAGTTATGCATACGTTCGATACTTAATAAATGCTAAATCGCTGTGTATGCACCATTCTTAAGACTTTTAGGACACAATTTATGGATATACGCACATTTTTTATTTATTTACATTTAAAATATACAATATACAATATAGATTTATACTAAAAGGGAGAAAACATTTGTTTATTTACTTCTTCTGAATAATGATATAGAGTATTAGGTTTTGACAACTATTGCATCAACATTGTCGTTACTAGATAAAAATATAAATTTTTAATCATCTGATATTAGGTTCAAACGTTCATTAAACTGTGAAGTTTCATGCATCATGATAATCGAAATTTAATTGGCATAACTCGAAGTTCATCTTGAATGATAGAGCTACCGTTCAAAGATATCCTCTCGGGGTCTGCCTTTCTTTTATGAAATCCACTTTCTATTTATAGTGGAGCTACCCCATATCTAAATTTAGCAGAAGAACTCCTGTTTTTTACAATATACAATATTTTTCAAATAATTGTTAGTACAATAGTTATTTCTAAACAATTTGTAAGTCTTCAATTTACTTCTGTCTGCATATACAGCATTTCTTGAACACCAGTTTGAATTAATTTTTTTAGATAAATCCTTCTCAATTTGTTTCATACAATTTGTGTTCAATACCAGAGACATATGATACAATTATGTGTTTCTGTCAATATGTTTAATTCATATTTAAAATATTGATCATGTTTATACAATTTTATCAAAACTCTGAAGCTCAAAGTCTTGATTTTAGTATAACACTTCCGTATTGACCACTTACATATATTTAAATTTATCCTGTGAGGGTTCATTATGGAATACCGAGCCCAACTTTGTGTAACTACTTTGTTCAATTTCGTAATTAAGCAACCGTAACATTTACAAGAAGTTTGACACCTGTGAATAATAACTACCGGTTTTCTATTAATTATCTGTATCAAACTATAATCAATTAATAAAACGTTATGAAGGTAAATTAATCATTTAACCACAGCAATAGACCTTAAGCTTCACAATCCCTAACTAAAAGCTGCTCAAAATACGCTTTAAAAAAGAATTATCATTATTATTAAGAATACAAATGACGAGTTTTGTGGTGGATGACGCTCTGGCATCAGGTACGTCTTATAAATTTCACTAAGTGTTGATAAACATAGCTTGACATTTAAAGTGTACATAATTTTTCTCGTTAGACATGTTTAACATTTTTTGTTTCGGGGCCACTCATAGCTCGCTATGCCATATGGGGTTTGCACATTGATGAAGGCCGTGCGATGACTTATAGATGTTAATTTTTGTGACATTTGGTATCTTGCGAAGAGTTCGTCTCATTGGCAATTAATTCATATTTTTTTTTATATTGAGTGATATACATTTTTCATCAATTAACACAAAGTTGATATCTTCAAAAGAGATATATGTGTTTTGTGCATTTTTAAAAAATAGAATATTGTTTAAACCTAATCAAACACTAAACTGCCACAAAAACAGCATAATAGGTTATGAATGAATTTAATACGAACATGTATTAACAAAAGAGTAATGCCTCCATCATTTAGTTCACTTGAGTGGACTATCTCAGGGTTTTGTTTACGAAGGTAGAGGGAAAAAGGGGTTGTATAAGATAAAGGGATTATGATTTTGCCTGTAATGTACGTAAATCATAATTTAGGTTTTCACTTTCATACTGTACCGCACGAAGTTCTGTGCAGACCATCTCATGCATATACCATGAGAGGCCGGTTCTAAATTGCTACCAAATCGAGATTAACTGTTTTAAAATCTAGAAATTGTTAATCTTCACTCCCACGAATCCAGGGGGGGGGGGGAAATTTCAAATATGACCAACCGTATATAGGAAGTATGGCCCTCGCTCTCTTTAGAAATTACCTGGAGGATCTTCACACGAAAAAATGGTTCTGATTTACAGAAAAAAAACTGACCTCTGCTGGATACTACAATACCTTTCGTGCAAATGTACAATTTATCATTTATTAATCTTTTAAAAAAATGCAATGGATATTTAGATGATCTGAACATTTACAAATTTGTTTTAATCCTTTATATATATTCTATGATGCATCTGTACGTTAAAAGCAAGGATTAATCAACAAAATAACGACTTGCTACTTGCATGTACATATATATGCTGTAAAACTAAATTATAACCTTTTCAAAAATCAATTTCGAGTCAATGTATCTGAGGTTTCCGTGTCGTCGAAAATTACTTTAAAACATCAATTCTTTTTTGTCAATGAATTTTAACTTTTTTTTTTATTTTTTATAAATAAAAACGCATTCCGTTAACTAGATCTAAATATAAGATTGAGGTAAGAAATTCTCATAATAAACAGGTCTTATATAAAACGTGTGGTTGGATTTTCTATTCACTTTCGCAATAAGTTTAAAGAAAACAGCTTTACAACGGACAGGTTGAGATTATCATTTTAAACTGAGTGTATATTGTCGTAAATAATAAAGAAGAAACAAATCACAATGTTTAATGCCATTTGTTTACAATAATATGTAATTAGTTTGTAAGTAGAGTAATTTTGAAGGTCAAATCAAATATAAAATGAAAAAGCATTTTTAAGAATGTGTTTATAATATGTCATCGCCTTTTTACAAAATCTTTATAATCAAAAGCATTGATCGGCAATAAAAGGGGCGTTCCAACCCTTGGAACAGCCCGTGATCTCTCACTGTGACGATGTTCATTTCAACACAAAGTTGAAACGCAAATCTATTCAATTGTTTGTTAGGGATAAAAAAAAAAGTGTAGCAGGCGAAAAGAAACTTTAAAAAAAATTCACATTCTGTTTAAGTCAGCAACGCAACAGATGCAGATAATAAGTTGTACTTGTTCATCTGAACAATATTTTTTCTGGTTTTCGTATACTAACCATTGCATATAAAGTACCTTATCTAGCTTGGAAAGTCTATTTCTCCTGCTGATAAAATATCATATATGTATCATACATCTATCTACATAATCTATCCTGAAAAAACCTTGTCTTCAAATATTCAGCTTTGTGTGGTCCTGATGGTAAATCCAGAAAAGCGCTTCGGACACATTAAAATTGAAAGTGTTGCTTACATCTTTTTCAAAGAAGACATCATTTTCTATTTTGTATATGTGTCGTTGTTTTTTTGTATTTGGAGATGACCCTTGTTTTTGTCACCTGTAAACGTAAGTCTAATAAAATTAACGGTATCAATTTTCTTGCACCAGATGCGCATTTCGACAATAAATTATAATTCTAGACATAGACCTAGTTTCCACAAATGTCTAATAAGTGTCAAATTATATAAGAGTTGCAAGTCACTCATGATAATTTTATAACTTAATAAGAACAGATTCAGATCCTTTATTTTATTATAGTGTCACCACATAAACATAAAAAGAGATTCACATGAATAGACATAAAAATTAAACAATATAACAAATAGGATATGGTATGATTGCCAATGAGACAACTGTCCACAAAAGACCAAATTAAAAATGACACAATCATTAACAACTATAGGTCACCGTACGGCATTCAACAATGAGCAAAGCACATACCGCATAGTCAGCTATAAAAGGCCCCGATAGACCATGTAAAACAATTCAAACGAGAAAACTAACGGCCTTATTTATGTAAAAAAATGAACGGAAATCAAATATGTAACGTATAAACAAACGACAACCACTGAATTACAGGCTCCTGACTTGGGACAGGCACATACATAAATAATGTTGCGGGGTTAAACATGTAAGCGGGATCCCAACCCTCCCCTAACCTAGGACAGTGGTATAACAGTACAAAATAAGAACGAACTATAAAAGTCAGTTGAAAAGGCTTAACTCATCAGATAGACAAAAATACAAGTGAAAGTGGTGCATTGTATGCACTATTTTTAAAAAGATTTATAAGAGACATGCAATACACAATGTATATGTCGTGTACAAGTTGCAATTTTGTACAGGTTATAACGAGTACAAAAATATTGTACATGTTATAACTTGTATAATGCAAAAATACAAGTTATAACATGTACAAAAGTACCTCGTACATGTTATAACCTGTACAAAATGTTGCTTAAAAACGGGTTTAACTTGTACAAATTTGAAAAATAACGAAATGCTTCTATTATTGCAACAGATGTTATTAACCTCAATAATTTTTTATCAATTTTTTATTATTCATTTATGTAAGTGTGTTTTGTCTCTTTTTGGTACTGTTAATATCCAGGGGTCTGTATTACGAAACATTCCTAAAACCTGTCAAAACATATATCTTAGGACTTGTCCAATGATCCTCTTATGACTTTCTGTGGACATATGTTATACCTCGTATCAAAGCTGTCTTCGGATGATCTTAGCTTGATAAGATAATAAGACACCAACTTAGGATTAAGATATGTCATAAGAACATCCTAAGACAGCTTTTATGAAACCGATGCATAGTTTTAGTTCTTTGTTGTACCTTTTAAAACACACATTCATTCAACAAACATGATTCAGTATTCTGATCTGATGAATTATATTGATGAGTGTCCACTTTGAAGGCATTAGTAAAATACTTTCATTCTAGCTGACACTAAAAGACGTAAGAGGATAGCAAGATAGATTTCTCTACAAATAAAATTGAGAATGGAAATAGGGAATGCGTGAAAGAGACAACAACAATGAAAACTCAGCTTTCTCTTGCGTTACAGAGCAATCAAAAAAGACATTACTTTTTTTTGAATGCTATCAAACGAGGTGGAGGAGTATTACACCAAATATTAAGGAATTTCAGATGAATTTAGTTCCTATTATCTAGTGTATTGTCATTAAGGAATTTCAAAGATATTGTACGCTTTAAGTAAATAAAAGAGAAAAGAAATACATTGTTGTATATGCTTTTATTGAATAGTGTCACACTGATGTTAGCCATGATGGACTGCACAAAACATACAATTACATGAAAACACATTATGCCAACATAAGTCATGAAGCATTCATTTCTGAAACTTTGTGATCATTTTCCTGTAAAGAAAAATCACGTTATGGACCATTGATTGTTGTTCTTTATTCTTTAATAAATGTAAATGTCTATTTTACTTCATTTATATTTATCTTAATTTTTGTACAAGTTAAAACCATTTTTAAGCAATACTTTGTACATGTTATAACATGTATGAGGTACTTTTATAACATGTACAATATTTTTGTACATGTTATAACCTGTACAAAATCGCAACATGTGCACGACATATACATATTAACACATTTTTACACATTTACATTCAAAGTTTACAATATAAATATATATTTACAGTGTATAATAAGAGAGAGAGTAAAAGAACTAGTTAAATGAAATACTGTTTCTTCTTAATAGAATAGTGTTGTAGGTTTTGGCAACTATTGCATCAACATTGTCGTTATTAGATACGAATTCAAAATTTTCATTATCTTATTAGGTTTATATGTTCATTAAAAGATGAAGCTTCATGCATCATGATTTGTCTTAAATCTTCATATAATGGGCATTTAAAAAAACTCGAAGTTGTTCTTCAATAATAGAGCTACAGTTAAAACATATCCCCTCTTTGACTCCTTTTCTTGCATGATATCTTCCAGTTTCTATTCTTAGTGGAGCTATCCCACCTCTAAATTTAGCAAAAGACGTTTTTTTTTTTTTATTATTGACACATTATTTTTTCAAATATGATTTGCAATACAATAGTTATTTTCAAACAATGTGTAATTACTCAACTTGTTCCCATCTGCATATGCAGTAAATCCTGTACACCAGTTTGACTTAAAACTATCAAATACATCGTCCTCAATTTGTTTAATACCATTTTTGTTCAATACAATTAATTCAAAACTATTCTTATCATATTTTTGAACATATATCAATCAAAACTACATATTGGCAAAGTATGAAAAAAATCTAACATTTTTAATTTAGACACCAATACCAAACATTTTCAAAATATCGTCAAGTTTATTGATTTCTGAGATTATTCCATAACAAGGTGTTAGGTCAAAGGTCAAGGTCAACATACACATTTGACCTTGAGGCATTTTCATGGTCACATGAATCGATGATTATTGGTAAAGTTTATAAGTGGCAACACCATACGGTTTATGAATGTAAGTTTAAAAGGTATGATTTTACGACTCAAGGTGAGTTCTGGAGAGGTATTTATGACTACGTCAAAGTTTGGCTGAAAAAGAACAATCAAAATAATCACAAGAAATACAGTAAGATCTTTAAGTTAAAGGAAAGACCATAATTAAAATGAACTGATAATTGGTATTGTATACTTGCATTTTCTATAACACCGGTTACTTCTACTGATTGTATTTATTTGATAAAGTATAAGGAAGCTACCATAGCAAATATTAAGATGCATTTTGCAATCGCGTCCTGATTGTAGAAAACAATGAATGTTAAGTGTGTAGTCGATCTTTGATATTCAAATTTAGTTAAAACCCACTGTTCTTTCAATGTCCATAAAATGCGACGAATTCATAGAATCTGTATATATAAAAAATGTATCTACAAAGCGCTAAGATTGTCACTTTTCAGCTCAAAAATGATAAAAAAAACAGGATAAAAAGCACAGGACAATGCTGAGACTCCCTTAATCTCTCAATCTATATAAGACAGACAGCATACATGTAGGTAGAAACAAACGTGACTAAATACAAGGAATTGGGGGAACACTTCCTGTTATGTTTACGGAGGGCCCAAATTGTCAGTTGGATATATTCAAATTCCTTTTAGTCACATTTGTACCTACCTGTCTGCATAATATTAGAAATATAGAGTGATCAGTGGACTCTCACTATTATCCTGAGCCCTTTGTCTGAAAAGTTTGACAATTATTAGATTAAAAGTGACAATCTAAGCCCTCCGTCCGTAGATATCGGAAGGTGACATAATTCTTGGAAATCTTTTCGATACAACCTTCATATATACAGAGTCAATGATTTAGTTGAATTTTATGGATATTATTAGACCATGGGGAGCTCACTCTCATTTAAGCGTTTTCTATATATATATATTAAATATCCAACTGGCACCTTGTGCCCTCCGTAAATATGGGAGACAGAGAATGTCTTCAAATTGCGTCTAGTCATGTTTGTTTCTACCAATTAACTAAATGTCTTCATAATATTAGAAAGATTGAGGGATCAAGGGGCTCTCTCAATTACCATGTGTCCTTTGTCCTGAAATTTCGACATTTATTAGGTGAAAAGATACAATTTAAGCCCTCTGTAGATATTGAAGATGACTTTATTCTAAGAAATCCTTCTGAAACAACCTTTATATGTACAAAGTCTATGATTTATTTGTGTTCAATAGACATTGAATGACCAGGGGATCTCATCCTCATTAAAGTGGTCTCATGTAGGTTTCAGTATATATTGTGAATATCCACTTGGCACTTTGGGCCCTCCACTTTGGAAGACATGAAGTTTATTCAAATCCCGTCTAGTCACTAATTGTCTACATAACATAAGAAAAATTGAGTGATCTGATCAGAGGGACTCTCACCATTACCCTATGGCCTTTGTGCTATAATTTTGACATTTTTTGTTGCTGAAAAGTGACAATCTAAGCCTTCCGTAGATAGCGAAGATGATATAAGTATTCTCGGAAATCCTTCTGATACAACCTTAATATATACAGAGTCTATGATTTAGTTGAATTGTATGGACATTGAGACACCAGGGGGTCTCTACCTTATTTAAGCAGTCTCAGGTCGGATTTTACTATATATATTTATTTTGTTGGGCTTTACATAAGTCTTTCTATTTAAATTTAAAAAAAAATGCTAGAGCTATCGGTTTTAATTTTTGCTAGAAGAAATATCATATATAAAACTACATCTTTTACGTCGTTTATTGATAAAAAATCTATATTACATACAGACAAATAATATACTTAAAATTACTTAATGTTATCAAGTATTAATTGTCTGATGATTGTCAACTAAATTTGAATATCGAACCGACTGCTAGCACCCGGTCGGATATTGAATATCGAATATCGAATACCGAACTGGCTGTTAACTTCACACACATTAAACAAAATATGTTTAGTCATTAAATCTTACCTATTCGGTGAAGTTATATTTGTCCATTTAAAATTACTTCTCGTAAAAACCCAGTCTATTCTGGTCAATATGTATAAGATATAGGTATTCAGGAAAGGATAACTATTAGTATTCGGTGTAGTTAAATTTGTCCAGTTGAATTTGCTTTTCACAAAAAAAAACAGTCTATTTTGGTCGATATAAATAGGTATTCAAGAAGTATGAAACAGAACCATGCAACTACACAACATTTTGTTAAGTTCAATAAGGGATTTATGGAGGAAATAAAAAATGTTTAATACATTGAAAAAAAGAAAATGGAAACGTAGAATGCGCCAAAATAACAACATCCCGACCAAAGACTAGAAACATAGCCATATTTCACCGATGAAAAAAACAGTTGAAGCCAGCATGCAATAAATAAACAAAATAATAAAGCCCCTGTACTCGGTTTTCACCCATTTTTTACATCGTAATACCGCTACATGTAGGTAACGGTTATTTTTTTTAAAAACAGTTATCATTGAATTGAAAAAGATGATATTTGTAATACTGTTATTTATGGGGGGATACATACTATTGTTCTTCACGTAATTTCAGTTATATGGGGACAAAGTCCCCAATAACAGTAGAAAATTCAATAAAAAAAAATTCGGGAAAATTTCCGGAATTTTTCATTATACTAATGAACTCAAAATCGTTCATTTATTTATGTCATGTTTTGAAATCCCGGACCTGCGCAGATGTCTTCAATGCACTTCCTTTTTGCGGTCTCGTTTGTATGAATCTTTGAGTAAAATATATATATTTTATCAGTCTAGTATAAATAGGAAGGAACGCAATACCAATTTCATTTTTTTAAATAATTTCTTGATTTGAAAAAAAAACGCGGTTTCCTGATGATAGCGTTTCTTTGTTTACATCGCATATGACGTCATAACTTAAATAACGACACAACTAAAATCCATAACAACAGAACCAAAATCGGAAACGCGACGGTATTTTCGTTTCTTTTTTTAACAAATATCTAAGTTACAAAAAATAATTCTGTTTCATACAGACTTCGTCCCCATTTACAGGTAATGCCTGCATCATATTAACCTAGAAAAAAGTCTGTTTTACGTTCAAGAATGTCTTTTTTTCTTAAACTCACATTTTGCTTCAAAACCCCGTAATGAGTAGCAAAAAAAACGGACGTTGATTTACTGCTGCTCTAAAAATAAAAAGACGGACAATGTAAAACACTACATTAAATGTTTACAAATACAGCAACAATTTCCGTCGTTTAATGTTTGCTCCTCCATTTTTTGATTTTTCGAAATTTCCGAATCCTCTGGTTTTATCCATGTATTGTCATTAAAAAAATTTGCCCACTAACCCCTACTTTTCTTTTCCTAATTTTGAATAATAAAGTTTTAAAAGCCATGTTTCATAATTTTATAAAATCTTGTTATTTCTTCATTGTTTTTGAAAAAGATAAGGTGTCAATGGTAAATATATGAAAAATCTAGAGAGAATTATTTCCCGCCAAATTTTCAATGGCTTGTAGTTCGAAAACGAGCACACGGACCCTCCATTTTTTTCTTCTTTTTTAGTTTCTTTATTTATATACTATCAATCAATTAACTCGAAAGAAACACGACCTCTGCCGGATAATAAAAGTGCATATCTATCGTGCAAATGAACAACTTATCATTAATTAATCGATATAAAAATATGACGGACATTTAAAATGACCTAAATTTCTAAATTTCAAACTGTATTTAATCCTTGATAAGATTCTTTAATACGTAAAAAGCAAAGAATAAATCAACAAAATAATGAATTTTCTACTTACATATGGTTCATTCCTTCTATTCCCACTTTTTTATAAATCTGGTAAGAAAGGGTAAAATTTCATGTGGGAATAGGAGGAAAACTTGTGCCAACAAAGGATTATACTGTACAAACATTTGTTAATCAACTGTTCATTGACCAGTGTTTTTTTTAATTAGAACAGGTAATAAGTTATTTTTGCATCTATGAATTCTGTTTTTTTGAAACAAAATAAATATGAAATAAATTAAAACAAATATAAGTAAATTACTTTTATAACTTTTATAACACAAATTTAACTATAGATTCAAGCAAGCATATTAATATAAAAACAAATTATACAACAGCACTAAAAAAAATGGCACAAACATTAGACAATCACTGTGTACAAGTATATTAAAGCTTATCAATCTATTCCACGTGAAGAAGGTGGGAGGCTGCATCACCAAACTCTACTGTTGTGACTTCCTGGCTGCATAGTGGAGCATGGTCAGGGCGTTGAAGGCTTCCTTATGTTTCAGAAGTTTAATTTGTTGAAAGATGTTAGGATGTGGATGTGTAACATGTTTCTTCAGCTTGCTTTGTCATCCCTCTAGATGATTTGTTGTCCTTGGTCCTTGTGTTAAGTAGTAGTTCCAACATGTCCAAAGGTGATTCTTCTGTTCAACCCAGTATGTTGTGACATAGTCTGTAAAGGCTGTGTAGTTGATGTTGTTATCAATCTGATCTATGTCTGTTAGGGCATTAAACCACACATTTTCAAACTCAGCAAAGGGTATAAGTCACTGTGGTAATACAGCAACAGAGAGTACTAGTTGATGAATATTGTCGTTTTCCTTGTATGGAACCTGGAGTCCACTTTCTTGTGCTTTTCTCCAGATGCATTGTGTGTAGTGCAGACACAGCCTTTTGCGTTGTTGCCAGGAAATACTGATTATACTGAATTTCAGATGGCGACTTCATAGTCCAGGAAGATAGTGTCTTAAGATAAGCA
Source organism: Mytilus galloprovincialis (assembly GCF_965363235.1). Lineage (NCBI taxonomy): Eukaryota > Metazoa > Mollusca > Bivalvia > Mytilida > Mytilidae > Mytilus > Mytilus galloprovincialis. The sequence continues at coordinate 25,895,866 of NC_134845.1, forward strand.
TACGCCCTACTGTGTTGTCGTCTGTTAGAATGATTGATTTGATAACAGTTGTTGGTAAAACTGGAAGGTTCTTCTTGCGTTTGTTGTACATCATGTTCTTGCAAGATGGAAAAGTTGGAATGTTCTCAGACAATTATTTATGGTTACAAATTTAAAAATTTAAAAATTAATCGAACTCCAATCTTTTTATCATATTTTTTCTTTATTTTTAAGTACAAATTCAAAAATTTAAAAATTAATTTAACTCCAATCTTTTTATCATAGTTTAGTACAAATTCAAAAAATTAAAAATAAATCTAACTGCATATTTATCATTTTTTTTCTTTATTTTTAAGTATGTCTTTGATGAAAAAAGAAACATATTACAAATAAATAAGGTATAATACCTTATATGTTAGGCTTTAAAAAAAATACAGGTAAAATTCTAATTAACCTTGATTGTTATGAAAACAAATTATTTATCAAAACATCTATTGTTATTTGCAAGTGAGAATAGAAGGAATAGTATATTTTAAAAAGTAGGAATAGGAGGAAGACACCTTACATATGTTTATGTATGCGGTCAGAAATAATCCTAACAGTTCCGAATCGACTTATCTAAATTTTTCTTGTCTTCTAAAATAACTTATCAAAAAACCTAATCTATTTTTGTCAACGATCGAATTGTGGGGAATTACAATTAAAAAAAACCCGCATTCCGTAAGGTAGATCTAAATATACAATTGAGGTAAGTTATTCTTAAAATAAACAAGTATTATTCATGATGTTATGTAATGTTGTATAATTGGATTTTCTTTTCACCTTCGTTATTAGTTTGTAAAAATGTATCTTCATCTTTTATATTAGCTTAGGATTTAAAATATTTTGGCAACAATCATTACTGAAGGGACATGTATTGTCGAAATGCGCATCTGGTGCAAGAAAATTGGTATTGTTAATTTTATTACTACCACTGGGTCGATGCCTCTGCTGGTGGACTATTAGTCCCCGAGGATATCACCAATCAAGAAGCCAGTACTTCGGTTCTGGTATGAAATGACGAATTTTTTGCGTTATTAAAATTTGCTGTTATAAATTATTATAAATTATTAGAAATTAAGGAATGTATCTCCCTCATGCAAAGCTCTGATTCCTTTCATACATTTGGCTATCCTTTTTGAATCTTTTGGAATATAGCTCTTCATCTGTTATATAAGCTAAGGATTTCAAATATTTTGGCCACTAGCATCACTGAAGAGACATGTATTGTCGAAATGCGCATCTGGTGCCAAAAAATTAGTACCGTTAATTTTGTTAAACCTATTTACAAAGTACAGATTGAGAGAATCTTTTTATTCTGAGTGCATGATATTGTTGTAAATAATAAACATGATAAAGAAAATAATCACAATTCGTTACTCCAGAGACATGATTCGTCAACAAAAAATATGTACTAAGAAATTATAGTAATTTTGAAGATCAAATCAAATATACATTTTAAAAGCATTTTTGGAATCGTGTTTCAAAAGAGGTCATGTAGATATAAACTATCCCGAAACTCAAAAACTTTCAATCTATAATCTACAATTAACAGATATCAATAGACTTTCGAGTTCGGTGCATTTCCGTCAACAACTTTGGTTGAAGTGAACGTCACCCGTGCGTGTAGGTGCGTCGTGACTCCCGTTTCAATGTTGAGCGAGTGGTTGAAAAACTATAAAGCTATATTGCACGAATTATTCGGCAAATAAAATTCTCATAATTGACAATGTGTATCGGTGTCATTAGGGAATTGTGATTAAGTACCTACTGAACAAGCTTTATTTTTTGTTTATTTAAATGACGATCACTAAGACGCTTGACGAACGTATAAAGTGCAGGAATACAGGCGAGCCCTTCTATCTGGTGGGTGTAATTGAGTTTTTTGCGGTGACGGATGAACTCGAAAGTGGTCCATTGTATTGCATTAATGTAGCTACTTGAAGTGAGAAACTCTCAGGGACAGAACATTCTCGATAAGTTCTTTGACCTTTTTTATCATACATACCGTATAAGTAGATTAGGTTTGCTTACTTTTGCAGGTCAGGGGAAATCGCGAATATTTATGCATACATTCCATACATATAAATGCTCTCTCGTTTTGAAAAAACTATCCTTATGATAAGGTGTCAAACTATATCAGAGATGCAAGTCACTCACTCAGGGTAAGGTCCGGATTAGGATATTTTTATTATTTTTTTAAAAAGGTGGCGTACGCCCATTACGTCCTTACTTTTATTTAGGGGTTCACTTATACTATGATTTTCTTTACGTATATGATAAACTTTATTGTATACCTCACATAATCATTAAAATGGTTTTAATAAATCCAGTCTAGTCTAACCATTCATTGAAAATGAAAGTCCGGCAGTGACTTGGTGTTCATTTTAGGTTTTGTGTTAATTTACATTTATACTAGAAAAAAGTATATTTGGTATAGCGTTTTTACTTCCCAATCTGGATAGCCTTTAGTAGTATTGTTTCAATATCCGTTAGTTAGACACCAAGTGACATAATCGAATCTACATTTTGCTATTAAATTCAAGCACCATATTAATCATGTATCACATATCGTCTCTCGGAACTAGACAGTGACATGGTTGCTTTAGATAAGAACTGTACAATAACGTAAATTTTCCATATTTAATCATGTATTCCACATTTAAGCCGACAATATTAAAGTCATAAGAAAGCTCAAATTAAAAAAAATATGCATATGTTTTTTTTATAACTAAATGGATAGTTTTCATTATACAACTTATGTACATATACTTTTTTCTGAGGAAAATTCTTTAATTTGTCCACATTTAGAAGAAGTTTACTTATTTTTAATTGCTTGCTTCCAGGAAGCAATTCGCCGACATATTTTCCGTATGCATAGTGACCCGAGCGTAACCCTCCTCGTAAAAATCCGGTGACCACAATACGCATGGATCTGTCATTGAAATAAACAAATATCTGATTATACATGTTAAACACTTGCTCAATCCCCATGCTTTTTGTGATTTGTTTACTATTAGGTAACAATCGGTAAAACTCGGCTTCAAAACACGGCATTTAATGAGCAGCCATATTTGTTAAATCATAACAAACAGAGAGAAAACAAATTGACGACTATATGATATATTTGTGAAAATAGTGATAAAATCGTGCACAGAGGACTAAGTTTATGATGTATACATGCATTGGTTCAAGAATTGGACAAACATTATTTTTCACCACTCACTCGTTTCATATGACTGTAAGAACGAACGAACTTCATACTTCAGGGTTTGATTGTCTTGTATCATGGGTTTACATAAACCAGAACTTATCTAAACAGAGATATTTATTTGTCAGGCTTCTTCACAGCTTAATGCTACATTTTTGAAACCCAAAAGCTTCTGAGCTTCCCCATCGACCTTTTACCAGGTCAATCGTGATTATGCCTCTCGTTCATAAAATCCGGGCTTAGAACTATTGAAATGTTTAGTAACGCCTTATACCGTAGGATTTTGAATTCTCGTTATTACAATTGCTGATCAAATACATCCAATCATTTTTAATTTTATATACCAAAAACAATTAAAGGAGAGAATTCGGCATAAAAATATCAAACACTTTGATTATTAAACATGCTCTAAATCACGAACCGTTACATAAGTGCATTTCTTATTCATTTTATGGTTTTGGGCTAAAATAAGTTCAAAAATTATTCGCAAAGGTCTTTTAGGAATGTTATTTACTTCACGCTTGTACAATATATGTCATACCAAACATGTTTTAAATAATGCATACTGTGAACGATATTCTATAGTGTCTGTCGTTGATGGAAGATGTTTGGCCTCGCTCCGCTCGGCGATTGATATCATTCTCATGCCACTCTTTCAAATATCCTGTAAACGCCTCTGAATTGTTTCATTTTCATATGCCTTTCTTTAACAGTATCCCATTGCGTTTTAACTTCTGCTCAAAATTCAGTTAAGACACCTGAGTGGTACATTTCAAATGACAAACATTATTTACGTTTCTGCATTAGCTAGATATATAGGGGAAGGGAGTGAGATCTCATAAACATGGTTAACCTCGCGGAATGTTCTCGCCTGTCATCTGACTTCTGTTAGTCTTGAATTATTTTTAATTTTAGTTTCTTTAGTATATAATTTGGAGTTTAGTATGGCGTTCATTATCTCTGAACTAATATATATATATTTGTTATGGGGCCAGCTGAAGGACACTCCGGGTGCGGTAACTTCTCGCTGCATTGAAGACCTGTTGGTGACATTCTACTATTGTCTGTTCTGTGGTCGGGTTGTTGTCTCTTTGACACATTCCCCATTTTCACATGTTTCATTCTCAATTTTTTTAAATGAAATAAAAATTGTATTTAAAATTTAATAGAATAATACGATCAAAGCATTTTTCAAAGATTTAGTAAACAAATCGTGTCTGTATGTTTTCTCCTGAAGGATATGATCAAAAGAACATAACATGTCATGTTTTATATCAGACCTCTTATTAGTCTATGGTCAAAATCATCTATATCATGACTCAGGGCTGATAAGGGGTATAAAAAAAATATGAAAAATGTCATGTTATAATCTGTTTGTACTATATGAAATGGATTTTTGAATGTCACACACCGTATCAACCCTTAAACAATATAAATCCTCATGCACATATTTGGGAATTATATTTTTGTATTTCATTGTTAGTAATTATTTTGGAAAAGGTATGGATATAGCTTAATTAAAATGATAAACATTGTTTAAGTAACTAGTGAGTATCAGTTATATCTATATACAAAATATATCTAGAAATTATAATATATTTTTATTTTAACTTTTTTAATGTCCTACCTTGTTTTTTTTTTTGGTCTGTGGGTCTGTTCGTTCGTCCGTTCGTTCTTCATTCTCCTTGTCCCGCAGCTCCTTAAAGTTTTGGTCAAGGTACTTTTTGTTCAAGTTGAATTCCAATCAACTTGAAACATAGTGCAGATGTTCCCTATGATAATTATGATCTTTCTAATTTAAATGCCAAATTAGTGTTTTGACCTCAATTTCAAGGTCATTGAACCCATTGCACATATACAATGTTAGTGTGAGTGGGACATCTGTATACTAGCAACACGTTCTTGTTTTTGGTAAAATAGCAAGACTAAGCCTTTGTGTATTTATACAATGTATTGATAATTACAATAATGTTTAATTTTTAATCACGTACGGTTAAAGTATCCTGCAATGATAGTATTGATATATATCATCTATTGCACGATAGATCGAAAGGTGAAGTTGAAATCATCCCTTCGTTTTAAGGACGCCATTACGAGTTGGTTATCGTTATAGAATAACCGTTAACTTTCACGTATATTTTCCTTTTATCATAACTACAATCTCCTTTCTCATTTCACGAATTTGACCTACAGTATTATACTATTTACCATTTTTTTAGAACATGAGTATCGTGACTGGTATCAAAGGTTGGTATTACAACTTAATGATTTCCTTGATAGAGGTTTCCCACTCACAAGGAAGCTATTAAATGAAGATTTTCAAAAGGGGGAGTTGAAATCATCCCTTCGTTTTATGGACTCCATCACGAGTTGGTTACCGTTATGGAATAATCGTTAACTTTCACGTTTATGTTCCTTATGTCATAACTATAATCTCTCCTTCTCTTTTCACGAATTTAACCTACAGTATTAGACTATTTACCAGTTTTGTAAGAACACGAGTATCATGACTAGTGCAACATGCGGAGCAGGATCTGCTAACCCTTCCGGATCACCTGAGGTCATCTTGCTTAGTCTTAAGTTTTCTTAGTAGTGTCTTATGTTTTTATATTTGTCTGTTTGTCGTTTTCTTTTTATGCCATAGCTTTGTAAATTCTTCGATCTATGAGGTTGACAGTCTCTTTGGTCCCAATCTCAGTTCAGTATTTTTGTGTTTTACTTTTTGGTATTTTTCTCCCCTCTTCTGTAAGATACAATCAATAAAACGAAATTCCTGAAGGTATTTGTGTAGATATCGTATGTTCATATGCACTTAATTTAAAATAATTAAGGTTTTACAATGATTCGGACAACACTCTTACACCTAAGACACACTATAAACAAGTCATATGATTACAATAAAGATAAAATTGTATCAAATCTATTGGTCACATGATGTAGTAACTGTTAAGTGATTATTTAAAGTAGGCGTGTGTCTGGGTTTATATTCAGCATATGGTTTGTGTAAATGCATGATATGATTGGATGGCATATACCGCAATGCGATTCGTGAAAATCATGATTAAGTACCAATCCAATGTTCACACGTACTGTTCTGGTACGAACTTAGCATTAAATTGACATGAAACTTTTGCACATTGAATTTTGTTAAGCCGTCATCAATGAAAATTCCTGCGCCAATAAAACATAACTATCCTTAAATGCTTCGCTAATATTGATTTAAAAATAACTTGACGGAAGATTGATATTATCTATTTGCGGAACTATTTAATCCTAACGATGAGTTATTTCCTCATTCTCACATGATTTAACAATTAAAAATAATGCTCTTTAATCAATAAATATATAAATAATGATTATAATACTGTTCATAGTTTTCTTCGTCGTGGGAATAAAATCTTTCCAACAGGGAAACTGTACACAAAGAATCGGGTAAATAAAGCTATTTAAGTTTATGATTGTTCATTATTACTGGAAATATCATTATTCGCACAATTCTTTTTAGAATGTTATTTACTTCACGCTTGTACAGTATGTCAGACATGTTTTAAATAATGCATACTGTGAACGACATTCTGTAGTGTCTGTCGTTGATGGAAGATGTTTCTGCGTTCTCTAAGATGAATGTGTGTGTGCATGTGTTTCTGCCACCTAATGTTGTCATTTAAGTGATATTTTGTAACATTGCCTTATAAGCTAGAGGTTTGGCTAGCCATTAAACTAGGTTCCACTCACTTTTATTTATTAAAACATGATAGCATTATCTGATTCCTTTTTGTGACGTTACGCACGTTATTGTGACAATACCGTGTGGTCAACAAGTCCAGATTAATAAACAGCTTTTCTATAAAATCATAACAGATAAGTTATATAAAACTTATATCCATCGACTAGACAGGTAAATACTATTCTGAAAAACTACAAAATGTTTTAACTTTTTTTACTACAGTCTAATATAAGGACAACAGATTGACAAAACGTCAACAATATGCGTGTCAGACGTAACATACTATAGGCATTATAATTTTAGCAGGGGTGTCTGTGTTCTTCAAAACAGTGTTATATCCACGAATATTCGAACGAATAATATGCTTTATATATAAATTATTTCTATCTTACTGAATATGCGTTCCTGTATCGATCAACGCTATTTTTTGGCAAAAACAAAAAGTGTTCATTATGGTCAGATTTGGCAAAATATTAAGTTATCAAAATATATAGGTTTTAAAATATGAGGTTATATGATATTTTGTTTGTGTAAGTTATGTTTACAAAAGTACATACATTGACCGTATCAAAATAAAGTTTTTGCAGCACTCACACCACATATAAAAACGCAACGGCGTCTGGAAAATGTCTTGCAATATGTCACTTGTCGGATTTCGCCGCTTTTACAAATAAATTGTCATTTGCGACGTTTTTATTTAAAATTTAGATTTGGTGCATGATAAAAAGTGTTTTTCCGTAATTGCACTTTAACTTTGAAAAACAGCTACCGGTACATACTTTTAATGATTTGCGTAGTCAAAACGATTTCGTTTTCAAAGCCATGAAATATCTTGCAAGTTTGTCAACTGGGCGATTATCATACGTTTTCAACGTTGTCGATTCGGGGGTACGCTTTTTATGGTGGATCATCTGTATTTTCTCTCAGATAGAAATTTCTTGATATTCAGATACTATCAACAAGACCACCAAGAAAAACAAATCTGATGACTGGGGTTTTTCGTTTCTTAAGCTGTGAAAAAGTTTTGTATCACGAGAGAATAACAAATAATCTTTTTCAAATTTCCAAATTTGTGAAGCGTAAAATTGCGTTTTTTTTATTTATCTGCAATTTATCACAAGTTTCATATGTATATAACTTGAAATTGAAAATATAATTGTGCCTGAAGCGTGGGTATATACCTCTCCACATCATACAAAGCTTAACAAAATATGAGAAGAAATAAAATTAACCTTTTTTTTATAAACAATCGTCTCATTTCTTAATCTAGTAGTACCATTATTAAAGAAAGTAAAGTGAGTTTTATAAGCAAGACCCGTTTAATTTGTAATTCCCGACAAACTTTTTATATCAAAGCAAAATAAATATCTTCCGCCTTTCCGCATCTAATTGGAAAAGATTGCATTTTATCATGTTTTATTTCAATTGGTCTCTGATATAGAAGCTGTCTCATTGGCACTCATCATACCGTATATATCTTCTCATTTCATATAGACTTATGTATTACCTAAGTACGAAATATTTTATTGTTTGTTTCTTGCGATACTTTCAGTGTGAAATATGCCATAATCACCAAACATTAGGAAGTATCAATATTGATGTGTTAAACAAAAATTGCAAGCGAAATAAAATATGTATCCCAAATAATCATTAATCGCCGTAAAACGTAAAAATTTAACGTTACCATTTGAGACGAAATAGCGTGCCTAACGTCTGTGTATGTTGTCGTTTGTTTTTGCTGCTCTTCTGTTTTTCTGTTCCTTTGTTTTACTCTTGTATTTGATGTAGTACCCTCGGTTTTAGTTTGCAACACGGATTTGTGTTCTGTCACATCGGTATCCTACTGCCTTTATTTTTTCATATATCCTAAATAATGCGGATTGTCAAATTGAGCAAATGAAAGACCGACACTGTAGAAAGGTCTTATTTTGGGTTATCCTGAAATTTCAAAGGTTATATGCTGTGGTAAGTAAATACTTCAAATACTCTGAATTTGTTTCAGCAAACATTTGAACCCAATTCTAGCGGTTACATAAAAGTGGGACAGTCTTCATTTATGCGTTTATAACAATGCCAAACGGCTCAACTATAAGCTTAAATAAACCACAAAATATTACAAGGGGTTAAAAAGACTACGATATAGATCATAATGTATTATGCTCTGCAGCATTCCTCTTCGAAAACTAATTTGAGTGTTTCTTTGTGAAATGATGAACTATCTTTCTGGAAGGAAATTATCCATGTAAGTATAAAAGCGACAAGCTGACCTAAACATATGTATGTAACACAACACATGGTTATTTTGAACAGTAGTTTATTAAAGCCGGTCTGGACCAGTGTCCATAACTGACGGTCTCCTCCATACAGTAAAATACATACGTATATATACAGAATATAAACAGTGTCAAGGGTTCTATTAATTTGACCATTATAATTTTTATTCTAAACATACATGGATGAATATCTATTAAGTTGACCCTAATTGGCATGTTTTGACCAACCTGGAAATTGATGTTTAAAGAATACACGTATGTCCAGTGTTTTAACTAATTGTTATTGCAACATGAAAGGTCATGATTTTCTTAATAAATATTTCCCTATGTTTATTTTATTCAATTTAATAAACATTTTGAGAATATATTATTATTAATATAAATATAAAAACATATAGTTTATAAGCCCATCATATTGTAACATTTCTTTCTTAAGAAGTATAATTTTATATTTTAGTTAAAATCGGTGACAATATGAAAACATTTCCCCAAAAACAACAAATATATTCATAAACAAAATCATTTCATAAGTTCAACGACATCTAAATGTTCAGCAATGTATAGTTCATACAATTCTTGTGTGAATAACTAAGTTTATGTTCTATCATAACACTCCTCGTAACATCAAATTTCCTAACTTTTTATTTCTAGAAAAAGGGCGCAAACATCAACCTCGGACCGTCTTCATAACCCCGACTCCAGAAAACTGCTCCTCTGATCGTCGTTGCCAACTCCAAGTATCCATTTGTTAATCCCCAACGCCAATTCCCGTCATTCAGAAGTACTGCAGTTACTCCGACCAGCATCTGATCCACCATTCGTCGTTGATAACTCCGCCTGTACGTGATCCACCTTCAATCGTTGATAACTCCGACCTGCATGTGATCCACCATCCGTCGTTGATAATTTCGACCTGCATGTGATCCACCATCCGTCGTTGATAACTCCGATCTGCATGTGATCCACCATCCGTCGTTGATAACTCCGACCTTCATGTGATCCACCATCCGTCGTTGAAAACTCCGACCTGCATGTGATCCACCTTCAATCGTTGATAACTCCGACCTGCATGTGATCCACCATCCGTCGTTGACAACTCCGACCTGCCTGTGATCCACAATCGTCGTTGATAACTCCGACCTGCATGTGATCCACCATCCGTCGTTGATAACTCCGACCTGCATGTGATCCACCATCGTCGTTGATAACTCCGACCTGCATGTAATCCTTCATCTGCCGTTGATAAGTCCGACCTGCATGTGATCCACCATCCGTCGTTGAAAACTCTGACCTGCATATAATCCACCATCAGTCGTTGATAACTCCGACCTGCATGTGATCCACCATTCGTCGTTGGTATTACTCCTAACTTACCAGCTTACCTACTCTGTTGATTCAGAGTCCCTGACTAGGTTGAATAGTTATCACCGGCTGAAACAATACAGGCAAATCTACATGTGATGTTGTAGAACGATTTCCTCTACCAATATAAAGTTATGCGATCGTTTAGTTATATGTAAATTTAAAAGTCTGTGTTGTGTCCAAAATCAAAGCCAATATCCAATACTGGATAATGGTTCTTAGTGGCTGGTGCTAGTTATGGTGCAAAAGCTATCTTAACATCTCTGGAAGCAGTACCATCGCCCTCAACATTAGTTGACACCATTTGATGGCCACCAAAGTATCGTGTAACTATTTGAACGTCTCTATTACTACATTATCCTGGCTAAACACCTATTCTTGAACTTTAGTATATATTAATAATGATATATCTATAAATATAGCAACAAAATGAATTAATGCATTTACTAAACTTGATAGTTCAAAATCGTCCTCAAGTTCTAATTGCTTTAATTTGAAAAAATAAATTAACGATATGTTATCTTTTTAAAATAAGAACAAAATAAATAAACTTTTCTCTAGTAAGGATTGAAAAATAATTTACATAAGGAATGACATTCAACCAGCACTTTTCTTCCTTTTTTATCAACAAAGCTGTGATTCAGAGATTACTGCTAATTATAGGATTTCTAAACAATTAACTCTTTTTCAGCTATCGATCTGAAGCGAGAATTAGAATGAAGCCAAAATTATTTTATATACACATATTTATTTATAAACAATCATCACGAAGCCTACGTCTATGTCGTGTGTGGCGTGCATTTTATTAAGATAACAAGAAATATTTCAGAGAAAGTTTAACATTTATTTAATTGATCTTTCTTTCAGACTGATGGATTTCCGTTTATTTTTCTGTGGTATTTTGATTTCAACAACAGGCATTTCTTAGCTACTTTCTCAATTATATCAATCAGAACTATTATCATTTGTTATATAACTTAAACCGGAAGATATAGATGACCTTATTGCTCCTCTTTTTCTCATGTTTCTTGGGTTGCTTATTTTCCTTTAATTCAATCAGCATCACATTAAAATATTTGCAGAAGATGTATTGCGCTGTTGTTTATAACGATCATTCATATGATACTTATTTCCATATTTCAGTTCTTAATTGTTTTATTATGAAAATATTTTCATTCATAACCCTTAGTATAGATTTATGTACACTATAAATAATCCTATATTTCATGTATCGCTAAATACTTTTAAAACTTATAAAACCCTACATTTCCCTAGAGTGGATTTTAACAATTATATCAATTTTTATAATTTAGGCGCTATTTTCAAAAGATAGGTCCACAATTCTTTAAAAAGACCACAATGACTATGCGAAAATAAAGGTTTGAATTCTAAATAACATAGAATATTTTGTATCTCTAAACAAATGTCCTTGCGCACTTACCTATCTGCGTCAACCATATTTAAACAACCATATGATTATGACATAGCAGAAGTACCCTTAAATCCATCGCCAAAAGGTTCTCGAATGAAACTTTCTTATACCAATGTATATAGGCACGTAGATTCTAGAATTACGAATTGTATATTCAGAAGAATAAAAACCTCAAGTTATGAAACAAAATTAAAATAACTACATTCCAAATCAAGATATAAATGTTTTAATCTTCTCATTATTCACGCAGTTAAATATTTTAGATAAATCTTGCATCTTAAGATTGTGTTTACTTATTGTGAATTAATTCTAAAATATTTATATTCCCGTGTTCTAAGTAATATATTTTCTGTCTTTTAATAGAAACCAGGTAAAGAAATGTTGCAATAAAATTAAAATTTGTACGCAAGTATTGACTTATAAAATCAAATACCTAATATTAAAAAGTGCAGGTCTTTTATATTGACTTAAACAAGCAAGTACCTATTATAAAGTACCCTTACCCTTATACTGATAACTAAAAAAAAAATCAATAAGAAAACTAAACCTTCACCATTGAATCATTAAAAAAATATCTACATTTAAACTTATGAAATCTCCATTATTTCATCAAAAAACAATTTCTGATGGGTTCAGCCAAATTAATATCTTGAGCATGAACTGCATGCATACTTTTTGCAAACCCTTTCCTATTTGGAACAGCACTTTATTCAAGTCGGTCTGAACAAGTGTCCAAACGGAAGGTCTCCTCCATACAGTAAAATACATACGTATATATACAGAATATAAACAGTGTCAAGGTTTAATTTGACCATTATAATTATTCTTAACATACATGGATGAATATCTATTAAGTTGACTCAAATTGGTATGTTTTGACCAACCTGGAAATTGATGTTTGAAGAATACACGTATGTCCAGTGTTTTAACTAATTGTTATTGCAACATGTCACCATCTGGTCTTTCATGTAAACATGTTATATGCAACGTAGCGGTCAATTGAACATCCTTTTACGAGGTCATTATTTTCTTAATAGATATTCCCCTGTGTTTATTTTATTCAATTTGATAAACATTTGAGAATATATAATGATAAATATATATCTAAATATAAATATAAGTAGACTAGTTGTATAAATATAAATATAGATATTTATATATTTTTTAAGTCCATCATATTTTCACATGTATTATTCAACTTACATCACTTCTTATCTTAAGTACCAGACTTATAATTGGATACGCCAGACGTGCGTTTCGTCTACATTAGACTCACATGTGACGCTCAGATAAAAAAAGTTAAAAAGCCAAGTATAATGTTATGGAAGTACTTGTTGTACCCCCTACATTGTGTCTTTACCTTCTTATGTTTTCTGATATCGATATCAGTCTGCTTAAGCTTAAGCGTTAGATTTCTGTGCTTTCTTATGAGTGTTCCTCCTTTCTACTACGATTTTTGTCGAGTCTGTGACTTTTGATCATACATTCCGTCGGCATCGTCGGCGGTGGCAACGTCCACAAATATTCACTCTGTTGTTAAAGATTTTGAAATTTGAATTACTTTCTTAAACTATTCTTCTTTTCTACCAAACTTGAACAGAAGCTTGTGTATAATCGTAAGAAAGTATAAAGAAGTAAATACAAAAATCCAATTTATCCGTATAGTGTTTATAAATGGACTTATTTGGTCGGGTTATTGTCTCTTTGACACAATTTTATTAGTTTTTCTGCCAATTGAACGTTAAATTTACTTTGTAGTTAAAGTTGTTAAAGTTTATAACGTTCTTAAAATATCCTGGATTTCTTCCAAACTTGGACAGAAGCTAGGTTAAGATCACAATCTAATATATAGAACTAAATCTTGTAAAATTTATTTACTGTTTTTAAGTACAGTACATGTACTTGTAAATGAACACATCGGGTTTCTTCCAACTTACATAAAACAGTCTGCAGTTGAAGTTTTAAAATATTTATGAAATTTTTAAAACCATCCTAAATCTTTACAGAACTGGGACAGAACCTTGTTACATTCAACAGATAGTGTCTACCCATTTTCGTTGAGCTTCGACTAACTACAAAAGTAGGCAAGGCATTGGTTTCCGCGGAAAACTTACGATGTTTTTTAAATATTACGGTTGTACCAAAACTGTCTGTCTTTGATAGTTGTTCATACAAATCTATATGCGTCCCACCAAGTTTTGATTAGTTAGATTGTTTCGTTCTGGTAGGGTCTTTACGTATTTGCAATCGACCAAAAGTGTATTTAGTCTTCATATTGTTCGTCGCCGTGTTGCCGATATATCGTCTAGATTCTTTCTTCAAAAACATGACCCATTCTGAAATTTAGAAACTCTGTATAGGTATAATATAACTTATTCAAAACTATAACAAATGAGTCTATATTGGGATGGCTAATATTAAATTGAAGGGGTTGGTACACAGAATGCTATATTCATGATATTTGTACTAATCGTCTATGTCCTCCTGACCCATAAATTTTTCGTACATAGTTTTGAAGACAAACAATTGAACTGGCACAACCATGAAAATTTAGTGCAATGATATACGATGCGTCTCTCTCTCGATTCACATTTAGATTATGTTCATTGTCTTTGATCTTAGATGCTAGAGAAGTCGTCAGATGTGATAAGGATTGTGTCATACGTGTATAGTAGTGGAGTGTTGTGTCGTATTGTAGGTAATGCATATTTAGCACGAGACTCTTATCTTGTCGACACTAAAGACTTGTTGGTATTTTAGCTAAAGTGATTCCACCAGTTTTAGAATTGTACTGCCTCAATTGATTCGAAAATCAGTTTATTAATGTTGTCTTAAATATTGTTTTAATATTAAACGTCGACGTCTGAAGTAGATTATTAAACATATCATGCATTTAAAACATTTCAATTGTATGGAAATCCCCCTATGTCTGCTAATCAATAAAACGGAAGCGATTTTCGTTTTATTGATAACTAGACATAGAGAAATTCATCGAGGTAATTTCTTATATGTTCAAGTATCACGCAATTAGGATAATTAAATACAGAATGAGGTAGGATGATAAAGTTAGAAAAAGCAACTGCAGATACAAATTTTTCGTAAAAAAGTGTTAAAATGAATGAAAAACGTAGCCTTATATTCAATTTTGCTATTTGAAAGATTTTGGGTTGCTTGTATATTTTTTTTGTTTTCAATTATCTGATAATTAAAACGAAAAAAGGCAGACAAGGAATCGTATTATTTGATTTATAATTCGGTTATAAACACAGTGGATCTACTTATTTAACATTTTGAAGATTATTTTACTACTTATAACAACCATAATAGCTCAATTTCTCGTATCAAATTTAAACATATTAAAGCTAAAAGAACTCGTCAAGGATTTTTCATTGTCCCGACTGATAAGACTGGTAGCAATATCATTATTTTTCGACGTAAATTTTACATATAGGTTCTACAAAAGGAAATCATCAATTCACCAACATTCAAACTAACTGATTTTTATTACATAACGTTTTTGTATGCAATAGAGATTCCGTACATCGTCAGGTTGTCGGAATTCACATAAGGACTAACAGTGCAACACTTATTGCGGACCTGTTTCTGTTTTTTATGAGATACATTTAATGGCTTAAATCAGTAAAGACCCATCAAAACAACATCTGATTCGAAAACTTTATAACTCTGTTAGATATGTAGATTGTATATTGGCATTCAAGAACGACGATTTCAGTATGTACACTTACCCGAAAAATCAGTCGTTATATTTCGTCGATCTACAATGGCAAGCTACGTCGCGTTGAAGACAATCGGACTTGGAGAGGGAATGCATTAATCGAGTTATACTACGGAGATTTATTCTGCCGAACTGACTTACAATCAAGCATTTACTACTCTATATTGATTCAATCATAGAGTGTTTGCATCAGAAATAAATTTATTCTAGAACAAGTTGTTGGCATGATACCGTTTACGTTCTTCTCATACATTCTATGATGGTATGACGCTAAACTCCTAACGAGAGGAATTGTACTAGATTTGTTAATGATGAAGACATAATCTTCCAATCAGTATAATAAAGGTCTGGAGCTGGCATGTCAGTAACTGCTAGTAGTCCTTTGTTAATTTATGTATCATGTATTACTTAGTTTCTTTGGTTACGCATTCTGACATTGTACTCGGACTTCTTTTTAACTGAGTTTTACTGTTCTAATAGATACATTGCATGTATTTCTTAATTCTACATT
This sequence comes from Mytilus galloprovincialis, assembly GCF_965363235.1. Classification (NCBI taxonomy): domain Eukaryota; kingdom Metazoa; phylum Mollusca; class Bivalvia; order Mytilida; family Mytilidae; genus Mytilus; species Mytilus galloprovincialis. Next base: position 25,912,136 of record NC_134845.1, read on the forward strand.
GGCTAGAGGTACAGGGGAGGGTTGAGATCTCACAAACATGTTTAACTCCGCCTCATTTGTGTGTCTGTCCTAAGTCAGGAGCCTCTGGCATATATTTTTTAATTTAAATTCATATAAATGATTTCAAGGTTAGTGTGACGTTCATTTTTATTTAACTAGTATACATTTTTATTTGTGGGCCAGCCGAGGATCACCTCAGTTTGAGGGATTTTCTCGCTGCGTTGAGGACTCATTCGTGGCCTCTGGCTATTGTCCATTTGACATATTCCCTGTTTGCATTCTCAATTTGTTTTTACATTTATCATACAAATAAGACTTAGTCCAAATGAAAATTTTGTATTTTTATTTAAAGTTCTTGACACTATGTTCTTTAAGAGACGTTGCAATATGGGATTAAACGTTTTCGATTCAAGCAAAAGAGCACTTAAATGATATTTTTTATATTCAAAATAGATGCCAAAATTTTTTTTTCGCTATTGGAATTTCCTGAAATATGTCTTTTTAAGTATGGAAAATTGTAAAGAACACTATTATTAATTTCTTTTGTGCATGCTATGTAGAAAAACAAGTTTTATTGTTATGAAAAAAAACACAGGACTGTGTATTCGGGATGAAGAAGCAAGGGGAATTCCTTACCTCGCTCGCCAACCCTATGGTCAAATCCATTAGTTACAGTTTATTTATTCAAGTTAATCATGTTTCAGAAATAGAAACTATGAAGGATAACTATAGAACTGGGGTATAACTTCTTATCGAGTTGTTCTATAACAGATGATATCCGCTCACTTATCGTTTTCATGTTTCGTGACTATAATGGACGTATATATCACGTCGAACTTGAAATAACAGATACAAAATTCGTGTATGTTTTCTACACATCATTAAATATCCATGTATTACCCTTCAAATAATAGGTTGATTATTTTTCCATTTCAGATCTGGGCAGATAATATGGTTTTGTTGTGATAATCATGAGTTGATTAGGGGTACCTGTGTTGGTGTGTATTTTTTTTTTTATCTTGATATTTATTTTTTTTAAAACACCGAACAGTATATTTTTACATTTAATTATGATGTAAAATAAGTAAGAAAAAAAAACGTAAACTCAAACAAATACTGACCACCTAGGGAAATTCATAAAGGAAAGTCCCCAATAAAATGGCAAAATGAAAGATGTCTAGATCGTGAACACAATGATATAGCCTTTCAAACTTATAAATGCTGGTATTAATTACTCATTACTAGTATTGTAAATTTTATTCATATTCACAAACCGAACGGGAACAGCATTTGAAATAGTTATTTGTCATTTATTAGCAATGCAAAACTACTCTGCAGTCAGAAATTCAATGTTATCTTACTGGTTATCATCCGTCAGGCCAATGTCACACTGAGTCAAAATGTCACAAACGTATTTATAAATATCAATATTCGGAAACATTTCAAAGATGTCAATATTTTCAACCTATGAAATGCCTATATGCGTTCTATATAGTTTCTCTATCAATGTTGAGTCATTAAGTTTTGCAGTCTTTTAGTCTGTTTGAAATTTTAGCGCCATGTGTCCGAAGTATGCATAGTTAAAGCACTGATTTCAAGGATTTCGTCTTTTTCTGGTCATTTTGAAGTTTGGCAAAAAGCAGATAAATGTTTCAAGCTATTACAAGTAGCTACATCCACAACATTCGTCTTAATTTGATTATTCGACCCAACTTAGCTATTTTCTTCATATTAATAAGAGTTTGAATGCTAAAGTTGGTAAAGATGTTAGCTTTTAAATCAGTTTATGATATCTAATGGGTAATGCCCTCACTGTAACATTCATAAAACATCTTCTTATTTTTATCGTTTTTGTTAATAGTTTCCACCAAAAATCTGTATTTAATTATTACAAAGAGTGTATATACCTGTTATTTTAAAAATAAACATACATCAAATTCGTATACACTGACTGATAATGTTCATCATTCCAACAAGGTATAGTCCAGATGGGTATGTTATTACGGGTTAACACGACGGGTGCCACATGTGGAGCAGGATCTGCTTACCCTTCTGCAGCACCTTAGATCACCTCTAGTTTATAGTGGGGTTCATGTTGTTTATCTTCAGTTTTCTATGTTTACTTTTGTTTGTCTGCTTGTCCTTTTCATTTTTAGCCATGACGTTGTCAGTTTATTTCGATTTATGAGTTTGACTGTCCCTCTGGTATCATTCGTCCCTCTTTTATGACTAAACACCTTGGCATCCTAAAGAGTTAATAGCCAAGGAAGAGATCCTGCCGTTTGCAAACATGTTTAAACCGCAACATTCTATATGTGGCTGTCCCAAATCTGAAGCATGTAATTCAGTAATTGTTGTTTGTTTCTGTATGTCAAATTAAAGTTGTTGCATATAGTTTGATCCTAATTTAGGCTATTAGGTTTCCTGTTAAAATTTCATTTAGGGTCCCCGTATAGCTCACAATGTGTTATAATTTTTTTATCATTGTTGAAGGCCGATGGTGACTTTAGTCAATATTGGCACTTTGGTCTCTCACAGAGTGCTGTCACATTGGCGTTCATACCGCTCCTGCCTTCTGATTTTATATTCCGCTTTTTTTTATTTTTCTTGGAGTTTAATATTTTTGTTTTTGTTTTTTTTTCATGCTCTTTCCACGACGACATGATAAAGTCTAGCAACAGATACTATCTCCTTGATTTAAATACTGTTTTGATATGCATATATCTCTTCATTAATCACGAAAGACCATATTTAGAAATTCCCAGATCAGTTTTCTATAGTCAAACTGCACCTTCCGCAATCACACTATTTGTAATAAAACATTATTTATTGTCAATTCATTTGTAATTTGAAACGTATAATATTTTCAAGACACTTGCTGTGTTTGGTGGGTTAATATCATCTCAACTCAATCAAAAAATATATGCCTTATTGTCTCTAACGTTATTGATTAGTATACTGTTAATAATAACAGATAGATTTGCATGGCCGTTGCTAAATGAACAACATGACACAACCAACCTGACAACAGAACAAGGTTCAATCCATGAATTCGTTTTTGAAAATGCCCTGTACCAAGTTAGGAAAATGGCAGTTTTCATCTTATAGTTCTTTTCTGTGTATGTCACATTGTCGTTTCGTTTTTTGCTGCACTTAAGTATTTCTGTTGTTTCGATTATGTGTTATAGTTGATGTGTTTTCCTCGGTTTTAGTTTGGTAACCAGATTTGTTTTCTCTCAATCGATTTATAACTTTTAAAAATAGGTATACTACTGTTGCCTTTATTTATTCCATTTGTAGTCCATTTTTTTTAATAGCTAGATTTGTATCTCCCTAATTGATTAATGAGATTTGAAAACAAGGACTCTAATTCTAATTCTCATTATGGTGGGGTTCACCTGGTTGAACGTGCACAACAAAACACGTCTCGCCTAGTATTACCCTATGTCGAAAAATTGAAAGACATCAAAAGTGTATTGCTGGAACAAAAATAGATTAATGATTATGAATCCAACAAGATCAACAAATAGAAACGGTTTAAATTAAGCAGTGCTTCTGATTTATTAATGGTTTTAATAATATTACTATAATCAAAATGTTTTGCAATTAATATATTGTAATGCCATTGAAATAAGTAACACTTATTTAAAAAAAAATATAGAATGTTTGAATGGATTTGAAGCCATTGATGGTTCTTCCTGCAAGCCTTGTGAAATCGGTAGATACGGACGAAAATGTGGTTACAAATGCAGATGCTTAGACAATCAACGGTAAATAATAATAATTGCTTCTTGAAAACCATTAAAATAATATACGAAACTTCACAAATAAGGTGTTTGGTAAATACTTTTATTAAAAAAAGAAAACTTCAACTTATCTTCAAACCAATCGTGCTTGCTCAGCTTTTAAGAAAATCAGAAAAAAAACAGAAAGTCAAAGCTTTTAAAAGTATGATGCACTGACATGTCTCTTTCTATAACAACATATTTGTCTCAACTTTTGAAATGATCTTTCATGAATTCGAAACAAAAAAAGTTGAAATCATGCGATTCAAATATACGGACGTCATGAAGAAACAAGGATTACTGTGCTCTCTACACATACAAAATGCGACACGTTGCATTTTTCCATGCGTCCGAAATACTTTTCTGAATTTACTTGATTAGGAACGCTCAAAGTCGAATATTCGAAATCCTATGATGTTCAAGAAACGACAAATTTGAAGAGCTACAGGACAAAAACAAGTACCTAAAATATAGGTAAATTTATCTATGCCTGAGGGAGTTAAACCGTAGCCTCAACATTTATTGTCAAAAGTTTGCTTTCAATTATGTCTAAACTACTGAGCTAATGACAAACTCGGGACTAATAATCCACAATCAGAGGTATTGGCCTTGTACTAAAACTACAATTTCATTTTTTTTCCGTCCGAAGCGCTTTTCTGGATTTTCCTTCATTAGGAACGTTCAAATCGGATGTATAAAATCTATAGATTTTAAGAGCTATATGACAAAACAAAAATATCCGACTGATCAAAATTAGTAACGGTCATAAACAAAGATTGGTCGACGACGAACGACGGACATCAAGTGATATGAAAAGCTCACTTGGCCAATTCAGGCAGAATATACAAAACGAGTCGAACTCACCAGTCAACCAGATTTCATTTTCTCGAGCAGATAGAGGAACTTTAAATTAGGTTGTGAACTTTGTTCTTATAATAGCCCCAGTTTTCTTCTTTTTTAGGAAACAGAGTAGTTCAGACAGTCGACAATAGACTATTTTAACTAAGGAAAATAGTTTTCTCATCGGAAATCATCCCAAATACTTACTTTTTTAAATAATTGAATTTCATATGAACTAATTAAATAACGAAATTAGGAATTCAAGTTTTAAAAATGAAATTTTAAACCGCTTTTGTTTTTAGATGTGATCATAAAACAGGTTGCATACAAGGTTTAATTAACATTTCAACAGAACCAGGTAATATATTTATATATTAATTAACGAACGATAAGCAATGATAAAGCATACGCTTTAATGGCAAATAATTTGCGAAGGTACAAATAACTGCTGACAATTATAAACATTTTTGACGTCAATATCAATGGGTTTTTTTTCTCAAATAATTTCAGTGTGAATTTTGCTTGCTTTTTTTCAGTTTAAGAATCATTGAGTCAAAATTCAAAATGTGTTTTATGGATATGGATGAATGTAATTCAACCACATTTAATATTGAGTTATTTGATTATAGACGTAAGAACTCCATTTGCTGTTACAACATATTACAGGTTTTTTTTAGGTTTTTCTGTTTACGTATTTATCAATTGTCAGTATCGTTGCACTAATCCTTATATATTCCTGTATAAATATACTAGTATATTGTTCCTTTTTTGTGCAGTATCATTACCTTCTACCGTATCGACAATAACAGCAGCCTTTACATCAGAATCTTTATGGTTTACAGCTGAAATCCACACGGAAAATGGAGTAGAGGATGACAACATACATTCAACAATCTATACAAGTAGTGGTTTTGAAAAAAAAGGAACAACGACGTCTATGTTTACTAAAAAGGGTAAGCAAACGTTAAGGGATACGCTGTATGAGGAATTGTGAAGTTGCGATGAAAGTCATTGTTGAAATTGGACTGTTTTCTGCGTTTTGGTCGAGTCTTTGTTTCTTTGACACATTACATGTTTCCGTTCTCTACTCTACAATATAATGCAGTAACATGTTTTTTTTTATTATTGTATTTATCTTCGCAAGTAGAAACTTAATACAAATTTAAAAAATATATATAATGATTGGCTTATTCATTTGATAGCACTCATTGCGTAAAATGAATGTACTTCCTTCCGTAGGAAATGACCTATACTCGTTTCAGACTTTTTTATTGATGTGAATTTGCACTTCTGATGATCTATGCATATCAAAATAATACGGCGTGGTATGATTGCAAATAAAATACCTTTCTATATGAGACCAACTGACATGGAAATCTAGAACATAGGTCACCGTACGACCTTCAACAATGATTGAAATCCATACAGTCAGCTATAGAACACCCAGAAATAACAAAGTTAAACATTCTATACGGGAAAACTAATGGCATGATTGTTAACAAAGTAATGAACGAAAAATTTGATATACAGCAACAAACGAAAACGACTGAATAACAAGCTCACCAAAGACACATTCAGATTTTTTGCTAGCTGAAATAAAGTTTTATTAATTTTTAGTCAACCCTAATCCTTCTCTCTGTGCACTGGACCTTGTGCATTTCGAATTTCGATCTAATTATAATCGGAAATTTATCCACGGTTCGGTTTACCCAGGTTCAACACTTTTATATTCTATTACATTGAATACCGAACTCTCGTTATTGAAAATTATTATTACGCAGTTAGGAAGTTCCTCTTAACTTTGAAAAGTATGATATTTTGTCCATTATTCTATTTTTGGTTTTAGTATTTGTACCTTAGTTCAAGGTCTATATGTCTATCAAATTTCAAATAAATTTCAGCAGACAAAATTAATCGATAACGAGCTTATAACTGGGTGTAAGTGTAAATCAGATTTAGAATAGTTGGAATTGGACTAATTCATCGTTTGGTAGTCAAACAAGGTTAATATAAAAAAAGAAGATGTGTTTTTTTTTGCCGATGAGACTATCCACAAGAGATCAATATTACACAAGTAATAACAATTATAGGTCACCGTCATGCATTCAGTAATGAGCAAAATCCATACCGCATTGTCAGCTTTAAAAGGCTCCAAAATGAAAAATGTGAAACAATTCTAACGAGAAAACTAACGGCCTCAACTCTAATCAGCCGATTTATTAAAATTCTGCTTACAAAACGAGGTTTTAAACTGTAAAATGAACTTTTTGGTTAGATCTAGCTTATCAGGTGTAGAACAATTGAAAAAGTCAAGAAAAAAGAACGATCTCACTACATATTAGTCTTAGTGAAAGCGTAATCACATGCCAAACGTCCAATAGGATGAGAACATTTTTTATTAGAAGTCAATAAGATAAACATATATCATTATGATTGTCATTTTAAGAATTAACTAGATTGGAATGTTTTATATTACAGGTTTACTCGAAAGGGAAATTGTAATTTATTCATTATGTGCAGCTGTACTTGTACTCTTTATATTACTATGTACAGCATGCCAGCAACGATACCGAAAAGTTTATGGCAATTTAAAAAAATACCAGACTAGCAAAAGAAGAAGGAGAAATATACAAGAAAACCCATTACCGGAAATACCACTAGAGGACATTGAAGGGGTGTATGACGTAATTGATGAACTGAATATGATAAATGAATTTGAAAACGTTATGGATAGCAACTTTAGCTCAGAGAGCGACCCGAATGAAGGTTATGTTCAGCCAGATAACAACGGTTATCTAACTCCATATCAACCTGCTGATGAAGATTCAAATACAAATAACATCAATGACATTAAATCAGTATCTTTACAGACACCAACCGCAAATGGGTTTGCTACAAGTGATCACGTATCCATTACATCAAGCTCAGACGTGCAAGGTAGAAAATGTAGCAATATAAACATGAACCAATCACTTGATCACCATGTAGATACTCAAGACTATCTATCTACACATTCATCGGGGTCAGAAACAATATCAAGGGAATCTGGATATTTGAATCCATATCAGCCCATGATTCCAGTTAGGGATTTACATGAATACAACTATGTCATTGGGTTTTCTGACGGATCTGGCTCCTCGTTGTCAGAAACATCTACTAAAGAAATTGGAGCTTATATTCCAAATCCTTATCAGGATTTAACATCTGAAATCGATACCCATGACTACATATAGCCATATGTTTCTATTGTGATACTGTTTTAACTGATTTATTTGTGACGTGCAAAGATTCCTTGCAGCAGATTACGATTCACCGAACAATAAACACCCTTTTTATGAACAGGTTTGCTTTAACCGAAAACTAGCATCTTCACATCTGACAAGAATTAAATTTTGAAAAAAAAAAAAAGACAACGTTCAATAGATGTGGAGGGAAATCCTTAAAATGTTTGAAATATTATCTTAAAAGAAAAAAAAGTTTTTACTATAAGCTCAAAAGAAATGCCTTTTGAAAAACAAAGTTTCCGAATAGAAATTTAAAATGAATCATGCCTTAACTAGGAAAGTATTTCAGCGTACAACAAAAGAATGACATTTTGAAAACCATACGAATTAATTACATTCCATTACTGTCATAATCTGAACATTTTACATTTTGAGGTAGTAATAAATGGCGTTAAAAGTGTATAAACTTAAACGCAACATGAATGGAGGATTTTATGTAAATACGGAAGAAACAAAACATGTTACAGAAAACTAATACTGAGCAACAAATACTCCCCTAAACATTTTATTTTGCACCATTATTTTCAATCCTCAAATTTATCATATTACCGAAACATCAAAGATAAAATATATCAATGGCGCAGTCAATCAACTACCTGTCGTATAAGTCGTCTTGACAGAGAACACATACCGAGAGTTAAAAAACAGAAAGACGATTAATTCTGCTAAACGTTTTTTTTTCGAAAACCAGCTGAATTATCACATCACTTATTTTAAAATACCGGACATAAACTTTGGTGCTATAAACGATATTGTTCACGCACCCTAGATGTATTAAACATTTCAAATTGGTGGTAAGTCAATATCGCTTATAAATAATGATTGATAAAAGGGAGATGGAAATATTGATACGAAACATTCAACATACTCTACATTGTTTTCATGGCATTTACGTTCCGTATCGGTAAACAAGTTTTGATATAGAGAATCGTTGGTAGTAAGAAATTTTCTACTTACTTAATTGGAAAAATTACAACTGCATCATTAACTAACATATCAAAGTTATAATTTATTTTTAAAAGAGAGACGAAAGATACCAGAGGGACATTCAAACTCATATGTCGAAAATAAACATACAACGCCATGGCAAAAAAAGCAAATGACAAAAAAAAAAAATAGTACACAAATAATTTGTTTGCGTAACACGAACCCCACAAAAACTGTGGTGATCTCAGGTGCTCCGGAAGTATAAGCAGATCCTTCTCCACATGGTGCACCGATGAAGTACGATATTGCTCGTTTTCAAGACGTGCTTCCCATATATTTACTTCTCAATGCAAAATGTAAAACCGTCTTATTGCATGACAGTATTTGAACCACCACCAGACGTAGTTCTGTGTATTTTTCGGAGGCCGATGAAGTTGATATAAAGTGGATGTATTCAGTTCAAATTGACTTCAAAACTCGCTCGAAGCATCTTTAACCACTCCAAATAGTTTTAAGTTCGGTTTCATGTTGATCTATGACAGTTCTTTGAGTTAAGATAAGGTTTCTGCATGTTTAACCCGCCATATTCTTTTGTGTTCCTATGAAAAATCAGAAGCCTGTAAGCCGATGTTTGTCTCTGACTAGTTTATCTTACTCGATTTCTGTTTTACGCAATTTGATATAGTCTTTTGAGCTGTTTCACATTTTTCTCATTGGCAATGACTATTGGGCGATCTATAATTGTTCATAAACCGTTTTATAACATGGATTAATACATCCCGCACAATAAAACAGAGACATTCGATATATTTTCAATTGAACGACTTAACGCCCATTTTTTGTAATCTTACCTTTCATTTTTGCTTATGTGCTTTGTCTATATTGCTTCTTTTTACTGTTATATATTAGTTTCTTGTTATAATGAGTAAGAGTATAACACAGTGTTGACTGTGTATCCCAATTTGTTGACATTTTTACATTGTAGATGTTTGGTTTGTTTACACATCGTTGTCAATATAATGGAATTTTATGCGATTGTCATACAGGTGAGAGGTTTAGTTAGCTTATAAACAGGTTATATCCACCATTTTCTACATAAGTAAATGCCTGTACCAAATCACAAATATGACAGTTGTTATTCATTTGTTTGATGTGTTTGGGCGTTTAAGTATGCAATTTGATAAGGAACTTTCAATTTTTAATTCTCCTTGGAGTGCGACATTTTGTGATTTTTTTTTCTACATATGTTTTGCAGGACATTGAATGCATATTAAAAGTCTGAGGCGACTCCAATTATTTTTCCTGTTTTGTTATGTATCCTTTTCTGATCAAAATTTAAAACAAATTTGTTTTATCAAGACAGTAGTGATATCATTATCGAATACAATGACTTAAACAGGAGGATATATAAAATAAAGTACTATTGTTTTTTTTTATCAATTCCAATTCGCCAATTAACAATATCTTATATTGTTTTAATGTTAAAATATTTCAGATAACTTAAAGCAGTGCACCTAGAATTGATAAGGTTTCTTGGTGATTATCCGTTCGAGCTTAATAATGAATAGGCGTGGCAAGGCCAGAGTTAATTTTTATTTGTAAGCTATATTAATGCAAGTTCATTCACTGCAATATTGATGTGCGTAGTAATTAGAGCCACATACATTTGTTTTGGCATAGTTTAGTACAATTAAGAAAATGCCATGCGAAGTTACTTATCAATAATATCAATTTGATGTTCTGTAAACTATTACATTGTTCAATAGTGACAACTTGTACTGTACAATGTTTCGGATTGCTTCAACATATCTAGTATTGTTCCATCTTGAATCAAAATAAAAAAGGAGAGGTTGTATGATTACCAAGGAGATAACTGTTATATAATGTCTTTTTTGTCAAATAGCTTCCGGTATCGTACTTTGGTATTTATACATTTTGACTGTCAACTCCTTGGGTGTCAGCGTTCCTTACGATAAATCTAGAAAAACGCTTTGAATTGATAACACTTTATAATTTTAATTTTTGTCCATGGTGTTTTTCTACTGATGATTTTGATTATTCGTCCGTTATATTCAGACTACTAAAAAGGAAGTATTTGACATTACCGTACTATCGTTGCTTTATTTGCTACGTTTTTTTTTTTTAATGATTTCTCTTTTTTTTGTTTTAATTTATGTAGTCAAAATGTACGAGTCAGAAGTAGTCATATCTGGGAGTGATACCAATTTAATATACAGGTATTTTAAAACATTATGGTTTAATATAAAATATGCTAAATTAACTGTAGATTTTTTTTCCATTTAGTTTTTTAAAGATGTACTTTAATAAGCGAAATTAAAAAATAATCAAGAATTTAAAATTGTTACTATAAGTCATAAGAGCATTAGTTTAGGAACAAACTAAATTTAAAAAAATGGTTAGTCATGAAGCTGCTGTTCGATATATTTAATTTTTAAAATGTAGGGGGAAAAGGGTGACTCGGTCTTTAACTTTTTTTGCACAAGTATTTTTTGGGTCTCAAATCAAAAGAAAAGAAATCAAGAATATACTTAATGTTGGCAGATGCCCCTTTATGAGCTATTAAGTCTAATTTGTAAAGATAAATAAGTGTTATGGTGCACAATATTTTACCTTGTATCGTATTGAAGTAAACGAAGGAGTCCGAACATCTGACACAAATTCTAGAACCTCACCTTAGCCTGACTTTACTACTTTTACTAAAAATTGTGAACTAAGTAAACAAATTCAAATAAAAAAGACCATTGTGGACGTTAAAGTATTTATGTATAAATATAGAACACGTACATGTATATATTTAACAGAAGCACATTACAAATCTAACTGTAATTTCGTTTGAACTATTAATTATATTGACATTATTTGAACATATTGGAGTAAAACATGTATTTGCATGATGGAAAGTATCAGCCAAAAATCTGACCATAGTAGTAAAATGAATAGTATTGCCTTTACTTCTGATGTATATGTGACAATATATGCGAATGTGACCTACCGAACTAAAGACTTTCTACCGGGTGTGTAAAAACATGAGCAACACGACGGGTGCAACATGTGGAGCAGGATCTGCTTACCCTTCAAGAACACATGAAAAAAATATTGTCTTTTAAATCAATTTTCTTTATTAATTAGCTAATTAGTTTGAACAATTTTGTTGATAGCTTTTAAACTAACATATAAAGTTGATAATTGATAACAAATGCTCCCTGTGTTCGACTTTGGCCAAATTAATTGATTATTACTCAAATGTGAAAAACTGAATATCTTATGATCATTAGGGTCTATATTTTAAAAAAGTCAATTCGATTTGAGTCACGGTTTCATCTTATTATTGCTTCCTTTGTAATTGTGTGACTATCAATGAAATAAGATGTAGATAACAGCCTCTATCAAAAACAGTCCCAGTATATGATTATTCATTTATTCAAATTTCATTATCAGTAGCCTTCAGTTAAAAGACTTTCAAACAACACTTTGTAGTGATAAGCTGTTTAAAATTTTAAACTTTCAAATCAGTAAACTAAAAATCTCACTTTAACCTTTTTGCGGGAGAAGCTAGCTCTTATATATATTTCCATAATTAAAAACACAATAGTATAATATTAAAAACTGTAAAATATAAACAAACAAATAAAAGAATTATTTACATGAGAATCTGATTAGTGTATTAAAAAACAAAACCATGTGCTAGGATATCAATTATTTCATATACTTGTCTTTCAGTAACCGGTCAAATAAAATAAAAATACAATTACATAAAAACACAATGTTTACATGTATAGATGATAAAAGAAAAGTTGATATGTAAAATTCCTCACTATTTAACAAACAAACGTATAAAAATAATTATCAAAACCTGATAAACAATTCAAAATGAGTCTCCTCACACATTGTAACACTGCAATGTGAATCCATATGCGTAAGATAATACAAGAATACTTGAATAAAATCCTTTTACATTTAAGTGGTAAGAATCATAAGTATGTTCATAGTAAAATCAAAGTTTGTGTGAATCGAACCAACTAATCTTAAATGGTAAAAAAACAAAAAAAACAAAAACTTTGAAACTACTAACAAAAGCTACATTATCATTTTACATTGAAATTTTACAGAAATGTTGCCCATTCATGTCTTAATCTTTAAAAGTCCAGTCAAATTAAGTTTGAACTTCAAACTAATTGCAACAGACAATATATTAGTTCTAAGCTATAGCATTCAGCCCCATATATACCAAGAAAAAAGTCCCATAAAATCTAACTTCAGGAAAACACAAAATCAGCATTTTTAATTTTCTATGGACATTAACATTGGAAAGGGAGATAACTCTGCAAAAATAAATCTTTTTTGGTAGTTTTTGGTTGATTTTCTTAAAATTCATGTAAAATATGATATTTTAGTTTTCCATAGAAATTGTTGGACTTTTTTCTGTGTATATTTGGGGTATAATGCTAGATTTTAAAACCTAAAAATCTTCTGTTGCAACTTCTTCAAGGTGGGGGTCAAATTTATGCCAGATTGGCTGCACTATAGCAGTTACATAGAAGCATTCGAGTTTTCAACAATTTACGTAAAATAGGTTAAAATTGATTAATTAAATCTAGTATACATATATATATATATTGATTAATATACATCTTTTTAATTATTGCATTATTTTTATACAGAAAACACAAAGCGGTTTATTTCCAAATAAACAAGTTTTAAACACAACTACAACTGCTTTATAGTTTTCGTCTTTTAATAACTACTTGTATTTTGAAAATTCGCTTCAAAATCAGTTTCAAAAAGCATTACACTTTTAAATAAAAATGCAGAAATGAGAAAAAAAACAGAGTTTATATGTTTAGTAGTTAGTTCAGTGAAGTAAAATATGTTCAGTAAATATAAGAATTCACAAGTTCTTCTACGAGTAATGCTGGTGTTTGAAAGCCCTAAAAAATCTCTATGTAATGGACCTCGTCAAGAGTTAACTCCCCTACCTTACATTTTTGAAGTTTTCGGTTTTTATTGTCATGTGACATGTACATATTATGTAAAACAAAGTGTGGCTGTTTTAAATATATAATTTGGCAGCTTGGAATTTAAAGATGATGAGAGGTTTCAGTACACATTTTCAAATGGAAAATAATTTGTTTAATCTAGCTTTTAATGTTAAAACAACATTCCGTTTTTTGCGTCATGTTTACCTATCTCAAAGTGAGACGGACACAAAGTCCACAATGATTGCTCGACTATATATATATATCAAAAACAACTTTTAACATTAGCTAACTAGAATTTCGAGCCTTCATTTTGAGAACAAGCAATCAATTGAATTTAATTGTTTTCACAGAAATGCTTAGACCGTTGTTACGTTTAATAATCGAATAACGTATGTGTTTTGAATAAAATAAAATCGAACATATTAACTTTTGACGAGATGCATTCATAATGTATTCCGGAAAAAAAAATCATATAAATCTTTAGATAATCTCAATTTGTGTTTGATGTGGCGATTGAACTATACAATGGGGGTAAACGATTTGCACGTCCCTTTTCAGGAAGTTCTAAATCAAATAAATTGGTTTCTGTCTGTGGCATAATCGTATGCAGTGGTGGTGTAGGTGGTGGAGCAGGAAATGCCATTTTCTTCTGACCATTTTTAAATTTGGTATTCCTTGAGTCTGGCTGTATAGGTTTTCCGTCATCAACTAAGAATGGTCGAGGATATGTAGCTGCTTTATTTTTCTTCATGACCATTACCACTATGAGAACAGCTACAATTATCACTAACAGGCCTGTAACCACGCAAGCTATGATGATGTAACGACTGTTATCTGAAAATAAACATACACTATGCATGATGAGCCTTATTTCGAGATTTCAAAAGTTTGATTGTTTATTTGTCAGTGTCATTATATAAAACAAAAAGGTATCAGATGATAAAACAAATCATGGAGGGAAAACATGGCAGTCGAAAAAGGAATAAAATTCAAAAAGCAATAACATGAGTAACCATATTGTAATAAAGAATCACTCGTTAATTTAACTTCAAATTGGATGGAACTTTTATCCAGTGGACCCACCTAAGGGATACAAGACAATAACAGTAGAGTTAATGACGTTGCTAACGTAAATTGTTATTTTTTTACTGATTTTTTCTTCCAAACTGATATAACTTGTCAAGTTCATGGACCCCTCTGTTTTATCATGACATTTGGTATGATTACATATAAAGATTATGTGTACCAATTTTCATGAAAAAGTCAATAGTGTCTTCACAAACATATGATAGATATGAGTTATTTGTAAAAATAAAATGTACAACTTTATACAGTATTTAAATAAACAGAAATTACAAATAAGTTAAGAAAAACAGCTTGTGTTTATATTTTAAAACAAAAACGTTATGGATATCTGTCAAAAAGAAGAATACGTTCTCAAATCTGAATATTGAGAAAATATCTGAAATTTCAACCTCAGTTTTACTCAGACAGTACAAATGTAGCACATGATCTTGCTGATGGTATATTTTTTATTACATTTTTGATTAAGTAAGGTAGAACAATAGCCTATATGCAAATTTTCATCAAATTTTATTATGGATCAAAACTGTATCGAATGTCCTAAAACTATGTTTTTTTTTAACCTCTCCTGACATCTCTATCATTCATAAAGGGGGTTTCACAAGAAAACTTGTCATATCACATCAACACATAAATAATTACATATAATGATAAAATTGATGTTAAAAATAAAAAAAAAAAGTAGAGTGGAAAGTACTACGAGTTTCATGATATTTTACACATTTTAAAAACTTACATTTATGTGCACCAAACTACGAGCGCAAGATACCATAAGAAGAATAAAAATTAATATCAGACTGGCAATATTATGGCAAAATCAAACTAAGATAACGACGAAGAGACTAGCAACAGTTTACAAAACACTGTGTAAACAACTCAAGACTGGGCAACACGAACTTCACCATAATCCGCTGTGATAACTGGTGCTCAAAAGGGTAAAGAAATAAAGGCAACTGTAGTATACCGCTGTTCGTAATTCATAAATCGAATGAGAAAAAAAATCCGGGTTACAAACTGAAACATATATGTAAAACGTCAAGACTTGAAATGAAGTATAAAAATCCAAATCTATTGACATAAGCGAGAAACAGTGAAATGACAAAAATCCAAACCCCTGACTTTGTACCTGCACTTTCAGTTACATTATCGCAAGTTTGCAATTGATAAGCCTGTGTTCAACAATTTTAAGAAAATTCAATTAAAATTTGCGGTAAATGATTACATTAAAAACATATTGCAATTCTAAATTTGTTGAGGAACAAACGTTATAATAATTTGTGACTATGGAAGACATATTAGTATGATACTAAACCCCTAACGGGAAGGATTGTGCCTGATAATCATATGATGAAATCATAATCTTTCAATCAGTTTAATTGAAGTCTGGAGCTGGCATGTCAGTTAACTGCTAGTAGTCTGTTGTTATTTATGTATTATTGTCATTTTGTTTATTTTCTTTGGTTACATCTTCTGACATCAGACTCGGACCTCTCTTGAAATGAATTTTAAATGTTCGTATTGTTATGCATTTACTTTTCTACATTGGCTAGAGGTATAGGGGGAGGGTTGAGATCTCACAAACATGTTTAACCCCGCCGCATTTTTGCGCCTGTCCCAAGTCAGGAGCCTCTGGCCTTTGTTAGTCTTGTATTATTTTTAATTTTAGTTTCTTGTGTACAATTTGGAAATTAGTATGGCGTTCATTATCACTGAACTAGTATATATTTGTTTAGGGACCAGCTGAAGGACGCCTCCGGGTGCGGGAATTTCTCGCTTCATTGAAGACCTGTTGGTGACCTTCTGCTGTTGTTTTTTCTATGGTTGGGTTGTTGTCTCTTTGACACATTCCCCATTTCCATTCTCAATTTTATATTCAATAGCTGTTTACATCCGGAGAAAAATCAACGACACTGAAAGTCGTTTCAAGTTATGATCTAATATGAATTACATAAAAACAGTTTTTCCAGTCTGTCCATACTTAACGCAGTGTTTTCTTGTGATCATGATCGCAAAACAATTGTTAATTAAACCAAATTTACTTTTGAATTTCGTTAGAAGACACAAAGAGCCACACTATTTCTTTACATAATTTAGATGATAGCTTTTACCTTTCTGTATAAAATTTAGATTTCGTTAGAAGACACAAAGATCCACACCATTTTGTTTACATAATTAAGATGATAGCTTTTACCTTTCTGTATAAAATTTAGATGATGAAAATAAGATATATAAGAAATTAAGATTAAATCAATTAATGTTTAGATTATTTTTCTCAAATGTTTGGACTTACTGTTGATCTGAACTGTTATAAGATAAATGACGATTTGAGTATAACTTTGAATAGGCAGTAGTCTCATTGGAACCAATATATAATGGACTACCAATGTGGCAAATAAATGTTAATTGTTGTGCATCGTTCTTTCTTTTGACCCTAAAACACACTTTGAACGGGGTACTATACCTGTAACCACCTGTGCATGGTATGTGGTTGTTATGTTAATGATGAGTTAGTTCAAATAACACGATTTGCCGAGTTAAGGAGGCTCGTGGGTATAAGATTTTCAGAAAAAAATTGAACATTAATTTTTCATTACAAATTTTATTTATTACCTTAAGAAGTTGTTACTTTATCATATGGTACAAAAATCATTCTAAAAAATCAATTCGTGTTGGCCCCAGCGGACTTTTAAAATGTAGATATCATTGAAAAAGCTCCAAATTATCTCCCTTTGGTGCAAAAATGCAATTTTTTGGCATTAAAATTGAAATATCTTTGTTAACTCATCGGTGACCTATATTTTTTATTGTTGTTTTCGAATAAGCTGTACATAAACTAAATGATTGTAAAATTTTAGCGATTTCTGTAATTTAGTTCTTTTTTTATTTCGATATTACCGCTATTTCTCTTATTAGTTCAACAGAAAAAAGGACATTAACAAAAAATGTATGCTTCTTTCGAAGGCAGATTGTGAGCGTAAATGAACGGTGACCCCATTTTTTTATTTCATTTTTCTATTAAGCATAAGATAAAGTTCACTTATAGAAAAATATAGAGAAATCCTATATTAAATAAAAAAAATCATTTAGACCCGCGAGCCCCCTTAAGTAAAAGTTCTAGGTACAAAATATTATCTGGAACTGGAGAGAGAGATATATATACAAGTAAGTCAAATACAAAATTCAAGAACGCCAAAGAAGATAAAAAGTAACATGAATCAACAACACCAAAAGCAACATCAATTTTACCATTTCCAGCATCTGAAACTATGGAGGGAGAAGTTGTGGTATTTAGTAGAGCGTTGTAAGGTTGTGCAATAGTGGTGCTTGCAAAAGCGCTTGCGCTGCTAGGTGAGTTCTCGTCTGCAGTAGAAATCAAACGAAGGAAATATAAAGAGCGTGTTATTCAAAAGTGCAAGCTATGCTTTATAGGTTGAATTTACAAATGGAAATGGTGTATGAAGAAGTTAATTGAAATGACTAAATGCCGGTTTATTTGTAAACATCCTGTAATATCACAAAATGAAAATATTAAATACATAGATATAAGGTGATGTGTTATGAGTACCAATGAGATAACCTTCCATCCAAGTCACAATTTATAAAAGTAAACTATTAAAGGTCAAAGTACGTGTATACATAAATATGTATACCACAACAATTATCAAAATATATATGTTCATGTTCCTAATTCATGTTTCGAGTTGCAAAATATGTTCAGCATTTCAAGGTTGTATATCCTCTAGGTAAGGATGACTTATTGATATATCCGATGTTTTTAAAATATTTCTAGTATGTGTTTGAATGTTTGATCTAAAGTGTTGCCGACAGTAAAACCTTTATTATAATGTGATTAGAAATAAGTTGTAGATTTTTACTTGCGTCTACGAAACTGGTAAGTGTGATGAGTGTGCATATAAAGCTCGAATTGAGAGGTCAGGTTCAAATTTGATTTATTATTTTGAAAACTTTAAAGCTTTCCGCACAAACAAGTATGCAATGCAATAGCTATGAATTTTATTTGATAATTTAAAATAATGTAAGTTATAAATGTCTGATGGTATAAAAATTATCTTCATCACGTTTGTATTTTTAAATTAAATATAAAACTATGGACAATGTTGTGGTTTGATTACCATTGAGACAACTCACCAATTGACATAAATGTCGTTAAAGTTAAACACATATTGGTCACCGTTTGGCCTTCAAACATTTACAAAACCCAAACTCCATACTATGCTTTATAATGCCCCGAAATGACAAATGTAAACAAATTCAATCAAGAAAATAACAGCCTTATACAAAACAATATATGGAGCAAAACCAATGTATACAGCAATTAACTAATCTCACTGAATCAGAGGCTCATGACTTAGGAAAAAAAACTAATGGAAGTCGCAGGGTTAAAATGATTGCTAGCGTCAAAACCTCTCTATAACTGGGGACAGTGGTAAACATTGAATCATAAGAACAAACTATAAAAATCAGTTGTTACGGTCTTATTTCATCTGATCGATTTAATACAGAAAAAACCTATCAAAATCAATTCGTTGTATGACATAAAATTTACACAACACATTTGACTATCTAGTTAGTCGAACTATTACAACATATACTTATACTCAAAAGGTGAATGCAAACCATCCACTATGGCTTATTATCAGTTAACTTATTTGTTTGAGCGTTGTTTGGTTAGTTTCATTAGATATCAAATATTTTGGGATTTCAAAGAGATATCAAAGGTAGCGGAATAATTGAAAATAGAATACCATCTTACAATAAAGCATAGAGTTGCACTAAAAGACAAAACGACCAATAAATCACCTAAATCACGCACAACATTTATTTTGACATACAAGATGTACCAGTTGTATAAGATGTATTGCTGTTGCTTGCGCTGTGTGTAGTTGTATCTACGCTGTTAATGTGCATTGCTGTAGTGTAAGTGCTATCTGTGCTAGTATCTAATAGTAAAATGAATTGATACTTTAATCCAAAATATTGTCCCCATGTCAATCCAAACTAATATAAAATACTTTTATTTTGAAAATTTTAAATATGGTAATTTACTTTAAAATATCCTCATATTTAAAAAGAAAAATACATATTATTACAGTAATTGACACGTCCATGTTATAATGATGTAGTTACATAAATACATGTATATAATTTATATACACTTAAATATCAGCTATGTATTTTAAGATCCAGAAACGCTTAAGATTAGTACATGTAGTATTTCACTTTAGATAATCATACATGCAATCAATTTAATATTTTGAATTAATGAATAAAATATTTGTATCACTCTTATGGATTTGATTACATGGGCATGTCATATAGGAGACCACGGATATGTTCAAAATTGATACAGATAGGTAGGATAATTGGTCGTTTCAAAACTACATTTAGTAATGATCCTATATAAATTGCCTCGTTTACTTATCATCTGTTAATTCAATCTCTTTTACTTTTAGATTTATTTCGCAGAAATGCAGGGCAACTTCTACTTTCCTGTGTTGTATTGGGATAATTAAAACATGGTGGTATATTAGAAATTGAGGTTTACTCAAATAATATTCCTTTCGTTTCAAATTGTTTGGTTTATGGTGGATCTTTGGTAATATCAAATAAATTGTGTAAACACGGGAATGCGATGTAGGTATATTTCCTAATTATTAAACCGTGTTCTTGGAACTTAAACAGCGAATGATCAATTGGCAAATCAAGGTCAATTGTAGTGCATCGTTCGTTTTGCTGACCCAAAACACACACTGCACGAGGTAAAATACCTGTCGTATATCATAACTAACCGTGCAGTGTATGTGGTTGTGATGTCGATGATGAAGCTCGGAAACATATAGTTCAAACGGCTCGATTGCAGACTTTAGGACCAGGACTTGTTACAAAAGATCATCTACAACTTGATGAAGAAACAGAAAAAAGGCATTACAAAAAAAATTCAAATTGGCAATCGATAAAGTCTTCAATAGAAGATTTATACATATAATTATTTGTAATAACATAAATGTCGAAAATTAATTCGTAATGGAGAAAAATCCCTCAATTTCATATTTCGGTTAAAAAAAGACTGCACAAACTGCAAAAGAAACGAAAAAAAGACATATAGTAACAAAACAACAACAACAAAAGCAACATAAATATTACCCTTTCCATCATCTGAAACTGTGGAGGGAAAAGCTGTGGTGTTTGATGAAGCACTATTATGATGTGTAATAGTAATTGTGGTGCCTGTGAAAGCGCTTACGCTGCTGTGCGAGTTCTGGTCTGCAGTATAAATCGTATAAAGAAAATATATAGCTAGTTTTATTTTAAACGCTATTAGTATGCTTTACTTGTTGGATTTACTTGCGTATTTATGGATAAGTTTGGTTACTGTCTTCTGCGTTAAATGATTTATTGATATTACTCAAAATGTCTGGTCAGTTAACACGAATATCTGTTCTGTGATAAGGATTTATTCATAACCCTACTGTCCTGAACTAAACGGCCTCAATCGATCGAAAACAAATTAAAGATCATACATGTATTTCAATATGAAAAAAAATCTTGATTTTGATTGAACACTAATTGTTTTCCTCTTGCATTATTAAAGGTTTACGTTTCACGTAAAATGAAGAATACATCCGCTGCTTTACTGTAGCTATAGAAAGTCAAACACGGGGAGGGACTGAAATATCCCGGTAACAAATAAAACGAGCTATCACGTACCAATAGTCCCTTTGTTTGTGACTGTAGAGGAACTGTCTATTGAAGTAGTGCTGCTATAAGCATTTGGATTTTGTGTTTCAGTACTGAATGATTCTCCTGTAATAGTACCACTGGCATGATTTGCTGATATAACTGATGTGCGTTAAATATTAACAGTTGTTATCCATTTGTTTAAAGTGTTTGAGCTTTTGATTTTGCCATTTGATTAGGGACTTGCCGTTTTGAATTTTCATCGGAGTTCAGTATTTTTGTTTTTTTCGAAAAAATTAACTATTAAATAAATAAGCATGAGTAATGTCTCCGTTTTTCCTATAATTTCTGAAATATTCGAAAAACATTTTTTTAACAATTAAACAAATTACTAGTGTTTTTGTCAACAATCTAAAATATATAAAGATACGATCATTAAATTTATCATAATGTGTAAATCACAAGAATTATCAAAACATGTATTATACTGTTTTTCAATTAAATTGTCGAGTTTCAAATTACGTTCAGCAATGAGGCTATTTATCAACAAATGTATTTTACGTACATGTAACCCGAATCAATTTTTTTTTATACTCCGCTACCCTCTATTGTGGCTTTAGAAAGTCAAACACGGGGAGGGACTGAATTATTCCGGTAACAAATAAAACAAACTATCACGTACCAATGGTCTCTTTGTTTGTAGCGGTAGAGGGTGCGGTTATTGAAGCAGTGCTGCTATAAGCATTTTGGTTACTAGTTTGTGTTTCAGTACTGAATGATTCTCCCTTACTACTTCCACTGGCATGACTTGTGGATATATCTGATGTTTGTGAAAAATAGCCAGTAGTTGTTTGTATATTTTGATCTAAAATAGTGCTGGCAGTATAAACTTTAGGTTCATGTGATGAGGACGTAATCGTAGATATAACACTTGCGTCTACAAGCATACAAGTATAAAGAGTGACAAGCATATAAGTGTAAGGAGTGAAAAGCATATAAGTGTGAGGAGTGTACATTTAAAGCTTAAATTGAAAGTCAAGACATAATTTAATTTCTGATATTGAATTAATTGAAAGCGTTTGTTCACTTATTTGCAATTTCAAAAGTGTTAATTATATATGTTTATGGTATGAAATGTGTCTATGAAACAATCATTATATTTACAAATAATAAAAAAAATCTATCTAGAAATTAAGTTAATATATAATTAAATATATCATCAAACACATACAATATTAATGCACATATTTAATATACATGTAACTTCCTTTTTATCTTAATGTGGGTGGAAAAGGGATGCCCATCCATTTTCATTTTACTCATTTAGTTTAGTGTTTTACAGTAAAAAATATGCAAGCCACAGAAAGAAACGATACCCAGATTTTATCAAAAATTTTCATTTTATTTTTCAGCAATGTTATTTGAGTTTTGTATTTCATGGAACAATAACATAAAAATATACAAAATTAACAAAGATAACAGATAACAATTCATTTTCCTTATTGCACGGACTGTTTGAAGGTGTCGTTGTCAAATCCAAAAGTTGAAAAGTTAATATCGCGTATGGCCACCACTTGCGTTGATAACAACAGTCAATCTCTGACGCATTGATCCAATTAAACGCTGAATAAATACTTGTAGAATATTATTCCACTTTTCCATCAAGGCGGCTCGTGGCTTGTTGACTGACTCTGGTGGCTGATGACGTCTGCGTACACGTTTGTCAATTCATACCATAAATGTTCAATGGGTGATAGATCTGGCGACAAAACTGGCCATGGAAGAATGTCAATGTTATTCTGCCCAATATATTGTGTGCATACACGTGCCACGTGACACCTATCATTGTCCTGTTGGAAAATATGCCGATTTCCATGCATTGCGATGCATGGTTGTACAATTTGAAAAAAGAATTTCGTCACGATAACGAAATCCAGTGAGTCTTCTGTTTATGAACTTTAAGTCAGTGCGTCCACAATGCCTGATTCCTGCCCAAACCATCAAACCCCCACAACCAAAGCGTCTGCATAACGTTCATTTTGGCGTATGTACACTCTCATTCTCCCATCACTTCTACGTAAGCAAAATCTGGACTCATCACTAAAAATGACGTTTTGCCACCTAACACGGTTCCAAAATAAACGTGCATGTGCCAAACGTAGGCGTGCAGTTCGATGGCGCTGTTTTAGAATGGCTCCTATTACTGGACGTCGTGAACGCAAACCAGCCTCTTTCAGCCTATAAGTACAGTTTGGGCGGATATCATTGGATAATGCCTCTCAGGTGTTTGTCCTGCGGTAATTGTAGCTGGAAAAAACGATTCATGAGATGAGTGAATCGTATTCGACGATCTTGGCGTAACGTAGTTTCTCTTAGACTTCCACTAATTGTCTGTCATTAGAGGACCCAGTCTGTCTTAACCGACTCATTAATCTTGTTTTTGTCAATTTTGAAACACCAAAGTAGTCAATATTGCGCATACCTGTTTGTACCATTCTCACTGCTCTATAACGCTCATTTTGGCGTAGACGATGTATATGAAACCGGCTTTTTTGGATGTCACCTTCAATCACCTTTTGTTTACCTGTATTGCCCGGATATTTAATCACCCTCATTGAATGTAAAACCCGTGTTCGGACGGCCTTAATATGGTTCCGCTCAAAATTCAAAAATACGCTAAAATGACGTTATTTTCCGGTAAAACAGAAACCAAACTGCAGTAACCTTCACACGTATGACCCTTTCCGAATATACAGCTAGTCCCAATACATATATTTTTGTAAATAAAAATTATTATGTAAAAAAATTGGGTATCGTTTCTTTTTTTGGCTAGTCTATTTTGATTTGTTGAATTTGAACATCGAATATTTCGATAGTTCACAGGGTTATTAAATAAATGATAATGGAATAACGAAGTTGTGTTCTATTCACTATTTGTTGATGATCAAGCTTACAAATAAAACTAGCATTGCACTACATTACAAACGGGCAAAAGCATCAGCAAATACAACATTTTATTTTGACATACCAGATGAACCAGATTTATCAGATGTCGCGCTGCTGCTTGCGCTGTTTGTAGTTTTACCTGCGCTGCTAATCTGCATTGTTGTTGTTTTACCTGCGGTGCTAATCTGCATTGTTGTTGTTTTACCTGCGGTGCTAATCTGCATTGTTGTAGTGTCTGTGTTAATTTCTAGTAGGTAAATGCATAAATACTTATATACACATATTTCGAACAAAACCAATCTAAATAAGTCTACTAACATAGTGTAAATCGTGTAGAATTTAGATATTTTTAGTGTCCTAATTCCTAATTGGTACTTGCAACATTCATGCACTAATGCTGTCTTGACATGATATAAAAATGCACTAGTATATTATTTATACTAACAGCGTTATACTACTGTTGCCTTTATTTATCCACACGTTTGATTATAAATCATTGATTTATTTTATGATAAAAACGCTTAAGATTAAGAAATTAATATTTATTACTCGACAAACATTTATTTTCTACAATTGTAGTATTTTGCAATTTTTTGGTAGTTCACGAATCTGTTAGTAACGTTTAAGATATGTGAAGTTGTCTCTCTTTGAATAACACTTATAACAATATATAACACATTGTATATGCATGTATATACATATATAGTGTCTAAAAATAGCAACAATCAACATTCAATCTATCTAGGTGTGGATCAGTTTGTAAATAAACTGATGCAGTTACTAAATTAAATTATATAAGTGTCTAAGAATGTAACTTTAACACACTAATGAGTGTTATAAAATTAGTTGTTATATTTAATATATTATTCACGCAATATTTCGCTAAACAAATTAGCTTCATCGGGCGTGTGCATCTATCTAGGTGAAATCGGATGCATGACAAAAAATATCTTTGTAGCTTGACGTTTTTGTGTAAAAGTTTAATATATTGATTGATGGGGTATATACAACATATTTTTGCCGTTTATTGTATATAACAATTTTTAAATCTAAACAAATAGTTGTTTTAGTTAAATAGAATGAAATTCATGATTTATTCCTTTGGTTTTGGGTAGAACTGTTTTTCATCCCTCTCATTAAGTCCATCAGGTTCAAGAGTACGTAGCTGATGCATCCAGAACCTTTCTCTCTGTTTTCTCCTTTCGGAGTCCCAATTTTGATTTACCTCAATTATTTGAAAGGTGATATTATCAAAAGTATGTCCTGTTCTTAAGAGGTGTCTCCTTTTGTATAGAACGACCGGTGATTGTTAAGTCTGGTGTTGAATGTAGTTTCTGTTTCACCAACATACTGCAGCTTGCAAGTTCCACAAGTAAGAATATAAATACTATTTTCCGTTTTGCAATTAGAAGTAGTGGGGGAAGTGGGCATTCTGGCGACCTTTTGCTAATGCAAACCCTATGGGAGTGAGGTTAACCTCCCAGAGTTAACCTCCCTAATAAGTGACGTCATTTTTAGGTATTCTGACATTAATTAATTGTTTTCATTGAATAACGTATGTAGATGCTTATCATTTTTCAGGTATGTGTGTGTAGTTGTGTGTGTGTGTGTTTGTATATGTATCGATTCGAAGTTTTGCTAATGTCAATTTGAGCAAGGAATAAACCACTCTGAATCTGCTTTTGTATGATTGTATCCTTTTTTTTTTTTTTTTTTTTTTTTTTTTTTTATAGTTTCGGCTTCTTGGTACCCACACTAGTAATAATAATAACAATATTAGTATGTACAATATTTAATATCTCCGTCAATTCAGACAAACATGGGTCGGAGAACAATCCACATGGTGCCTTTACAATATAACAAAATCACTTTAACTAATTTATACATAAAAGAAATAGGGAGTCGTCTATCACTCAACAGTATCTCTAACCTCACGAAAGGGCCAACAGTATGCTATCTTTCGTGCAGGGGTGTAAACTGTCGAGACTTGAAGTTAGTCTTTCCGGGATAGTTAACTCTCTCAAATATCGCGAGCTTGAATCCAAGAGTTGAATTTGTTTGACCAATGTAACCATTTCACATAGTATTGCTTAATTCGATATGTGACTAGTACAGTTCATATTTCATCATCTTCATCCTCCTCTCCTTCTTCTTCCTCGTCATCATCATCATCGTTATTATCTTCACTTTCATAACTATTGTTAGTCTCGTCGTCAATAACTTCATCTAGATAAATTTCAAACTGAGGTTTATATTTCCTGATAGCTAGTTTGATGGCTTTCTCGTAATCCATGTCATCGTTAACTAGCTCTGTGATCTTATTCATGACTTTACCATGTAGTTTACCATTTTGTAACTGTAGTAAATACTCAATTAAACTACTATATCTGGATATCAACTGATCCATATCCTCGGCTTTTAGCTTGCTATTAGCCTTACTCCTGGCGTGGTCTTCGTTCATGTCACCATCGATGTATTTATCAACTTTTTCTTCCCATATATCTGCATTTGCCTCTCTGGCAAGTTCAGCTAATTTTATAAAAACCATATCTTCTCCACCTTCTATATCAATTTCGTTTACACGAGGCTTCTTTGAGGGTATGTCTTCATCCCAAATTTCCCTTTTTCTTTTTAAATCATTATTTTCCGGGCACCACTTATTCATATGTCTAGCTAAATCAGGAACGCTTTCAAAGACTACACCGCAATCATCACATGAAGGCATGATTTCTTTCTCGTCTGGTAAATACGTCTGATCACTTTGAAATGATTCTTCAAACTGAAGTGGTTCTAGTTCTTTTCTACTAATATACTCTTTAGAAACACCCCCACCAACCATGTTCTTGCTTTCAAATATATTGAGTTTTAGTCTGTCGTCTTCCGGTGTATTCTGTTTCAGATCAATGAAAAGACTCCCATATGGTCGTTGTGTCCCTTCTTTGTACTTATTCATGAATTTCTTCGGATTATTAGGATACATCTGTCTAGCAAATATGGCTGGCCCAACTTGATCACGTGGGTTTTTGAATAGGACTATATACTGGCTATTGATGCTCATGGTTCTACTCTCCTTTCCCTTCGAGAACGCATTTTGAAGTATACAAGCTACACTTAGGTTCCTGTGATGGCTACCCTCCACAAAGAGTTCACACACATCCTTACTATTAGTGACGTCTCTCATTAAATCGTCTAGGATGATTAAACTTGGAAATCTAGAGTCTATGAATGAGTCATCATTCAAATTTTCAGGTAAACCTTGAACAAACAAAATGTTTTTAATGGTCTGTTGCATTTCACTAAATAATGGCTGCCATCGTTTATAACACCATATTATCCTCTCTGGTGATGGTGTAATCATACTCCGCGCTCTCTCCAATAATGTTTTCATCCAAAACGTCTTACCTGAACCAGTAGGTCCAGCCAGCGTCATAGTGAACGGATGATGTAGTATCACATTCTTTGGCGGTGGTGGTGGTGGTGGCGGCGGCGGTGGTGGTGGTGGTGGTGGTGGCGGTGGTGGTGGTGGCGGTGGTGGCGGCGGTGGCGGCGGTGGCGGCGGTGGTGGTGGTGGAAGTGGTGGTGGTGGTGGTGGTGGCGGTGGTGGATACGCATGACTGCTCGGTGGATATGGTTGATTTGTTTTGTGTTTTTTCCTATAATGTCTCAACATAGCATCTTTTCTCGAAAATTCCGTGCCACAATCCGGACAGGTATCTGACATCTTAGAGAGCTCTTAAAACACGTCCTCTACCGTCAAATGATAGAAACAAAGTGATTAGAATATTGACCTTCATCCTAATTATATTCTCCAATGTCCATAGGCTAAACTTTGTATCCCATCATCTAGTAAGTATCTTTTGTCATCATAAGGGGATAAGCCCAGTTTGTTGATGGATATATTATATAACTTGTGGTCATATGAACGGATCTGTGTCATGGTAGACATGTGGATTTCTTTATTGAACAGACATTGTTTATAATGTTCATGTCTTGTATCATGTTTGATCACACTCTTCTTTATGCCTTTTGCTGTCTTCTTCTCGCAGAGCTGTTTATTCTCCTCGTATATCAATGAGTACATCTTAGACTTGAGACCGACAAATTCCTGTATGGGAATACCATGTGTTTCATCCTTCATCTTTCCTAACACCTTCTTATTCAATGTGCTATGTAGTGGATGATTTGGGTCATATTCTGATGTATCGAACAAGTGATTGTCCTCCATCATATCCTGATATATATCATTAGTGCTAACGGTGTAGCATAATGAGTCTGTGTCGGTAAATAAAAGTTTTGCCTTGGGTCCATATTTGTTCTTCATATAGTTATAATGAAAGTCATACATTAGCGTCTTTGACAAATCGAGTATAGCGAAGCCAACGTAAATGGGTCTGTTCAAGTATAACCGTTGTTTCAGCATGTGAACTGCCACCAAGTTTTCGTTGAATATTTTGAAGGCATGGAAAGTTGGTTTGCTGATAAGTTTTCTTGCTTTAGACTGATCACTCAAAAGCTTTATATCTGTTCTTTTCCTTAAATTTTCCATTGTCTTTCCAAAGACTGCATTATTCATGAGTTTAAAAAAGTCCTTCTCAAACTCATTCTTTGCAAGTTTTCTTTTCTCTGTGTTAAAATCGATATATTTTTTTAGCCAGGGTCGTTGTTCAAACGCGAGTACCCTATGAATCTTGGTAAGTCTCATTCCAAGAGATAAGTAGAGTTTCAAATTTCTATAATGTACCACGTATTTTTCCTTTGGATATAAATTCGGTATCAATTTTTCTGTCGACGTTCCTTTTAAATCTAAATCTTCCAATAGCTTTTTCGCATAGGGCGATAACATTTCATCCGTAACCTTCAACTTTTCGGGAGCGAGTGGATATTCGCTGTGGTCATCGTGCAGTTCCATTGGATAGTCTAGGTCAACTTCTAGTATATAACCATTTTCATTCTCATCTGCAATGTTATTTATACGAAGGTTTTCAATTTCACAATCGTCTAGCCATTTGAAGTCTTTAACAGGAAGAGCCTGAGACATGGCCCATCCGTATAAGTTGTTGGCATCTAAGTACATCACATGGCTATTTGGTTCATTTTCGTTGTAATTTGGAACATCTTTATTGTTAGCTTTAGCATGACGCTGGGATATCGTTGATATTCCCCCTCTTAAACCTTTCTCTATAAACAAATGCATATCTACGTCAGTGAGTAATTCTAAATTCACACCTGTCATTTTCAAGGCAGCTTGCCAGGCTAAACCGGGCGAGGTATAGAAATGTGCAGCATCCAGTCCATAGTAGTTGAGACAGATCTCCCTGAAATTTTCAAAAACGTCGGATAATGCAAGGACATCTGATAGAACGTATAGATCGTGGTACTGTCCGAGATTCTGTATGTTGAACAATTGCCATACCTGTTGTGCATGCGCATAGTCCAGTGTGGTTATACCTTCTCCCGATAGTGTACTATAAAAATTTTCAATCGGTGGTAGTTGAGTTTCCACAAACTTTGCCTCGGAAACAAAATATTCGTATGGGTATACTTGTTTTCGTAGAAGTAGACTTATCTGTTCTTCTCCAAAGTGGCTTGTCATATGTCTAAATTTACTCGAACCTTCTTTTGCCAGGTTTTCCACGAGCTTTTGTAATGAGGAAGACATAAACTGTAGCGAGTCTATAAAATCCATACATCCTAATGAAAAGGAAATGTACTTTTCCATATTATTAGCGATACAATTCAGCTTTTTCCCTTCAACTTTTCCAATAGCTTGCATGATTAAATGACTATCGTATCCTCTAAGGTTATGAAAAACAACTGGAATTCGACCTGTAAACTTATAATTGATATTACAGTCATTATGAGCCGCTCCTCTAAATTTTCCGGTCACGTGACAATGATCTCGTACTCTACTGTCCGCTAGTTCTTTTTTACATATGTGACAAATGGTTGCCTTCTTAAAGGATTGCCAATCACTCCCAGTCATGATCATTGGTTCGCAATGCTTGAATTTCTGTTCTATATTATCTTGTTCTTGTACCATACACTCCACAAATTTATCAGCAGCATCAGAACCCCGATAAACTACTGGTTCATTTGATGTTTCAGGTGTAAGACCTACCACTTTGTATGCAAAGCCACATGGTACATGTTTCGTAGTCTTTTTCGTTTTTTGATCACACTCGTTGCTATCTATGATTGGTTCTTGAAGACATTCAAAATCTGCATAAATAATGTATGGTACTTTAAGTTGTTTCCGAATATCTTTGTAATGTAACCACTTGTTTTCTTCTGTTGGGAGTTCAATTTTCTGTGGTCCGTGGGTTTGGCAGTATGGTAAGTGGTTGCTTAATATTCTTTCTTTGGTAAATCCGTGCAAGCAGTATGGGCAGTAAAAATGTCGTCCGTGATGTGTGTGCTGGTCACCTAACAACCGATTAAGATCTTTTATCCAGCAGAAATGTGACTTCTTGTTGTCCGATATCATGAGTAGATTAACATGTTGTGCATACTGATGTTTCGAGATGTGTATCGGGAATATCTCGCCTTTGTTGAATCCAAACACGTTAAGAGATATTGTGTTCTGCTTTTCGAACTTGGGTATGTCGGCTAATTTCACAGGAAACATGATGGTATCAAAGTTTAAGCTTGAAGTGTGTTCTTTGTATTTCCAAACTCGCTCTCCGTCACGTTTCGCTGGGTAAATTGCTGCCAAAATCGACCACATAAAACATTTGCTATCTTTGTTTTTCACATTGACTATGGCATGTTTAGATCTGAGTTTGATTGGAAGTGGAATATAACTTGAGCCTTTTAAGGGTCTGTAGCGTGCCATATGTATGGTCAAATTCATCACTTTATCCACTGTCCAATTACTTCCTTGTCGCTGATATTCAATGAAAGATGTATACATCTTTTTGATAGATTCCTTTAATCCGGCATCGATATCCTCCAATTTTAAACTGGTCTGGCATCTCCCCCGAAAATGAGGTTCTGCAGTTTCTACGTCGTCTCCTTTTCGTCGGCTCATTTTCACTTTCATTGATAAGTACCATTTTATACCACCCCTTTCTTTAATTTTAAATTTGATGATTTCTTTTACATCGTCATACTGACTCTTCAAAAATGTCATCGGATCAAATTTATTCAATCCTTTTGCTTCGAAGATATGTGTTTCTACGGTCCCATTAAGAGCTTTGAAATTACAAGGTTCCGACTCGTTTTCCTTATCTGTATTAGCTTCTGTACTACCACCTCCAATTTGTTGGAATTCGTGTCTCTTCATGTGACGTAAATAGTTGTCTCGTCTATTAAACGATATACTACATGATCTGCATTCAAGTTTCTCTTTCGAGTGAGCAGTCCTTTTATGGCGAGATAAACCTTGCTTTTGTGAAAAAGATTTTCCACATATACCACATTTTATTGGAGATTTTGCCATCTTTATTTTTTTCGATGCTGGTTCCATCTTTTTGACCTGAAAAGTGAAAGTGTGCTCAATATTGTTTAGGCATTTTTATTTTTATTTTTATTATTCTTTATAATATGATAGGGTCAACCAGTTATTATTCATATCAAAGGAGCCTATCGCCACTGGTACTCGCCCACGGGTCGGAAAAACGACTCCTCAGTCTACCGACCGTATGGGTTCCCAGTCTTGATACTGATATGAATAACGATCTGATTGATATTCAAGAATGTTTGACTAAGGCTCTCGCCAAAGTAGTCACCGCCCGTCAACATTTCCATCACTGGAAACAGAGCTGCTCTCGCAGTTAAGCAAGACTGCAAAGGTTTTGGTCGGAGAGGTCTTCCTGACTATAGCGGGGCATGCCACATGACACTTCCTCTCCATTGTTAGCTAAATGACACTGCCCTAAGTCAGTACACCATACCAATGCAGGAGTCTACTTCAAACTTTCGAGAACTCTAAATTAAAATACAACACCCCCCTTTTCCCCCATTATTTTGATAGTAGCATATGTCTAGTCCATTTATTTGTTATTCGTAAAATAAGTTTGAAATTTAAAAAACAAAATTATCAAGAAAACTTTAATTTATATCATGTAATCCTTTACTATCAAACGTTAAAAATTGTTTAAAATAGACAAATTATTAGCCATACCAAACCTTTAAATCCTTAAGATACTGCTAATGTAAACTTGATTTCACCTTTAGAGTGTCATCGATAAGACTGTGCTATCCCCGCAATTCACGGCGTTTATATAGCAAAAATTTTATAAATTGTGGAAATTCCGTAATTTACGTAATCTGATTGGTTAATTTCAAATCCTGCAAATTTTTTCGATCGATAATCAGTTCAGTCTAATTTACCTGTTGGAGCGATCAGACGTATTTTTCTTTGCTATCAAGGCAAATTTATATTTTCTGAAGTCTGCTCCTGATGTAACATGTGTAATAAAAAATAATTTAAAATAAAAGTATTTATTAATGAATAAGTTTATCAAAAATGAATATAGTTTAAGTACAGACTAATAAAAAGCAGAAATAATGATTATTTGATAAGAATTACTTGACATGTTTACATTAATGGTCATTCACCCATGTACTTAATCACATCAGGTTATCGAGGTCAACAGAAAGTGTTGAAATGTTTTGTGTATCAGTTTGGCATTTTATAGTAAAGGGATTTCAGTTTAAAAGTGAATATGATCGAGGAAATAATAAAATTAGTTTTCCATTTATACAATATATTATATGATTATAACGGAGGAATGATAGTTGGATTTAAAACAAAAGACGTATTTATATAACAGTTTGTATCGCCGAACATAATTAAATGAACTACTGGATAAATGTCATCTTTGTAAGAATAATACTATTCAATTCAATTAATATTATGATTTACTTATTTCAAAAGACTGCATATAACGCGACAATGTTTATAATATTTTCAGCATGGCGACTATAAATTTAAATCCGATTATTGACAAGTCTAAACTTGATAATGACACAGACAAGTTAACGCACGCCTTCATTGATTTAGCAATTATATTATGAATACTTTAAAAAAAAAAAATCCTCATAATTATTAAGATATTGTATACTAAGTAGTGCCACTAATAAGAACGATTTAATGATTTTAAAAGACAACAAGACATTTTGTACACTAATTCAATATGGCGGATTTATTGACACGTATCAACATGTTACAGGTCACTACGTACAATACTGGACAAGTTTAAACACGCATTCAATATTGATTTAATAATCAGAGATAAATAGCCGTAGGTGAATAAATAATACCAGAGCCATATAATACCATAATGATCTGTAAATACACACGTAGATGGGTTTTTCCTGTGTATCTATTTATAGGTTGGGAATTTTCATCAACTATAAAGAAAATATATATATATATATACTTATCCGTAATTAAAAACAAACGTAATTAATTACAATAAATAATGACCTTATCTAAAGTAATTAATTTAATTAATTAATGTCGTAATACTTAAATTGACGTCATTTATTAGGGAGGTTAACTCTGGGAGGTTAACCTCACTCCCATAGGGTTTGCATTAGCAAAAGGTCGCCAGAATGCCCACTTCCCCCACTACTATTAGATGTAACATAGATGTTGTATCGCTGCTTTGTTACTGTGCTGCTGAAAGAGTGGTCAGTGTTGGCGGCTTTACAGCACTTACAATTGCTTCTACCGCATTGTTTGTAACACCCAAATTTAGAAGTTTCTTGTTTCTTTACTTTTGATGTCACAAGTATGTCTTTGAGATTTTTGGGTCTGCGATAGACAATAACAGGAGGTGATGGAAATATTTCTTTTCACGGGTCGTCTTATCTTTGTATTCCATGAGGCTAGCTCGATCTTTTTCTTGGGCTTTATCAAAAGCGTCTGTGATGTTTTTGGTTTTATATCCTCTTGATTTCAGCTGTGTTTTTAGTTGTCCGAAACGATAGTTAAATTTGGATTCCGAGGAGCAAATTCGCTTTAGTCTGATGGCTTGACTGTAAGGTATACTCCTGGAGCAGTGTTTCGGATGACAACTTTTTGGAGAAAGGAACTGGTGTGTATCAGTTTTCTTTGTGTGGAGATCAGTTGTCATGACCCCGTTTTTTACAAATATGGTGGTGTCGAGAAAAGCAATTTTCTCGCTTGAAAATTCAGATGTAAATTTAATTTAATATATATATATATAACATCTGAAGATTTGTTTATTACTTCAAACTTATCTAAGTTATTGCACTTCCTTTGTTGAGAACGAATTCATAGAAACTCTTAGAAAATATCAGTATATTAGAAAAAAATTGAAGAAAACAATATATATATATTTTTAATAAAAATCTATCAGGAGTTGTCTCCCATAGACCTAAGACTATAAAATTATGCAATTTCTCCAGGTCCCAGTGGCATCCAAAATAACGTTATGTTTTGTCAATTACATGGTTTATAATCATGTTATTTTTCATTGCATTCATGATATACTAATAAATGTTTAATATATTAAACGAAAAAGTACCCATCCAATATGGGTGTACAAATACCTTTAATTATTAAAAAGAGGTTTTCCAACATCCATTTAGAGAATTGGATTTTTCACAATTTGTGGCACATGCATTTATTAATATCACCACTGAACTTAAATAAAGTTAATCTATTAAGGTTAATATATAATATAAGTACAATGTATATGTAAAATAAAACCGAACAACAATATGTTAAAAATCATGCATAAAGATATAAAAGATCACATGCTTACTTTGAAATTTATGTAAAAATCCCGATCACATGTTGTATATATTTACCATGCTTATAAGTATAGATAATGCATCATATTCCACAAACTTACCTGTAGTAGGAGCTACCGTTGTTGTCGTAGTTGTAGTTGTTATACCGTTAGACCAGTATTCGATCTCAAAACCTGTATCTCCGACCGTATTATCTGTCTCAAAGAAGATATACATCTCTCCAGTCGAACTTTCTAAAGTTGCACTGTGTGCTTTTCCACAACATGTTTTCAGCAATTCTGGACTGCTGGAGTTCGCCCCTGAAAAAGACATGTTACAATTTACAATACTATTTTACCTATATAAACAGCCTTGAAATACTAATACTCAAATTAAGTAACATTGAGAATGGAAATGGGGAATGTTTCAAAGAGACAACAACCCGACCATATAACAGACAACAGCAGAAGGTCACCAATAGGTCTTCAATGCAGCGTAAAATTCCCTAGTGAATGTTCTATTCATGCAAACTGTTTTCTCTAGATGCGTTCCTTTCTATAAAGATGTAAACTTATATAACATATCTGTATTAGTCCAACCTATTTCTTTAATTGTTTTTGAAATTTTTGTTGGATAGGACTTTACCTGTACCAGGTCCGTAAACAATAATGTATACTAGATCACTGAAAGGAACAACACACCAAATTCTGACCCTTGTCGGTAAAAACTAAATCAATAGCCACTACATTTTGTTCCTTTTCAAAGCTATCTTTGTTTACCGTCACTGTAGCATTTTATACCCCCCTTAATTACAGTTAAAAAAATGGGAGTATTTACCCATACATATTAAATGACAAATCAAGAGATACATATTCCCTTCAAACTTCCTCATTGTCAAACGCATGTATTTATCTTAAAATCGAGTGCATGGATCCGGATGTTTGCCTTTTGTATTGCTTTATAAATTATCTAACAGATAAAGAAATTAAAAAATGCTGTCATTTTGATTTATAGCAATAGTACCATTCATTTTGAATAAAAAAAGGAAGTTTACTGTGTGACAAAATTTCAACACAATCTAAGTACATATACTGTAACAGATATTTACCATCATACACGTAAAGGTAATCAAACAAACATACTCCTTTAGAATTTTCTATGAAACAAGTAGCAAAGTGTATTTTTATGGTGTGATTGATCCAGTTCGTTGTTAAATACCAGTCCTGAGTATAGTTCCTGCAAACAAAAATTGCAATTAATTGCATATGATCTGTTTTACACAAGTACATGTAGGAAACGCAAATTGAAGTTTTGATATGCGAATTCACCTATGGCACAAACTGGCCTAAAATATCAACTTTATCTTAAAATACCAAAACGGTCACCATTTGGTTCGTGAATGGGTCTATTTCAAAAGCCTTAATGCTAAATAAATCTGTTCTTTTCATAAACGTACATATTAATATTTTCAAATATGTCA
This sequence comes from Mytilus galloprovincialis, assembly GCF_965363235.1. NCBI lineage: Eukaryota > Metazoa > Mollusca > Bivalvia > Mytilida > Mytilidae > Mytilus > Mytilus galloprovincialis. The sequence continues at coordinate 25,948,884 of NC_134845.1, forward strand.
AAATATGACGATTTAGTGAAATTTTCATACCTAAAAGTTTTAGGAAAATCTTGGCTTCCAACTAAATTCATCATTATAATTAAAAGTTGTTTAGATCGTTGATGGCTACCAAGGTTAATTATGCCAAAACGATCAAACTTAATATGTATTATTTTTTTACCAAAATTTACCTTTAAATAAATACTAGAACACACCCGCGAAATCGCTGGCATATATTTAATAACAGGTTGTGAACTGTTGTAGGATGATTTTTTGAAAAAGATGGAAATTTCATAAAAGGTATCAAAAGCCCTCTCCCTTTTTCAAAAGTTCGATATTTCTTTCCTTACTGTTATAGTCAATTATTTTCGTGTTTCTGGCCTCAGATCAAATGTAATTATTCTTCTCCTTTGCTACAATGCATCTTTTGGTAAAAGTCAAATTAAATTAAAAATTTGCACCGCTTCAAACATGAAGTGAATGTAACTGCTTATATATAGACCATTATTAGTCTAATAAAATATGCTTCTAGGACAATCCATCAGTGTAATTTTCTTTTGAAAGCCTTATTAACATGCCATGGTTGAATATGAATCTTGTATGAATGAATAAAATGACTAAGGCTAACTCAATGGGGTTTTCGAAGGGGTCCTGATCCCGAAATCCCGGGCTTAAAACATGAAATCCCGAGATGCAGAATTTAAAGAAATTCATATCCCGAAATCCCGAAATCGAAAAATATATTTCCGGATCCCATAAGGATCAATCCCCTAGCCCCAATCCCGAGCTTTAAAACTCCAGATCCCGACGTTCTGAAAAAGGGTCTGATCCCTCTAATCTGCACCCTACTTTCATTTTTGCAAAATCACTACTTTCACTTTCAACAATAATTTTTTATGCCCCGTTTATGGGCATTATGTTTTCTAGTCTGTGCACCCGTGCGTTCGTTCGTTCGTTCGTCCGCCCGTTTGTCCCGCTTCAGGTTAAAGTTTTTGGTCAAGGTAGTTTTTGATGAAGTTGAAGTCCAATCAACCCGAGTGCCGATGTGGCATCCGTGTACTATGGACACATTCTTGTTTTCACATGTTTTACTTATTCTAATATATATATGCAACTGGTAGTAATCATTTCAAAGAAAACAGTATACAGAATACAGACAGTCTCTATATATTAAAGTAGTATAATCGTAGTTTACATGTAGATAAACGCGAAAAATAATTGTCCTCTCTAAGGAGGTATAATAGTTGTGAATTCTTGCGATCTAAACATCATGATATGGAGAACGCTCTGATTGGCTTATTTATTTTTCATTTTTGTTTTCTATTATACGATTGGTTGTACTTGTGCATGTTTCAAAACGGAAGTCTTGTCTTTGACTAAAAGTCAGTCTGATGACGGAATCAACATCCGGACTCCTTTTTTGTCGTTTTTTCTCCAAAAATAACTCAATCTAAATAATCATAAGAATGGATGACAAATGTGACTATGCATGTTACCCATAGAACACAGAGGCATGATGATTAATTTAACGTGGAAGGAAGAGAAGCAACACACAAAATGAGGTCTTCTCGTTTAATAGTATAGATAATGTTTATTTCAGAGCTTCGTACATTTTAAAGGAAGGTTTCGAAAAAATATATTTTGGTCTTAACAGTATTATCACAGGTATTTCTATGTGAAGTTATTTATTTTTTGGCTCGATTTATAAAAAAAACATCAAGCATTTAGGGCTAATTTAAACCCTTTCGTGAACCTTCTCCTTTGCAAATTAAAAGTACTAAACTTTAATATATATGTTTATTGCATACCCGTCAGGATAACGCACATGCCCATCATAGCCCGGATGTGAGGTAAATACGTTAATCAATGGCGTTGCTGTCAGGGATATCATACAGTTGCAGCATACTGAAAATAAAAAAATATAAATGTAATTACTATTTAAGACCGCGAAAAGTATATTAACTTCTTCAATCTAAAGTTTATCGAAGGTTTTCTAAATAGTTGAATTCCCTTCACATTTCCTATCCCCTTTTTTATTATTGTTTTATAATATTTAACCTTAACATATAGAAGTATCCTACGTGTTAGTTGGTAAAATTAAACTCACTAAAGATAGCAGACTTACAATTTGGTACGACAGTCGCGTTATAACTACACACGACTCATTGGTGCTCGAAACAAACAGATGTTGAGTCTATGTATTTACTTTTATCAAATGAGTTTCGTTCATATTTCGTCACCGTCGTATCTCGACTGATATTCTGTGTACTGAAACATATGTATAATGTTTAGGCAGGTGAGAAGAATTCAAGTCTATATAAGAATTTTCACTCGCTCAATTAACATTCCTCGCAAAGACCCTTACTGTAAAAAGTGAAATAACGAAAATACCGAACTCCAAAGAACATTATTAATGGAAATACCTGAGCCAAATTCCCAAATCAAAAGATCAAACACATCAACTGGATGATAATAACTACTATACTCCTGACTATAGATATTTTCTTATGTAGAAAATTTTGGATAAAACCTGGTTTTATAGCTAGCTTAATCTGGTTTTATAGCTACAAAATGTAGCTAAGCCTGATTGTATAGCTAGCTAAACCTCTCACTTGTATGACAGTCGTATAAAATTCCATTTTTTTGACAACGTATGTGAAAACAAACAAAAAGGCATGGTGTATTTGTTGATAATTCGTCTTTACTAACCTATCCATATATCACAGGTCCATAGGTAACACTTTTTTACCATTTTATTTCAATAGCTGTCACATGCATATCTTATATTACTATATAATGTTAAACTAACTTTTTAAAAATGAGAAATATCAAAACAATATTCCATCCGAAAAAAGAGTTTTTTATCATGTATGCGATAAATGTAATGTTTGTATTAATATATCTCAATATGACTTAACCAAGTGGGATTAATCAATGTCTAGTGACAGATATAAATATTATATAAGTCTTAAAACAATCAAACATTCAACATTGTATACTAGGGGAAATATTTTATACTTTAACCTATATATATACATCAGAATTTGAACATTTACCAATAAAAATGCCTCAAGTGTACATTAAGGAACTGAAATTTGAAAACATTTACGGAGATGGTAGTGTTAATTGAAATACAATATTGTTGTGTTATATTAAGCTCAACCTTTCAAAGAAAAAATTTGATACTACGTTCTTGTAAAGAATAAAATTTCAATTATAATTGATTTTAATATTACTTTCATCATTAATGACCCGTCAACATGCTTTATAAATGTCACGTTATATATTGGTATGTTGAATTAATCAATTGAGAATTGTTAGCATGTAAAATACTTCAAACTTTTGTTTATAGCTTTTTACAATTATTAAATGATTTAATTTTATCGTTATATTGATGACGATCATGCAGATTATTGACCATGGAAAGGTATGGTTTGGGTCCTCAATGCTCTTCAACTTTGTATTTATTTGTTTTTTTAATTATTTGAATCTGAGCGTCACTGATGAGTCTTCTGTAGACGAAACGCGCGTCTGTCGTATAAAATTATAATCCTGGTGCTTTTTATAACTATTATCTATTTTTAACAGACATGTAAGTGTCTTAACCTTCTTCGTCTATATGGCCATATGGTGTCCTACGGAAACCTTTTATTCCTGCTCATCTCGAGCGGCTAATTTTTTAAAACTTCTTTTACCTCATTAAACATAATTTTGAAAGTTGCAAGGTCACAGTACTAGTAGATTGTATTCACATAATAAACGAAAGATACCACAGAGACATTCAAACTAGTAAGTCGAGCACATACTGACAATGCCATTGCAGAAAAATAGATATAAAAGCGGGACGAAAGATACCAGAAGGACAGTCAAATGCATAAATTGAAAATAAACTGACAACGCCATGGTCAAAAAATAAAAAGACAAACAGACGAAATAATTGTACACAAGACACAGCATAGTATACTAAAGACTTAAGCAACACGAACACCACCAAAAACCGGGGGTGATCTCGGGTGCTCCGGAAGAGTAAACAGAACCTGCTCCACATGTGCACTCGTCGTGTTACTAATGTAATTGCAAATCCGGTAAATAGTCCAATTCGGTAGGTCACATTCTTGAAAAGGGACGGGTGCTGTAGCTACGACATAAGGAACATATCCGATATCATCTATGAAATGGTAATTCCATAACGGTCAACCAACTCGTGATGGCGTAGTTCTTCCTCGTCCCATTAAATATTCCCTGAATTCTTCCTCGTCCAATAAAATGTAAGTGGTTATTTTGACATAGACTTTGATAAGTCTGCCCCCTTCCGATTAGCAGTTATACGCTTAAAAAGCTTGGTGTTGGGTACAACCTCTAAAGTGTTATTGCGCGAGATATACTTTGCACCATCTAGTATGATTGAGGACGTTTAGATTAACTGACATAATATGTCATGAACATATCCTATGTGTTGGGAAAGGTGTCGCTCATGCAGTCTGCTAAAGGTCGGTGACCTGTTGCAAGACAAACACGATTAGATGAACAAATTGAAGATTTTAATTTTTTTTCAAATTCACACTGCTTGTAAACTTTATGACTTTTTCACCTGTTAAATAACATTATTTACGCATTATTATATTATTGTTGTTACACTTTAACATCTGCTTAAATATGAAAAAAGAGATAACTAAGTACAATGGTACATTCAACACTCTTATACATTATGACTATCGAATCATTCAAATTTGAAATGACTACAAAAGGATAAAGCAAAAATTATCTTTATAGTTCACCGAAATTTGATGACATATAAATGTAATATATAAATTTTGTAAATGGACTATTGATTGAAGTACGCAAGAAATTTTAAATAACCTTATTTGATAAACTGCATAACTTTAAGTTCAAATGTAGGACAGTATACAGTCAACTTATCTAACACTATTTGTCCTTAACAGAATGGCTAACTATTTTTAACTTTAATACAATTAAAAGGCTGATAAACTGAGTTTGCAATAAAATACATTATCTCATGTGGAGAGTTGTCTCATTGGCAATCATACCACATCTTCTTTTTTATATTATGTAAACCAAGCTTGTATCGAAGCAATGGTACAATGTATATGAAACTTTCAATTAAAAAGAACAAGACAAGAGTGTATGGTTAATGTAAAATAAATAGTCAAAACCATAGAAATGGGTTTAAAAACAGTGCAGAATTTCAAATCAGCAGAACTTTGATGTTATCATACAACTTAAATATTGAGGACCTAATATCATCGGCCTTTTGTCGAATGAAAAAAAGTTTTAAGCTAAATTTCAAGGTTTGCCGTTAGAATTTTTAAGAGTTTCCATTTTGCAGTTTTATGTAAAGAGTTATTTTTTCACCGCATACTGGAAATTCGATTTTAGAATTTGTTAAAATTGACTACAATGATTTAACTATTCATGTAAATAAATACATTCAATTTGTTGATTATAATTTAAAATTTAAACAACACAGGCATGTGAAAGCCAATAAAAATATTTGATTTCCTATAAAACAATCACATTTCCTTTTATCAGTCTTTGAATATAGTTGGATCATTAAACAAATATGAAATCACATGCCAAACTATAAAAAAGTCTATTATATATTACTTTTAGATGGCGATTGAATTTCATGCTTGCTGTATTGGAATCGAATCTTCAATTCATTTTTCAAAACTGCTGATCAAATGGGATAAAACAATGTTTCATTCTTTTATGTTTATGAATTTGAATTTATTGGGTAAAACAATTAGGATATTTTTTTTACAAAAGCTGTGTTAAAATAGCTGTTTTGATCGTATATAACATTGTATAACAATACATAATTTAGCAACAATACATAAACTAGTAGCTCCAAAGTCGATATAGACTTTTGAATGACTATATTTCGATTATAACTTTTGGTTGTGTTGTTGGGGTACTGCCTTCATGACGTTTTCATGCCTTTGTTTCAATCACATTGTGAAAATATATATCGGACGATGTACTGGGAGTCATAAGCTTTCTTACAGACTCTTTTCCTTTAAGTTTGGTGCAGAAATTTAATCTAATCTGAACATATAAGTATATGCTGCTGTACAAGACATGTTTCTTTGCATTGGTTTTCTGCGTCTTGTCAAATTATTTTTTATTTTACTATTCGATAATAGTTTTAGAAGTAACACCAGAGAATATAATACACTATAATGTCTTTGGTAACACACATGGGACGCTACTGTTAAATAAGAGGGGCGAAAGATAACAGAGGAACATTCAAACTCATAGATAAAAAATAAACTGACAACGCCATGGCTAAATAAAACAGACAAACAGACAAAAATAAACTGACAACGCCATGGCTAAATAAAACAGGCAAACAGACCAAAATAAACTGACAACGCCATGGCTAAATAAAGCAGGCAAACAGACAAAAATAAACTGACCACGCCATGGCTTAATAAAACAGGCAAACAGAAAAAAATAAACTGACCACGCCATGGCTAAATAAAACAGGCAAACAGACAAAAATAAACTGACAACGCCATGCCCAATAAAAAAGGGAAACAGACAAAAATAAACTTACAACGCCATGGCTAAATAAAACAGGCAAACAGACAAAAAATAAACTGACAACGTCATGGCTAAATAAAACAGGCAAACAGACAAAAATAAACTGACAACGCCATGGCTAAATAAAACAGGCAAACAGACCAAAAAAAACTGACAACGCCATGGCTTAATAAAACAGGCAAACAGACAAAATAAACTGACAACGCCATGGCTAAATAAAACAGGCAAACAGAAAAAATAAGCTGACAACGCCATGGCTAAATAAAAAAGGGAAACAGACAAAAATAAACTGACAACGCCATGGCTAAATAAAACAGGCAAACAGACAAAAATAAACTGACCACGCCATGGCAAAATAAAACAGGCAAACAGAAAAAAATAAACTGACCACGCCATGGCTAAATAAAACAGGCAAACAGACAAAAATAAACTGACAACGCCATGGCCCAATAAAAAAGGGAAACAGACAAAAATAAACTGACAACGTCATGGCAAAATAAAACAGGCAAACAGACAAAAATAAACTGACAACGCCATGGCTAAATAAAACAGGCAAACAGACCAAAATAAACTGACAACGCCATGGCCCAATAAAAAAGGGAAACAGACAAAAATAAACTGACAACGCCATGGCTAAATAAAACAGGCAAACAGACCAAAATAAACTGACAACGCCATGGCCCAATAAAAAAGGGAAACAGACAAAAATAAACTGACAACGCCATGGCTAAATAAAACAGGCAAACAGAAAAAAATAAGCTGACAACGCCATGGCCCAATAAAAAAGGGAAACAGACAAAAATAAACTGACAACGCCATGGCTAAATAAAACAGGCAAACAGACAAAAAATAAACTGACAACGTCATGGCTAAATAAAACAGGCAAACAGACAAAAATAAACTGACAACGCCATGGCTAAATAAAACAGGCAAACAGACCAAAATAAACTGACCACGCCATGGCTAAAAAAAACAGGCAAACAGACAAAAAGAAACTGACAACGCCATGGCTTAATAAAACAGGCAAACAGACAAAAATAAACTGACAACGCCATGGCTAAATTAAACAGGCAAAAAGACAATCAGGTAAAAGGTACCTTTTGGTGAACTATAGAATTATTTTTAGATTACTTATGGTCATTCTTGTTAAATGATTACACAAATGGTCATTTTTTATACTCATTTATTAACACATATCCACTGTGGGCCCTTATTCGCTGCTAAATTTAATACAATTTCTGTAGGAGTATAGATTGTTTGGGCGTCGTATATTGTTTATTTCCGGGCCAGAGATGGTCAGGGTTTTCATCGTCGTTGTTTAACATGAGTAACATGGTCGATGTATACACTTAGAATTATTTGTCTTTGTCGTTCAGATGTTTAAATTGTCATTTTATAACATTAGAAAACACCTTTAATTAAAATCAAAATCAATGGAATTACATAACATCACTGAAAAATCAATTTGACAAAATCGTCATAAATGTATTATACAGTATTATGTATGAAATTAAGACTGGATTTTATAATAAAAGCAATTACAGTGTCAATAAATAACCGCAAGTAAACTCAGTGACTCTTTGTGTGTGGCTTAAAAAGTAATAGAAAAGTTCATGATCTATGAACGGAACAAAAAGCAAAAGACGTCGCGTAGATTAACGGGTTTGTTTTAAAAAGAAAAGGGTCAATTATAAAGCTTTGAAAATAAAAAAAAAAAATAAATCTATAATATATCTAAATAACTATAACCTTTGAAAAAAGAAATTTGAATTTCTTTGAAGATGTTAAACTTATTATTTTTATTATTCCAGCGTCTCTATTTAATGAATCTATTTAACCTTATGCAGTTGTCATCATTTTTTTAACGATTAATTAAAAATTAGTACTGAAAGGTGATTATGTCTGTAGCAAGAATCAATTGATTATTTCAGAAGAGACAAAACGAAAAGTATGAGAAGTAACACATATCATATGGCGTAGTAACACGGACAAGATAATGTAAAAAAAATATACAAAAACAACAAAAATATCCATATGAAGCTTAGCCAGCTTATTCAAAAACATGGTAACATAGTTAAGAGTGTTTAATTTGTAATTGCATAAAAAAGTAAGAAGATTCCATCGACTCAAAGTTTTCTGAGTTTGACGAATGAATAACGGTATGTTAGAAAAGTGTCAGATCTTAAGGAGGAAACTTCTATAATTAACTGAAAAGCAAAGACAGATGGTCATTTAGAAATTAACATACATTGTATATTGAGTTAAAAAAAAAAAACCAAACTAAATCGTGTAGATAGTGTTTCATTATTTGTATTCTTGTTTATTCTTGTTCCAGTTGTATCTATTGAAAATCAAAGCGAAATAGACTCCTGCTGAGTCTGTAGGTCTTTAGATATAAATTGAAACATTTTTTTCACATTTTATATATTCGTTTGTAATGTGTTGTACTTTTAAAAATGTCTAAATGTTCAAATTAAACAAAACAATTAGTGTCATTATCCATTTATCATATGATATATATAACAATTCATGACAATGCTCTTGTAAAAGTTAAACTAATACATCAGCGATACAAAACAAGATCTTCCTAATTACGCAATAAAAGTCTATTCAAGTGCGCACGTTCGAAATAGTTCTAATTTATTAGTCTAGAATGAATAATCTTTTCGTTTTAAAGTAATCACAATGCGATTTGTGTTTTGTTCTAAGCCAGCAGGTGATCTGGTTCGTGGTCGTTGTAAGGGGTAGTTGCGTGGAAACCCGAAACAAGAAAGGTATCCACAATTTACATCAAATACGCAACACAAATATCAAAAGTTTTACTTTTTATTACTTTTTTAAGAAAAGTCAACATTAATCAAGTAATTTAATTTATAACAGCGTTTTGTAAATGGTGTTATAATAAATTTATTGAAAGACTGTTTTAATTTGGAATATTAAACAAATACTAGACGTGCATATTAAAGAAAGAACAAAGAAAATCTGTTATAAATTTCTCCTTATTGGGCATTGCTTTTAAGAGCTCAAAAAACTATTTCTCTTGAAAATAAATGGGTAAAAAATTCGCTATAGTCACATGAAAATAAACTTTATTATGAAGTCTTTGGTATGTAAAAAGCAGTTGAAGAAGAGAAATATCGTGCTAAATAAGCTTTTTATCGACTTTTATTTACACTTATTTAATCTTAAGTGCATTAAGCACTTATTACTTATTATGGAAACAAGATAAACAATTATCGCATTTGAAGGATCAATATTTTCCCACTTTAATCTAAAATGGCAATTATATATGACAGTATAAGTTGCTATATAATATTGATATTCAATTGAAGAATTAAATTAGAATTTAACCGATTTAAAAAGAGAATATGGACCAATTTGATGTCCATTAATACATTACAGCCCACGTGGCGTTAAGAAGTAAAATGTCCTTGCTAAATGACATCTTCTCGTTGTAAAATACTTTTTAACGATAATTTTTAACAAAAGGACACATATTTCTATCTTTTTGAATAAATATATCTCTGTATGAAATTAATCCAAGGTTTATTAGAAAAATCATGCATTTACTATCAGTTATTCGCTCACTAAGTACATTTTCACTGAAGTTTTATTTAAGAAATAAAAAACTCAATCTATGACATCACATCAAGGTTGTAGCCAACACTATACAAGTGGTTTTTGCCTTTGTATATTGTAATCGTTTAAGTTTCACAATCTATTGAAAGAAGAATGATTAGTTCTTAATATGGTTGTTGTTGAAACAGATTGTTGTCCAAAAGGTGTTTTTATGTTTTGTGGCATTTCAATGATAAAGTGGCTGTATGTATAAATGATCATAGTGTCGTTGATAATGTTTATTTTTCATTTAGACTCATAAAGTTGATGAAACATAATATTCAAAATGAAGATTCATTGCAAAGTAAACTTGGTCGTAGAACTTGGCCAATGAGACAACTGTCCACAGGAGACCAAAATGACACAGATATTTACAACTATAGGTCACCGTACGGCCTTAAACAATGAGCAAAGCCCATACCGCATAGTCAGCTATAAAGGGCCCAGATATGACAATGTAAAACAATTCATACAAGAAAACTAACGGCCTTATTTATATAAAAAAAAAAATGAACGAAAACAAATATTTAACACATAAACAAACGACAACCACTAAATTACAGGCTCCTGAATTGGGACTTAACCCTATATATGGTACAAATGGATACGACCCCTCACCCTAGTAAATCAAATATACAAGTCAATGAGTCCGTTTGAATTCATGAGGAAGCTACATGAAAGTCAATTGTTCTCTTCATATGATCACAATTACTGTTTCAAAGATATATGGCTAGCATGTCTGATCAAATATCATTCCCCTAAGACGGTTTAAACTTCCTGTCTTTTATACCAGTACATCCGAACCCATTACTTAACCATTAGATGCATTAGAGATTTTTTTCTTCTAGTCTTGACTATACATAAAATATTTTCTATTTGCTGTTATCAAATAATAATTACTATATATATCCCTTAATTAAATGTTAAGGAGACGAAAGTACGATACCCAGCAACGTATGTTGAACCAAAAAACACCAAAAGTGGGAATTTATTATTCTTATCTATAGCAAACTCTCATAAAAGAATTAGGTAGATATTAAAGTATCGCATCATTCATGAGAGTTCCAAGTAAAAAGTTAAAGAATGTACATAAGAAACTGGTATTCATCTGAACCTCTGATCTGGTAGTTCATAAATTATGTCAAACTTACTTAAGAGTACATCAAATTGATAACAGAAAGGCATGTTAGTTAATAGAAAATTGACAAACGACAAAATAGGAGATAAAGATTATAACAACTACTCTACATATCTATGAACAGTGTCTGTCTCCTATATATTAAATATACTTAGTGATAATAGATATAATATTTATACTGACAGTCATATCAATTCAACGTCTTTGATCCAAATTTTACACCAAGGGTGGTTAGTCTGAATTGATAGAGTTTATTGCAGCTTATTTAAGTAGCCGATTTATGATATACAGAGAGTTTTGAATCTTAATATAATGATAGAATATATAACCTTTTTGAGATACGTTAAAACAGATTTATAATAAGTCCAATTTAGCCATTTATGTCATAACATTTTTACTTTCGTCGGGATATCTGTTAAGTATTTGTGTATTTAGAACTAAAACACACTTTAAGAAAGGAAAGCACGTTTTCAAAAACAAAACAAACTTCTTGAAGACTTGTTAATCTGTGTTATTGAATTGACCTTCTAATATTCCTCTGTCAAATTAAAAAAAAAATGCTGCCAATCCGTTTGTACTACCGTGGCTAAAAGTGACTTTTTTACGATTTTCTTTTCGTTCCTTCAATTCACTTTTTGAGAAATTTGTAATTTAATTACTCGATTAAAAGTATTTTAGTTTAATGAAATCTATAATTCGTTTGACTAAAATAGAGTTCGTTTATTATTTTATTTCCCGGACTGTGTACCTCAGTCCGAAATTTACTACTCTTGCTTTGTAACCTTGTGCACGTAAATGTAGATAGTTCTTATCTTCCATCCAAATGTTCTAAAATGCCAACATTGTTTTTTAAGAAACCTTTATATACCAATTTGTAACATCCTGGAAGGGGGTGATTCCTGAATGTTTCAGAATTACTTTATAAAAGGAATGATAGGACCAACTAAGTATCCGATATTCTCAATTTTTTTATTGTCGGTTTTTTTTTCTGAATAGTTTTACACAAAGATATCTTAACTCTGTATAAGAAATACAAAGGATACACGTTTCTTATGAACAAAATAGATATACCCAAATAACTTTTAACTATTCGCTACTAACTGAAAATATCTTTCAATCAAAGAAATAAGAAGATGTGGTATGAGGTCCAATGTGACAAGTTGAACTCTCCGTTTAAATTTATAAAGTAAACCATTATACCGGTATGTCAAATACGGTCTTCTATATTGAGCCTTGGCTTACATCGACCAACAAGCTATAAAGGGCCCTAAAATGAATAGTATTAAAAATTCAAACAGGAAAACAAACGGTCTAATTTATATTAAAAAAAAAATGAAAAGCGAAAAACACTTTTGAATCACATGAACAAACGACAACCACTGAACAACAGTTTCTGACTTAGGACAAGTACAAACAAATGCAACAGGTTTAAATGTTTCAACAGGTGCCAATCTTCACCCTAACATGAAACAGAAGTGTAATATTACACCATAGAAAAACACACTAAAAATATCAAGTGAAATGGCTCAACTCGATCAAAAAGAAATATTAAAATAACAAGTACATTGAACAAATAAATTCGAGTTATAACACAATATGAAAACAATGTTAAAAAGACAACTATAACCTTAGACAAAATATTATGATTTGTTTTTAGGTCTACAAAATTAGGTCTACAAATTTTTTTTTGAGTGGAAACGGATCCCCCCCCCCCCCCCATAAAAAGAGAGAACAAATAAGAAGAAGAATACCGACATAACGTCATCGTGTGATTCGTATAGTCTATGCAATGATGTATTTCCCATTTGGTAATAGTGATAAATTAAGTTTTGAAAGCGCAATATAAAAAGAAAATTGAATGAGACATAAACACTTAAGTAAGAATCGAAGTTACGTACATGAAGATAAGCTCTTTCTTCGATTGTTTTTTATTATTATTATTATTATTAAACGAGCAGCGTAGATAAATACAGCCTCCTCTTTTTATGAGATATAGAGTATTTCAGTACAAGAAGGTAGTTTTAGAAATTGATCCCTATATGTCTGTTGGAGAAAGATCATAGTTTTTGTTAACTGTGAAACATTCCCCAATTTTGTACTGCTGGATTTGCTAAAAAAATTTCATACTAGATTGAGTTCGGTCCGTGTTAACCATTTACTAATAGTACTACTAAGATATTGTCTGCCAGCAGAAATAGATGAGAAATAGTACATTATTGTTTCTTTGAACTATTACTAGATGAGCAAAAACCATTAGTTTTTGACAAAAACTCATAGTGTTGAAATCTCGTATTATAGTTTCATAGGAACATAGTTCATTGCACTTGTATCTTTATTATATAACTATTTAAATACAATTGTATATTGTGTATAATATAACTTTATAATACTGTATGTACTTATAGATATGTTATAATTATTTTGAGGACTCTCAGGAAGATTAGTTTTAACTATTATAGGGATCATCCTCTTGAAATAAAGATTATTTATTTATTTATAGCTACCGCCATTATTTTTATTTCTTTTTAACAAAAGTGCACATGTAGCAATATGAGATGCACATGAAGACATCAGTCACAAATGTATTTCAATTATGAAAATACCGTAGATGCTATTTCCACATTCTTGAACAAAATAGTATCTACACAATCGTTTGTATTTTTTATTTCAAGACAAAATTTCTACATTATGTCAGTCAGACTCGAGATTGATTTTTGCGACCATCTTTCCAATTCAGTTTTAAATATCCAAACTTGAGTAGGTCTAGATATTTACCCCTAAGTGTATGAATCTTCGATCGTCGATTGTCGTCTAATTATTCCCGCGTCACACTGCCCCGATTTTTATATACGATGGATACCCGAATGCGAAAATTGTAAGTTCGTACTAAGTTGGTCCCGATCTCTTTAAAATACCAAAAAGTGACCGGAGCAAGTACGATGAATAACGAAGTCTATACGATGGTGCCATACTTATATACGATAGCAAAAGATGGACATACGAAGGTTAACCGAAGACGGGTATTTACGCTTCATATCTGAGCCGAAGCCTACACGATGGATCACGAAGGCCACACGATTGATTACGATGATAGCGCGATGGCCATACGATGTCTAAAAGACGTCGTGTACAGCTTACGATGCATTTAAATTATATGCGGAAGGCATCACGCGTTTTAAATAGTTTGATCAATATTGAATATATATTATACTGTACATTTAATTTCTGGTTTAATCATAAGACGGAAGACCGTGGGCTCGAAGGGTAAAACTTGACTCTGAGTCCTGCATATAATGCCACCAAAATCAGGGAGAGGTAAAGGAAGAGGAAGAGGAAGGGGTATGAGTCTAGCATGAAAGTACAAGACCAAAAGAAAAATAGATATAGAAGTTCGGAATCGGATACCCATAGCAAAGAGAAAAAGAGACAAAGAACTGGAAGTCCGATCGAAACTGAACAAGAAATTCATAAACAGGACCAAGAGCCCCAAAAGACGGAACAACAAGCGTCGACGCCTCTCCTAACTGATAGCAGACAATCTGATTCTTCTTCGTTCTTAACTGTCGTATTAGACTGACCAGTGTATATCGCGCATAGCACTTTAAATGTATTTTAGCGCGAAAATTAACTTACATTTAGCTGGATTTATTGCCGTCGTAGTTCCATCTTGTCGCCTTCGTGCTTTTATTCGATGGCAACACGATGGGATTACGAGGTATTCACGGAGTCGTGTTGCCATCGTAAGACCTTCGGGTAGCTTCGTGATTCATTCGTGTAGACATCGTAATGTCAAAACTGTCCGATGGAAACGATGGAAACACGAATGCAATACGATGTTCAAAGATGCATTCCCGGTGACATAACGATGGTGAGGATGGTGATACGAACTCAATACGAACCCTCAACATTGGACGCACCTTCGGGGATTTTTTAACATGTTAAAAAATTTATAACCCTTCACGAAGTTGTCCCCGAAGGCTAGAAACAGTTGCCGATGGTTCTACGATGGTTAAAGATGGCATTACGAATAGCCCGATCTGGATACGATCAGTCCCGATTTTGAAAATTTCCATAATCGTGTTGCCATCGGCGTAAAAATCGGGACAGTGTGACGCGGGCATAAACGTTAGCTGGTATCACACATTGTCTGCATTTGTCATCCTATTTTATCACTCTCAGACATCTTAAGTTTTGTGGATTATTTGATCGTGTTGAAATATAATAGCTTTACTATTTATCTTCAGTTACAATGCATTTCTCTAACGTTATTTACATTTGCAGTAGTTAATAATTTGTTCAATAACTGAGTAAATGTTTCCGTATGGTCTTATACTATAATCTCGTCTTAAAAAGTCGATTTTTAAAGTGGCACGATTCTTCATGTACCTTTTAAATTACACAATTACGCAACACTCAAGATGCCGTTTATCTGATTAAGTGACTTAAATCATGTATTCATTTATTTTCTTCTGTAAATGAAAAGATAATGAACCAAAGCAAATTATGGTGTCTCAACCTTGTAGGATATATGCATATTTTACAATGCCTTGTGCAAATCTTCCGTTACCGGGCATAACAGATAAGGAAACGGTTACGATAAAAACAATTATTTCAGAATTTAAATCTGAGACGTAAACTGAGAAAACTTAGTTGTTATTATTATATGTATCATATAAAGTATATTATTCGTTTGTATAAACCAATCAAAAAGTTTCGTTAGACCAGTTCCTCCAGAATTACCATACGTATATATTGTAACAGTAGCAACTGCTTATATTTAAGTACGTATTTATAGTTTAATCAAACGAAGCAGCCGATCTTACTAGGATATACCTGCTCAATTTTCAATACCTCCAGCGGGTTGGTAATGTATATGGGATTAATATTCCTTGACAGTAAATTGCATCATCACTATTTATTCAAACTTATTGCTTTACATGCATATGTATCTAAAGTACTAAGAAGCGTATAAATTAACAAAACACATGTCAAGCTCACCTGAATTAGTTTTCATATCTTACCTTTTTATTAAAGACAATTTGACAGTTATATTATACTATTTGTTTTTTTTTGCTACCTATTATAGACATCGAATATGATAACATTACACTTAATCAAATATAATGAATTGTATTCCATGCATTTAAGATAACTTTAAAAGTATAAATGCGAAATAAATTCAACCAAGGACGTGCTCATAATACTGAAATGTGTCAGGAGAAAACGAATAATGTCATGTTTGTATCTTTCCAGAGACTAATTATTTTTTCTTTGTTTTAAATGCATTTGTTGAATAGTTGCTGAGTAGATTATAACACGTCCTTTTCCATATCGACCTTTATATTGCTCGACCTAAATGATCCTCTGGTTGATACTATAGTCGATATGGACATAGTAATTTTTAGCTTATTTTGTTCCTTAACTGATGCTCTTTAAACTTAAAGTATCAATTTTACTTTCTTGACTTTTAAAATTTTACGTTACTAGTACAAAAGTCATCCTTAAAAATGAATCTAAATTTGATAGTCGAGAATATTTTTTATTCAATGTACATTCACACAACTCATCTTGTATGTAAGTACGAACAAATGTGCAATGCTATGACTTTGTTTGGCCACCTCAAAATGAAAAGGAGCTGTTGCTTTCCACTATTAGAGTCGGTATAAACGGGTATCCATAGACCTTCTTTTTAAAAAAATAGCTTGAAAGTAGTCATATTCATTTTGTTTTACCATATAGCGAATTGGCTTTTCCTGTAGTTTTTTACTGTCAAAATGTCCTTACTTTTCAGTAACAAATGGAGTTGAATAAAATTACATCAATATATTACAAACTTACTGGCCTTTGGTCTTCAATTGTGTGAAGCTTCAAAGAGTTTACCACCAATGTTTAATATGGATGAAACATTTGATCCCTAATACGCTTCCGTACAAACTCTCTAGATTACAAAGGTCAAAATTTAACTTTAAAAATAAAAATTTCGATATTTTAAAAGATGAAATTTTGAGTTCAAAGTCGAAATTTCGAGTTTTAAAAAAGTCGAAATTTTGAGTTTAAAAAAAGTCGAAATTTTGAGTTAAAAAAAGTCTGAATTTTGAGTTTAATTCGAGTTTAAAAAAGAGTCGAAATTTTGAGTTTGAAATAAGTCGAAATTTCGAGTTTTAAAAGAGTCGAAATTTTGAGTTTAAAGTTCGAATTTTAAAAAAGTCAAAATTTCGACTTTTCAAAAAGTCGAAATTTCAAGATTTTAGAATGACAAAATTTCAAGTTTAAGTCAAAATTTCGAGATTTGAAAAGTCAATATTTCAAGTTATAGTGAAAATTTCGAGATTTGAAATGTCAAAATATCGTCTTTGAAAAAAAACTTCACTGCCAATTTTATTTTTACTACATGTATGTCCCTAATACGCTTCTGTATCATGTCCCTAATACGCTTCCGTAGATTTACGACAGTATATTAACAAATGAAATGTGTTATATCATAATAATGAGGATTTAGAGATAGAGAATAATTTTTTAATCGCCTGTTTATATTTGTTTTTGAAATATTCAGGTATCTGTGTGGTACATGATGTACATGTATCTATAACCTTGTGAAATAGGTGTTTCTGTTAATGCAATGTGAAATTAACGTTTGCTTCATTACACATATTCTTAAAAACCTCCCTATGTCTAAATGTGACTTGTAACTGGTCTTATTATTGCATGGGCAACAATATGAATATCTGATGTGGACCATAAACTAAGCACACTTCCGGATCATTTGAGTTAACCCAAGTTAATGGAGTTGCTCAATCTTTGGTTTTCGGTGAAGAGATTTGTTATTTTGTTTGTCATTTCGTCGTTGTTGATTTGGACAAACTATTGCCTGTTGAACCGGCTTTATTATTATCGATCACCCATATGATATCCCTTCTTTCTTTTTGTGCAATGTGTAAAGGAAGCGACAGGAGAAACATGGCAATCTAAAAGGGGAAATTGAAAATTGAAATCCCATCTTGTTTCGTATTTTAATACCAATATAAACTTGCCTCTTAAATTTTCTACTTTGCAAAATCGAACCATTATTGTTGGTGGGCTGAAGGTTTTTTTGTCAAAATTGTTATGGATGTTAGAATGAAATTCATAACAGTGTAGCTATGGCCATTCATTGACTGGGGAAAATTAGGTAAACGTTCGTCTGTAATGCCCACTGCTCACGACGTACTTATCATAGAAATTTAATCTGTGAGGTCACCAAAGGTTCTAAACGCCTAAATAAAATATTTAAAAATAATAATCAGGAATAACCTTTGTAATTTGAAAATAAATAAAAATGGCCTTCAACACGGAGTCTTGGCTCACACCGAACAGCAAGCTATAAAGGTTGAATACTTAAAATTCTTTACTTGATTTTTTGTTATGGTTTGACCATCAATTTTCCTAATATGATATCGCACGTTCTTTCAGATTATTTTTTTTTACTTAATTGGCTTTAAAAGTTACAATGCATGATGTCGTCTGTTTATGTAGTTCATATGTGTTTTTCGTTTCTCGTTGGTTTTCCCGTTTGAATGGTTTTACACTAGTAGTTTTGGGGCCCTCTATAACTTGCTGTTCGGTGTGAGCCAAGGCTCCGTGTTGCAGGTCGTACCTTGACCTATAATGGTTTACTTTTATGAATTATTACTTGGGAGGAGAGTTGTCTCTTGGCACTCATACCACATCTTCCTATATCTATCTATATCTATACATTTTTTTTTCAACAAAAGAATACATCACAAGAATATAAGTTTTGTAAGAAACGTGAGAAATTGTGTTGGACTTGAAGATAAGGCAAAGTGACAAATATCTGAAAGAATGAATCGTTTTATGGTATTAAACAAAGAAATCAAATGATTTTTTAATTATCCAGAACTCTTCACAAACAAAACCCACATGTATACGCATTGAATAAATAGTAGGCCATTCTTAAATGATCACACCGTAGAAGTAGTTGTGCTCTTAATCAATGAGATATTTTGTGAATTAACCCCATCAACTTAAAAGTTTTTTTTACAATGGATAAACCTATTTTTTTATTATTATTAAATAATATCATCTCTGAACATTATTATTCTTATAAATGACACGGTTGTATGTGATGATTATAATAAATATTTAAAACAAATTCCTTTCAAGCTTTGTAAAAAGAAAGTTTCATTTTATGTATCGGAATGTGTAACAAGTGAATATTTCAATCCCCACTGGAAGGCCTCTGACAGACTGGGTGAGCATAAAATCATAGCCGTTGACAAACAAGTTACAACATACAAACGTTTTACTGTCGACCACACTGTTATGCAATTAATTCTAAAGGAAGAAAATCTTTCTTACTGGTACGATTGATTGACTTTATGCATTCAATATTATTTTACTGGTATTATGGTAACACGATACGGAATGGAATATCTTCTGGTTTCTATAATTTTTAGCACACAGGGACTTTCAATCGAGTTACGTCGGAATAAGAAATAAAGATTGTAGTCACCATTCTTTGTAATTTCAATAAAAAGCGTCAATTTTAGCGATAAATTCACTTAGTTATATAGAGACTGTCTTTTTTTAACAAATTTTTTTTTCAGTTTTTTTAATGGATGGCTATTTTCTTGTATACTGAAAAAGACTAAAAACTGAAAGAAAATCTAAGATTGTTTACTAAATCCATACATGCATAGAAAATATACAGCACCATTCTTGTTTTTGATACATTGTTTCAAAGTTGACAAATACGGTTAGGATTTGACAGAAAACGTGTAACGAGATCTGAATGACGTTCGTTATTTTATTTTCATCCTCCTTGTCGTAAATTTTCTAACAATTCAATTAAACATTCGACTGACTTTATTTTATTAGATCACTTGGCCCTTTGGCTTTTCTCATCACTTGGCGTCAGGCGTCCGGCGTCGTCGTCCGTCGTTGTTAACTTTTACAAAAATCTTCTCCTCTGAAAATTTAACAAAACTTGGCCACAATCATCATTTGGGTATCTTGTTTAAAAAATGTGTCCGGTTACCCAGTCAACCAACCGGTGACATCCCATTAGTCCGACAACCATTATTCCGACAGCCCATTACTCCGACAGCCCATTATTCCGACAGCCCATTACTCCGACAGCCCATTATTCCGACAATGCATCTGTCTTGTGTGTATGGGTAAATTTTCTCTAAAAAGACCAACCCTGTTCTCTTTAATATTTGGGGTTGTCCGTTTTGATTCCAATCATTCTTTCCATGCGGGATATTTGTGTCATTATATTGGAGTTGAAACACATGCTTATTTCAACGGCTCAGTCCTTATCCTCGACACAGACGACATCATACCATTATAAGATCCCCAAAAAAAGTTTTGCGGTCGTATTAAGACAAATATGACGGACAAGAACATTTCGGTAACTGAGTCTTCTACTTAAATAGTCATGAGGAAAAGTGATATCTGGTCAGTGACTGTATATGACATAGAAATATACAGTCAACGCAGTTTGACTGGTAAGAAATCTTAGACAATGTGTGACATTCTTGTCCTGCTTGTGTCTTTGGCAAATTGTATAATTGTAAAAACTTAGTACATAATGTGTTTTAAACCTGACACTTATTTTTCATTTAAAGATTGTGTTCAAGAAGAAAACTATTTAGAT
Source organism: Mytilus galloprovincialis (assembly GCF_965363235.1). Classification (NCBI taxonomy): domain Eukaryota; kingdom Metazoa; phylum Mollusca; class Bivalvia; order Mytilida; family Mytilidae; genus Mytilus; species Mytilus galloprovincialis. The sequence continues at coordinate 25,969,838 of NC_134845.1, forward strand.
ATCATTGATTTTAAGAAAGGTACTTCATATGTTAATTAAGAATCGGTGCTCACCCATTACATAAAGAATTGAAAATGTCAGATACTCAAACAATCGTATTGTACAGCTGATAAATTTGAGAATGAGCGTAATTTTTCAATCGAATGCTCACGTCATAATAATTTGAGGGAGGAACTCCTTTAGCATATATCTAACACATGTCAGAACTTTAAAAAGTTAAATCAATTTTCGATGTTTAATAACACAAGAAAACTTTTCTATTAAGGGGGAATAATGATGATTATATTGTTAGTTCTTTTTAATTATATAGTGCATGTCTTGATAAGGACTGTTATTTGATATCAATGTGTTAGTTGAGGTTTTTTTCTATTTTGTTTTGTTTTGGCTCCGATTGTGACTGAGGCTTAATATATGTTGCTATAAAAATAATTATATAATATTAGTATTGTAAAGTCTTAATGTTGACCCAATCATTATACCGCCGCTTCGAAAAAGCGGGGCTTACTGTTTTGCCTCTGTCTGTCCGTCCGTCCAACCGTCCGTCCGTCAGTTAGTCAGTCAGTTCATCAGTCCGTCCCATGAATATTTTCGTTGCATTTTTTTCATGAACTACAATACAAGGATTTCTGAAAGGTTTATTGAAGTCGGCTGTATCGTTTGATGCGTTTTCAGATTCATTGTCAACAACTTCCTGTTTACCGAACACTTTTCACATGACGGCCAAGTTAAAAATGTTCGTCACATTGTTCTCAGAAACTACAATACAATGATTTCTGAAATTTGGTTTCAAGGTTTATATAGGTCAGCTATACTGCGTGATGCTTTTTCAGATTCATAACTCAACAGCGAAATTTTTGAATCATCAGTAGCTCGCACCATCACTGGTTGTTCTTGATTTATATGCTCTTTATAGATCCTTTAATTTGGGAAATGAAATATTCTTTCTGTTCTATTCTATATACAGATTTCGAATTGAGTATATAGAAAGTATTCGAACTACCTAAGCCTTATTTTATATATACGGAGTTATTTTTTAAAATATGTGATTACATATTTAAACATATTTACAGACAGACAAATTTTATTTTACCCTAATACCCTGATACTTGACTTGACAAGTGTCGGACTTATGGGTTGTCGGAGTATTAGGCTGTCGGAGCAATGGGTTGTCGGAGCAATGGGTTGTCGGGCAATTGGGTTGTCAGATTAATGGGTTGTCGGACCAATGGGCTGTCGGACTAATGGGCTGTCGGAATAATGGCGTGTAACAAACCAAGATGGTCGCCATGGCTAAAAATAGAACATAGGGGTACAATGTAGATTTTGGCTTATAACTCTTAAACCAAAGCATTTAGAGCAAATCTGTCAGTGTCAACTTGTTTATCAAGTCAATATCTATCTGCTGTAAAAATTGTAGATAAATTATTGGGCAATTGGTTGTTGGGTTGCTGCTCCCAATGGGTAAGTTTTAAAGAAAAATTCCTGTTTTTGGTTATTAATTTAAATACTATTATAGATAGGGATAAATTGTAAACAGCAATAATGTTCTGTACAGTATGATCTACAAATAAGTCAACATGACTAAATTGGTCAGTTGACCCCATAAGGAGTTATTGCCCTTTATAGTCAATTCTTTTCATTAATTTTGTAAATTTTTGTAAATTTTTACAAAATATTTTCCTCTATAACTAAAAGGCCAAGTTTATTATAGAAAGAGAAAATTTTAAGTAGCAAGAATGTTCAGTAAAGTAAGATCTACAAACACATCACCATCACTAAAACACTATTTTGTCATGAATTCATCTGTGTTCTTTGTTTAATATGCACATAGACCAAGGTAAGCGACACAGGCTCTTCAGTCTCTAGTTTAGTCTTAACAAGGTGCATATTTTTTGTTAGCTTTTTAGTACGGAATCTTCTACTTAACCCCACCAAACTGGACAATCGTGATGTCACCGATGTGTCCATGAATGAATAACATAAAGTGCTAAACAAATTTGATTTTGAAAACAGTGATGTTGAATCATAATTTGAATTGATTGAATGGTGGTTGCTTATCGTCCAGTAGCAAATATTTCTCTTGTTCCATACCAACCCATGTATCAACATGTTTTTGGTAATGAAGATATGTAGAATACTTTAATGTTTTATAAAGTTTGCAATTGCAGATATAAAATAAACATCTAAGAAATGCAACTGACCAAAAGTAGTTACATGCATTTAGACCTACATGTATGTCTGCATAAGAAAACGTCTGTACCAAATCAGGAATATAACGGTTGTTATCACTTTGTTTGATGTCTTTGAGCTTTTGATTTTGCCATTTGATCAGAAATTTTCCGTTTTAAATATTCCTCGCAGTTCAGTATTTTTGTGATTTAAAATTTTTTCCCACTTAAAATGACGAAATAATCTAGTTGTTGGTTAGGAGGTGATTAGGAAACGTCTGTGATATATACACATAAAAAGAGGTTATATGAATCCATTAACGGTTTGCTTTCAAAATTTAGAATCAATCAACTGTTTTTGTGATAAAAGTAAAAGCTATAATAAAACATAATTGTATTATATAACTGTATATTTAATTTATACTTATCATCATTAATTGTATTTCTTTCTTTTAAGATTATGTCATTTGTAAACATTGACAACGCAATTTACTGATGACACGCGCAAAGCAAACTAAATCTGATCATACGTGTCTGTGTGCCTTCAATTACTCATGAAAAAAAAAAAAAACATTCTATCGGGACTGCAACTAGATTATGCACTTTGTCTATCCTCTTAATTTTAAATACTGCAATTACATCATACATTAACGGGTCGATTAGTTATTTAAGTTAACCAGTAAATGAATGAATAATATGTCATCGGCTGTTGATTATAATCTTTAGATTTAAGTAGAGATGTAGAGCGAAAAAGAAAAATCGACATTAGAAATTTAAAGTGTACATGTATATCTTTATACGAAATAAAATTGTGAATTGAAATGTGGAATTTGTCAAAGAGACAACAATCCGACAAAAGAGCAGAAAGAAGCCGAAGAACACCAGTAGGGGTTTAACACAGGCAAAGAAATCCAACACCTGCGTTTCAGCTGGCCCCATAACAAAAGTGTGTACTACATGTACTTCAGTGATTATGGACGTCATATATACTAAACTTTAAAACATAAAAATGATCTGAAATTAAAACTCATACGACATCAACAATGGCCAGAGGCTCCTCACTTGGAACAGGCGCAAAAATGCAGCGGAATTAAACATGTTTTGTGAAGCCTCAAACCCCCTTCCCCGATGTCAGAATAAGTTAAAAAAAAAGGAACAAAACAAATGACACTGATATATAAATTAACTAAGGACTATTAGCAATCATGCCAGCTCCAATTAATCTGACTGAAAGATTGTGTCTTCATCATATGAAAATTTAGCACCATTCCTCCTTTTAGGGGGTGATAATTAGTATCATACTATCATAAAATAAATAAGAAGAAAATAACCCGTATCATACCAGCAAATGACATGATTTTATGTTGTCTTTTTTTAAATATTGGTATATGATATATAAAACTGATAAAAAAAAAAAAACACAACCAAATATTACAGATTGTACACAAGACTACACCAATCATCAGAGCCCGACTCCTCGAGAAAAAATTGATTTATTTACAAACAGCAATAGATCCAAATAGACTTACAACATAAGATCCAAATAGAAAAGCGAACACTATCGTTGGGTTAAAACAGTAAATGTAGTATAAAGAACCTGTAGCTAACAACATGATGGTCACTTATCTAAACAAGAAACATAAAAGACGGCACATTATTTGGAAGCAGGATCAGTATCTTCTTCCGACCACAGGACAAATCATGAGGTACCTAAAACTATTAAAAGTACTGCCGCTAAAGAAAAAAAATAAAGAGATAATACTCTTAACCGGTTCCACTGTGTTTCATGATAGGTTCAAATTACAACATTCTTAACCGGTTCCACGAGGTTTCTTGATAAAATCAAAATGAATGAATAGTATTTGTATATGTGAGAGGCATGTCATTATCAAATTAAAGTTTATAATAAGACAGCCATATTTCTTGAATTAGCTAGCATGAAACGTCTGGAGCCTTATCTGTTTAAAAATGTTAGAATGTTTCTTTTTTCTTTTTTTATTTTCTATAAAAGGTGAGATGATTAGAAAATATTCTTTAATAAGAATTATTATATCTACAATAACTGTTACAGATTAGAAGCTGATTAAAGCATTAATTGTTTAGTTACTACTAATATTCAAAATTAAAGTCTATTAGATTCGGCGTGGGACGTTTGCGCTTTTTCATAGGACATTTGCGCTTATTATTATGGACACTTGCGCTTCAAATCATAGGACATTTGCGCTTTTTAAAAAAGGACATTTGCGCTTTTAACAAAGGACATTTGCGCTTTTGCAATATTTGATTTATTTTTCTTTAATCCGGGCTTTGGACTGACATGTGTGACCTGGCAGAGTTTAAGTAATATTTGTTTAAGTTTAAAGTTGACAGGGGTGCTTATTCATCAATATTACGAATCCTAATGTATTTTACATACTGTTGCTCTTCAAAAAGAGAAAAATAGCAGGAGGATTCGAAACTGTCCACTTTAGTGGGAAGGGAAGAATTCTATACCATTTCTCGTACTAATGACAAATATAAGTTAAATTTATTAAAATAATAATAACTTCTCATTAAAATTACAGGTAGACGACTGTAGGTAAAAAGCGCAAATGTCCAGTCAATTTAATACAGGTGAATCAAAATTTAAAGCGCAAATGTCCATAGTATTTAAAGCGCAAATGTCCATAGTATTTAAAGCGCAAATGTCCTATCGTTTTACAGGTAAAAAAGCGCAAAACATTAGATTAACAGTAAGCCACATTCACTAGAATATATACAACCAAACTGAATACAGGTTGTGAAATGTTCTAGCTGCGAATACGTAGCTCTTAATGTCCTATTGATGATATGCGGAATTTCAAAGGACAACAGAACTATACGTTTTCGCAGCTAGAAATGTTCATGCCGTAGAATAGGAAATAGGATCAGATTAATCATAAAAGAAAACATTTTTTATGGAAATGTTGGATTGTCATATGTTTTTTCCAGTATGGTTATATCTCAAAATGAACTGTTTGTCGCAATTTGAAGAAAAAACAGAACCTTATTAAAGATGCACAGTACATGATTGTAGTTCATATTGGTGTACTAACGTCTTGTCAAAAGTGTATATTAATTTCTATATTTTAAATATTGACGTCCTATAAAAGTAAACTGTTTTTCTTTTCACAAAAGTGAATACATTCAGTTTGAGAAGCACTCTCTATTCAACATTAATGTAACATTAATGACAAGTTATAAGATAATGTTTTCAGCCTCTTTCTAACATTATTGTTACACTTTAATATTTTTATTGGACGGTCTTTTGTGGGCAGGTTAACAATTTTATAGGGTTGATAGGATAATTATACTGCGATGAATGTATGTATCATTATTTAGCGCTGTGTTAAATCCAACATCACTAAATCACGAATCCTTGAACCAGACCCATAGTAACATATATATCATAAGTTAATGTGTTACGAAAACTTCACTTTGATCACAGTTTAATGTTTTAAAAGTAACTGTAGGTTGTACACTTTTCATTTACTGCTATGATTTCTTGACTATTAATGACCATAGTAATATAGTATTATTAAGCAGTTTGTCCATATACATCAATATATAAACAAATCAGTTAACATTTATAATATGATGAACACTTTTACATTTCAAACAGTTTGCAAATGCGGAGAATAATGCAGATAATAAAACATCTTTGAAATACACAAAAAAAAAAAAAAAATGGTGTTTAGATCCTAAACACATTTCTAAGCACATCTTTTTGCGACTTTTTTGTACATGTTTAGGTCTAAACGTGTCAACTACAATGTGTTTAGGATTGTGTTTATAATCATGTTATTATGCTTAGAAATATGTCTTTAATTTCTGTACACTTTCATTTTTAAACGTGTTTAAATTCAAGTCATGTTTAGATATTATGTGCTTACTGAGGATGTGTTTAGAAATTAAACACAATCCTTAACACGTTTAGATCTAAACACGTAACACAAGTGTTTAATTTCTATGCACGATTTTTACAGAGTACACTTGTTTAAGTTATATATATAGAACATCGTTGTCTTTTATGAACTTGTGCTCATTTTAAATGATAAAATAATCAATTAATTGTATTCAGTAGATATAGTTACGGTAAATTTCAATGAATCAGCAACCCAACATCACTTATCTTCAAAGGATAACATGTAAAGGCTAATAGACAAATAACTGAGCATATAAAATACAAAATAAAAAAGATTAATTAGATATAGGAAGATGTGGTGTGAGTGCCAATGAGACAACTCTCCATCCAAATAACAATTTAAAAAAAGTAAACGATTATAAGACTGAGCTTATAATCGTTCCTCTCTTATTTTAGATCAGTGGACACACACAATATACAGAAAATCACAAACAGTGTACTCGCATAATTAAATACGGCGATGTGTAATTTTAACCAACGATACAACTATCCATTAGACTAACATGATGTACACGCAAACAACTGTTAGTTAGCAATGAGCAAAACACATACAGCATAGTAAATTATAGAAGGTTCCGACATCAATTAAAATTGTGAAAGAAAATGGGGAATGTGTCAAATCGACAACAGCCCGACCATAAAGCAGACAACAGCCGAAGAATTTACCATATTTACAACGTTATAGTAATAGAACAATATCATTGTTCTTTTCATCTCAGTCTGCATATCTGTTGACATAAGCGTGTACCGATGTGAACATAAAATTTTACCCGATTTTTCAAAGTGTTAATAGGAGTTCAATAATTTGTTTTAGGGAAAAATAAGTTTTTATACATTTCGGGAATGTATTCTATTTAAATGTCATTCAAATGGGAGGTTTAGCTAGCTATAAAACAAGGTTTTACTAATCATTATCTTCGAAAAATGCCAGTAACAAATAAAGAAAATGACAGTTGTTTTTCGCTCGTTCCGCCAATGATTGATAACGTTAGATGAAGGCATTTTTACGGACTATTTTCTTACTTTTACAGGTATAAGTAAATATAGGGAGAAGTGGTATGATTGCAAATAAGACAACTATTTACCAACACTCAGTCTGCTAAAATGATGTGGATGTAATGTTAGCAACTATACTTCGTCTTACGGCCTTCTATGATTAGCAAAACCAGTACAGTATAGTCAGGTATAAAAAAGTAAGATAACATTAAGCTATAACCGTACTGAAAAGGCATTTCCTTATGTAGACCATGGTAGTTTAAACGTTTTGATGACAAAATGTTAGAAATTCAAACAAGAAATACTAGACTTGATTTATGTCTAAAACTAAGAGTAAACGAAAAAAATATGACTGACAGAAACCAACGAACACTATACTCCCTTAACATCATACTTCCGACTTGAAACTGTCACAAGGATTAATCACGTTTGCTAGCTCCAAATTCTCACCTTACTTGGGTCAGCGATATAATAGCACCAAACAGGAACAAGCTGTTATGATCTTTTTAAATTGGTCTGACTCTTCAGATCGATATGTGGCAAAAGCAAAGCACCAACACAAATACAAAAATAAAAAAAATGTCGATCTAATAGTCAATTACTGTATATGATTTTTCTAAAATTGATGAAATATTTGTGCAATGTAGTTATAAAATTGGTGTTTTAAAATAACATGCATATTATATAAGATAGAAATCGACGAGGAGGTACAAATACAATGATATAACTAGATAACGTATCATGTCATATCATAACTTTGGTTTTTTATAAGTATATATATTTTCATATTCAATTAACTTACCTATTTGTGACAAAAGCAAAGCAAATCCAACAAAATACATTTTTGTTCTTCGGTTATTTCGACAGATTATTGATCGTCTTTTATCATTTTAACTTTTGTGTAGTACATGTAACTTAATTTGATTAATTTTAATCAAAGCTGCAACAGTAAAAACTTTAAAACTATCTCAGATAAGTCTTTGATTGGTTGATTGTATCGAACTGAACTCTTATAGCTAGCAACGTTGAAATGATGAAGAGTTTGTAAAAAAGTCCGGGGTATCCAGCCAGGTTATATCAATTTCTCGCTTTGTCTTTCATAAAAGTTATTAAATAAATTACATCAATAAACCCATTTGAAGTCCATTTGTATTATATACTTAAGAAAATCAATACGTATGTCCATCGAGGAAGAGGTAAAATTTGACAATGTGTATTATGTATAGTTTATAAAGCATCTATATTTAAGTATTGTAAAGTTAACTTTGAAAATATCGTAAGCACGTGTTAAATTATTCAAATTTACGAGAGGTACATATATGTTGAAATGAGTTTCTGATTGTATCTCGAGGATTGTATCATGCGTATTTCTGTGACAAATGTAGCATAGCTTTCCACCTTTGTTGTACTATTGAATAGAGATGAACTGACGTATGTTCTTATGAAATAACCCCGTTTATTTGGGACAGTATTGTTATTAATAATGTTTAAATGCTAAACATTTTGGCCAGTAATTCAGGCGAAATTTTAAAAAAATCAGCAGAGTTGGAGGTTTTTATATTTGAAGGAAAAATGTACTTACCCTTCAAACTTTTAGTTAGCATGATAATTTTTAAACAAAATCTTAAAAGATCGATTAAAAAAAGGCTGAAAAAAAAACGCACATAAAAGCCTCAAACTGTATTTTACTACTGTACAATCTATGTCGGGGTAAATGCACACAACTGTGACAAATACTTACAAATTAGTATTATGTTATTTATACTTTTTGAATGTTCCATAATACAACTGATAATAAAATGTACATAATACTACTCTATAATTGAAATATACGTATGCTACTAGTGCAAAATATCAAATTATCCAAGAAACAAACAAAATAAGTATATAAAGAATACGCTTTGCTACTCAATGAAGACAAAAGAACACTAAAAAGACCTACACAATTATGCACACAAACCTTAACAAGTCAACAATATCAAAACATAACATAAAATTATTCCCCGAAAAGTAGTTTATTTACATGAATGGGTGGACTAATTTGCAAAAATCATTAAAGTCACAGGTAAATAATATATAGCAATTATATATTTATAAATACGACACAATGAAAGTCAACAGAGAACTTGTAACATGATATAATGCTGATTAAATATATGATATCTTATTTTCTATGCAGCCTTCAGATAATTAAATAGTTTTATGTTTGGAGTTTTTGTTTTCTGAATTTAATATTTGATGTAGTTTATGGAAACCCAACATATACCCTCTCGACACTTACCAAAGAGGCAATCCTGGATAATCATAGGTCTGTTCTATGTTCCTTTGGAATTTCAACCAAAGATGACGAACTGGATCTCCCATCACTGTATTGGATTCCTAAACTGCATAAATGTCCTTACAAACAATGGTATATTGCTCGGTCTTCCAAGTGCTCTACGAAATCTCTTTCTAAATTATTAACATCTATTTTATCAGCAATCAAAGACGGGCTTCCAAGTTATTGTGAAACTGCCTATTCTAGAGGTGGTGTGCATCAGATGAGGATACTTAAAAAGTCCAAAGATCTTTTGGAGTACTTACAATCTAACTCTCTTTCATCTTGTAAAAGTATTAAAACATTTGACTTTTCTACACTTTATACAAGTATTCCACATTCCAAACTAAAAAACAAATCGATAGAGTTAGTATTGCTTTGTTTCATAAAAAAGAATGACCAACGAAGATACAAGTACAAATGTATCTAGTCTTAGGAAGGGATAAATCCTACTTTGTAAAGGATCACTCTGATTCAATCAAAAAATTCTCTGAAACTGACATTATCAAGATGCTTGATTTCTTGATTGACAACATATTTGTTACGTTCGGAGGACGTGTTTTTCAACAGGCTATCGGCATTCCAATGGGAACGAATTGTGCCCCTCTTCTTGCCGACTTGTTTCTTTATTACTATGAGGCTGACTTCATACAGGAACTTCTTAGGAAGAAAGATAAGAAGTTAGCAAAATCCATTAACTCTACTTTCCGCTATATAGATGATGTTCTGTCACTAAATAATTCAATTTGGTGACTATGTCGAACGCATATATCCCATTGAACTTATTGAATATTTTTCCTAAATATTCAATGACTAATTTAAGGCATACTTAATTGAAGCTGTTGATTGAGTAAATTGTTAACAGCAAAAGTGCAATAAAACTTTGATTAATTAAAAAAAAAAACAAAAAAAAACCAAAAAAACAAATATCTCATTGAACTAGAAATAAAGGATACAACAGATAGAGTTAAGTCGGCCTCATATCTTGATTTCATCTAGAAAGTGACAATGAGGGTCGATAGAAAACAAAACTGTACGACAAAAGAGATGATTTCAGCTTTCCAATTGTGAACTTTCCATTTCTAAGCAGCAACATTCCAGCAGCACCTGCATACGGTGTATATATCCAATTGATACGATATTCTCGTGCTTGCATTTCCTATCATGATTTTCTTGATAGAGGGTTGTTGTTCACAATGAAGCTATTAAATCAAGAGTTCGAAATGGTGAAGTTGGAATCATTTCTTCGTAAATTTTACGGACGCCATCACGAGTTGGTTAACCGTTTCACAAATGATATCGGATATGTTCCTAACGTCGTAACAACAATCCCCTTCCCTTTCATAAATGTGACCTACCGAATTAAACTATTTACCGGATTTGTTATCTCATAAGCAACGCGACGGGTGCCACATGTGGAGCAGGATCTGCTTACCCTTTTTTTGCAATTAGCAATGTTAATGGTATGCGCTGAACACATTGCAGTTTCAAATTACTAAATGTTTGACCTAACATTTTTGTTGAAAGTTTTGCAGTCTAAATTAGGGAGTAATAACAGGCGTCATGTTCAGGAAAGGAAAGCTTGGCAAGCAACATCCGTCGTTTTTCAAAATGGCTAAAGCCCTTGATTGGTCAGACTCGGTGATGGGTCCAAAAACAAATGACTTGTAGACACAAGAACGTACTATATTTCCGAAGTATAATTCCTAGACTGTAACTGGTGCAAAGTCAAAATGTATATAATATAACTCTTTTAATGAAAAGAATTTGAATTGTTTCCTCTAATAGTGTTTTGCTATAATACTATGACATTTAGCATTTATCTATGAGTTATAAACTAAAGACTAGTGTTGTCAGGTATATGCATTGTATGTTTACTGAAGACCTCCTAGTAATTGTCTGTACGAGGAAAAGAGATAAAGACGCTATAACATAGATAAAATGATAGTTTTCTAATGAGTCATTGAATTCTGAGTGATATGCATTCACCCCGATATTATTTTTTTTAAATGTATGTATATACTGTTTCTCAAACTTGACAGTACCGAACACTGTTCCGTGGTTTACAACCTTATCATGAATCAGCATTTCTATTCAAAATAATAAAATCGTTATCATCTAATGGTTTACACAGATCCGTTAGAATGGATACTATTTAAAATACATGAAGGTTAGAAAAAAATCTTGTTCAATCATGAAAAAAGTTCGAACCTAATAAACGATAACTTAATTAATGGCTCGTTGAAAGATTTGAATTATTCAGGTTCAGATTCAATAATTCAGACAAATGTTGCCAGGAACTCAATGGGATTGGCTCATTGTCAACAAACAATGATACCGAACATTCCATTGTAAATACCAGTACAGATATGCAGGTCTGATTTCTCATAGAAGAATAGAAGAAATCAATTAAACATTTATATGATAGAATTGTGTTTTAGAAGTATAAACTTTTATAAAGCGTGACAGTATCGGAAAAACACTAACAGTATGCTTACATTACAAAACAGTTATGGTTATGTTTTAAAAAAAGTAAAGAATTATAGATCGAACAATTTGACAACCTTTTTTTTAAATTTTTTTTTTAAAGACAACCATTTTCAAAGACTTTGATTATCAAAAAAAGATGTGGTGTATTTAACAGTATATTATATCGTTTAATCTATTAATATTATACGACACATTTTTCTATAGACATTTTAAGTTCGACGTTACGGTTATTTTTGTAGTTCTTAAAAACGGACATATCATTTTTTTTCTTTCTTCGTATACTGGGTTCTTACTTACTACTCAACCCTAACAAATTCTTACAACATCCTTTCTGACCAGTAAGGTATTTAGTTCCATTATTGATTAACTTTGAAAAAAAGAATTATATACTGTAGTACTTGCTTTTTAATCTTTATGTCAAATTGTACCCATTTAACGGTGATTAATTTGAAACAATATTTTAAAATACATTCCGCCATGCTGTGTTTGTTTGATTTCAACATCTAATTTTTAAGATATTCTTCTGTCATTCAGTGTACCATCTGTAATCAGCAGTTATACATTGTACGTATAATCTATGATTAATAAATATAATTCATATATCACAATTGTAATCAGATAAAAGAAAAAGAGCGTGATACATACAATCAGTCTTTTTTAGTCAGTACTTCTTTGTTAACACGAATAACAAATTATATTAAATTGTCATAATTATAAACTGGACTCAAAACACCTTATATAGTTGTATTTGACAAAAAAATTTCAGCACTCTTCAATTTTGTACTTTATTTAGAATTTTTAGCTGGTTTGATTCGAGCTTCACTGTTGAGACGTTTGTAGTCGAAACGCGTGTCTGGCCTACACAATTTCAATCCTGGTGTCTATGATGAGTTTATTTTAATACGATGATAAGATGTTTGTCCTGTAGAATACAGATAAAATTGAATAGATGGCACACACTCGGATCAGTTTATATATTTCTGATGATAACTTTGTACAAACTGTTTCGCTCGTTTAGTCATTTCTAATGGGCGGATAATTTTATTGCGCTGCTTTTGCAGTTGTATGTATTGCAACCAAAGTTAATCAATACATGTAACTCATGTAAGACTTTACTAAATGATCTGAAAAGTCACTCTTTTGATTAAGTATTTTTTGCATCATAGGTATTCTCCTCTTCTTGTATACGTTTTCTATAAGATTGCGTTAGGCTTATTATGTTAGTATCATTTGTACTTGCACATATAAAAACAAATTAAGATTATAATACTCTAGTTGTAACTTGGTTTATTGTCCTCTTATACAAGAGGGACGAAAGATACCAGAAGGACAGTCAAAACTCATAAATCGAAAATAAACTGACAACGCCATGGCTAAAAACGAAAAAGACAAACAAACAAACAATAGTTCTAATGACACAACATAGAAAACTAAAGAATAAGCAAAACGAACTCCACCCCCCCCCCCCCCCAAAAAAAAAACAACAAAAACTGATGAAGACAACACAAACCCTGCCCACTTACAATGATAAGATTTAAAAAGCAGTGTTTATTCTGTCTGAGAGACATTAATCATTATCAACTACCATCTTTTATTTTTATGTTGATCTTTAACATCAATGTCCAAGTCATTGAGGGTTAGGTGTGCACCACATGTTGTATCCGTCCAAACAACCATTAACAACACACCGTCTTTGTCCGAAGTCAGGAACCTGTGATTCAGTGTCTGTCTTTGGTTGCTGTGTGTCGCATTTGTTTTTCCTTTGTTTTCACATTAATCAAGCTTTGAGGGTTTTCTTTTGTGTTTTATTTTTACCCAGCATACCAGGGTCTTTTATAGCTCACTATATTGGTACAATGTATATGCTATTTTTGAAGACCTTATAGTGACCTATAGTTGTTTAATTCTGCATGCTGTTGTCTCTGGTGAATAGTTTTCTCATTGGTAATATTTCAACATCTCCCGAGTCGATATATATAATAAACAAACAAAGGCAAACTACAACGTTTTATTGCTGACAGCGCTTATCTTATGGTAATTTGACGATAAAGTTAAATATTAGATGAACTTAGTTCATTTTTGTCTTGTAGGCAATCATGCGACATCATAATTTCACGGCCGACACTCGGCTAACCGAGAGATTTGGTCGGTTAATCTATATTGAGTATGTGGCTATATGGGCGATTGGTCTGTTAATCGGGTTGGTTATACGTCTGTTAAGAGTAAAACGCACTATTTAATGTTAATCTCTACTTAATATACAGATTTTTGGCAAATTATAAGAACCAAATAAAAAAAAGAAAAGTGTCTGACAAAATGATATCTATCATAGAACATTTTCCACCTGTAAAAACATTTCATAGTCTGCACAGTTTTCAGTAAAACTAAAAGGCGTCGCGCAAGTATGTTTTATTTATGCTTATACGCATAGCAATTTTTTTAAAATAAAAGGCGAAAAAAACAATTTTATATCATTTAAAGGACACAAAATAGTACTTTGGTTCTAAAAAAATAAATTGACATTAGTAAATATTTCATAATTGTAATATAACGTGAATAATATCACGTTTTAGTGAAAATTATGGGAATAAAGTCTGTTAATGGGTTGGACAATTGAAATTGTGTCAGTTAAGAGTTATTTAGCCACGATAATAGTTTTGCTACCTTTATATTTTCATATTGAAAAAATTAAGAATGAGATGTTCTTGAGTAAAAAACATTGACACTGAATACGGTGCCACTTCTAGTAAGAGCATTTTTATTTTGACTTTCTTTGCATTTTATGGAAGGATGTATCTATGGATTTGCCGCTGGAATATGCATGCATTTATTATTAACGTTTTCAATCAGCCTCTTTTTTGTGTGTGTTCAGAGTAGCACGTTCTCAAATCCGACTGAAAGTGTCTTTCTAATACAGCACAGGGTACATAAAACGTGTTGTCGTTCTCATATGCACATTATGTTTGTCACTGAATGTTAATCCTAATTCGTCAGAATCATTCAATTGATTCTTTTCTTCTATTACTTATTCATATGTTGTTTACAAATCATTCTAATGAAGTAAATGGAATGGAGCAAATGCAGCTACATAAGGTTATCTTAAGTTTTAACTCATTTCATTCCATTTCTAGTTCCTTTCTACAAGAGTGCAGAGGAGTACTACACATGTAAACTTCTAGCATTTGTCACCAATATGAGTACATCACAATCTGTTACTGTTTCAACACTCAGGGTTTTCATGTCTGTATTCTTAAAAAAATATTATTTATTCTCTCTTTTTTTAGCAATGCATTAGTCTCTACTGTTCTTATTTATTATTCTATATTCTGCGTCTCCACCCAGATTCTCGTGTAAACCAAGAGGGTCCGGATCGGGGTGTTGTTTATTTCTGTGCCATTTAAATTGTTATGTCACTTTTTTTTCAATTTTATTTATCTTACTCATTATTCTTTCTCTATTCTTTATATTTTAGCATCCAAATTCATTTTACTTACTGATGTTGAGTTACATTACGACGTTTATCTCTGATTTATATACTGGTTACCAATGTAGATGACAAATTGGTGGCATTCATGACAATTAAACAGAATCCACATGATATATGCGACCATTCTTGGATGAAATTAATATTACTACAATATTACACCTCTTGAAACCATTTTTATCAATTTTCATTTTCCATTGTCTTAATTGTTCATTGTTCATGTGTTGTTTCCGTATATTTTATGTTTCATTGTCCATGTGCTGTTTCCGTATATTTTAGCCGCTCGTCTTGAGCCTACCCATTTGATTCGATCACACCCAATATAGCAATACAATTATACTTTATTGCCATTCATTACTCTTAACAGACCAATTAACAGACCGGGTTTTATACATCCGACCCATTAACAGACCAGGTTTTAATTAAAGATTGATTTATGTCACCAAAATACAGATTTTCGTGTAAATTTTTCACACATTGATATCATTATGGTTAACAAACATAATGCCTGTCTTTTTTCGATGTTCAAATTATTGCATGCAAGTAAATTCAACCAACGTGTCATTTTGTGTACTTTATGTGTGTGTAAAATGTGTATAAATTTATTGATGAGTAACCCGCCTTTTCATTTTATAGATCGTACATTGAAGCTAGAAAAATAATAATTACACCACTGCATTAAGTACATTGAATTGTTTTGTTAGACATGAATAATTTTTATGATAACAATATATTTAAAAAGTTATACAATGAAACATGCTGAACGTTCAATGATTTTCTCGATAACACCCGATTAACAGACTTTAGCCAACCCGATTAACCGACCAACCGCCGATATAGCCGCATACTCAATATAGATTAACTGACCAATCTCTCGGTTAGCCGAGTGTCGGCCGTGAATTTCTGTATAAAAACATAAGACATTAGTAGAGCAAAACTAATTAAGCTTTTGATTTATTTTTGTTTTGTTGTTTTACAAGTTTTTATTAAATCAACTTTATAATTTGTCAGTTTCGGGGACCGAATGAACTGGTGATAACATTTTTTGCTTAAAAACCTCTAATTGACAAAAAAACTTTTAATTACATACACATTATTGGTAACTTAAAGAAAGTTATTCCAATCGATATCTAAGACTTATTCACCGAACAATTGCAATAGAAATCCGAGACATCAGTTCAGTTGGAAAGAAATGTTAATTCCAGCTACGGAATTCTTTATGAAATATATTTTTTAGGCTTAATTAGAAAATTCACTTTATTGTAGGTTGTTATGCACAATAGTTGTAAAATCAATAACATATTTTGCTGTAAAATTCCATACGGTGATCAAAAGTAGAGAAGCAGGGTGTTTATAAACAATTCCTTTACATATTTTAAACAACATGTATTGTTATTACCAACTACATGCAAGGTCTTACGCGAACCTTTGATCAATTATTATAATAGAATAAAATATTCTATAGCAGTACTTATAAATATCAACATCTATAGAAACAGCAGTATGACATTTACAGTAGATTTATAAATCAACTGGAGTCCAAGATATCAGTACAAATGCAAATCTAGATGAGACTAATGAAATGTATTAACGGTATACACATTAGGAGATGTGGTATGCAACAAGGACCAAAGGTCGAGAATGTAAGCAAAGTATAATTTTAATATATTGATTATTTTTTCTGGTATAAGCACTTGAAGGCCGTACTTTGACCTACAGTGGTTTACGTTTTACAAACTGTGACATGGATGGGGAGTTGTCTCATTGACACTAGAACCACATCCTCTTATATCTATTTGCATTGAACTTTAAGATGTGAAGTTTTGAGTGAATGACTTGAGAAAAAAAAACCTTTTTAAGTCGCCAACTTAATTTACTTATCATGTTTTTTTAATATTATTCAAAACGATTTTTTCTGTGCATTTGTACGTACACAGGACTATCAAAATCAGGTGTTTTTCTTCTATCTATTTCATGAGAAATATTATAAAATGTGTCATTTTAAGCTAAAAAATTCACGTTTATTCCACGACTTACACATGTATTACAACGGTATAATTTAGTATAATTATATTATAGAAAATATAAGTAAACCATCGGAACCTGATGACAAAGTGTTTATTAGACCAACAAAATAAAGAATTCTGGGTTTAGAAGCTGTGGTGAATATAACGTATTTGATTATAATATAAATTAAATTGATAAATAAAATTATGTAAACATAATATTATATTCATTCATAAATGTCCTGCAAAAGTGAGAGAAACACGGTCTGATTTTTATTAAAGGAGGTCGAACTATAACTTTGGATTAATGCTATTTATATTTACACAAACATCATTAAACTTGTTATAATTGATTAAAAGCTGTAAGTCCATTATTTGTCTTAAGTATATTGCTTTGATTGCTGTTGTAGTCATTTACACTGACAAATATTTGCTACATAATTCAAACCAAACACTCTCTTCCGTTCATAAATATTCATGTGTTTAGGAATATTTAAATCAGACGAGACCAAACATGTCACTGATGATAACGTCAATGACAATCGCTTAAAAGGGAGCTCCTCATTCTAAATGCGCAACGTGTTGTCTTCAACACAATAATGGAAATAGTTGTAACATAAATGTTCTTTTAACTCATAAAAGTTTACATTATTTATTTATCTATTTAATAGAAATTGTAGTCAAACAAAGGCGGTACGTGCATAAAATTTGAACAAGTTATAGAATTTATCAGATTTCTCTGGATGATGTTGAATTTTTAAAAGTTATTTATTATCGACTGCGCACTTACATGTTTTTTTTTTTTATAATCATTTGAAATAAATGTGCATATGTCATGTATTTAAGTTTCATCAAATACAAAAATCATTAAGGTAAATGAGAAAATGTTTCGTGGACCTTAAATATTATAACTTGATAATATTACATTAAATTAATGTTTAAAAAATCCATTATTTTGATTGACGAAAACATATTTTGTTTATGTTTTACTCAAATAAAACGCACTATCAACGTGAATTTTAAAAGTCTAATGACAATGTGCAGGGTTGAAAAAGCTTTTAATGTAGACCAGTAGAAGCAAAAAAGTATTTTGAATTTTTTCTTTGTCCAATCAACATATCATTCTAGACTCTCTGGTAGACACATACGGGTATGTCCTTGTCTATGGAAAGTACGACAGACTGGTACAAAAAGCCGATTCATCAGCTAATATTCTGAAGATACAGGTGATATCTCGTCTTAATGTTAAATTTCTTTAGAACTTTATACACTGTTTTAGAAAAGTTATGAATAATTGAGTGACCAATAAATTAAAAAGATCTATGCACTAATCAAACTTAAAATGATTTAAAAAAAAAGTATCTTTCAGAAATAGATTTTAAACTCACTAAATAGGAAATGAGTTTGAAGTACACATTATATATAGTTGTTGAAAGTACAGAATCAGCTAGGTAGATAGGGTTTATGTGTGTACAAATGTATGCTTATTAGAGACCAAATTTTTGAGTCCTTATGATGCAAGACGAGCGAATACTAGTATTTATTAAAACTTGTACATGCATTTATGCCCATTTTTTGCATTTTAGTATGACTGATCTGTAATATTCAGTTTGAGTAAACTTTGTTTTTGGTGGAATGTTTGACAAGTTTTTGAGAGTAATGCAGGACATCTATTTTTGTACTTTTGACATTAGGCTTCGACAACTGCTTTATAATATTACGTAAAAGAGGGACGAAAGATACTAGAGGGACAGTCAAACTCATAAATCGAAAATAAACTGACAACGCCATTGCTAAAAATGAAAAAGACAAACAGACAAACGATAGTACACATAGAAAAATAAAGAATAAGCAACACGAACCCACCAAAAACTAGGGGTGATCTTAGGTGCTCCAGAAGGGTAAGCAGATCCTGCTTCACATGTTGCTTATGTTATAACAAGTCCGGTAAATAGTCTAATTCGGTAGGTCACATTCATGAAAGGGAAGGGGATTGTAGTTACGACGTAAGATATTATAATCTTACAAACTCTATTTTGTACTTTGAAAAGTCCTATGACAAAAATTAGCTGTGAAAAAGGTAGATTTCGGTAAATAAATCTATGCTATGGAATATGTGGGACATTGCGAATGTGTGTACGGAAAAAAACTCTAAATGTTGAAAGTTTATGATTTTAACCAGTTATCTCAATAAATAATGGAAAACAGACAATATGATTTAAACATAAAATTAAGGTATATGATATACACCAAAAAAAAAAAAAAAAAAACGGCAAACACTCCACACCCAACATCCAAAAGATTTCATTAAAGACGTCATTCACGATCAGAGAAAAACATAATCTTATGCGATGCCAAAATGAAGGTATCGACAGATTGTAGGACATTGCATATTTTAAACATGTAGGTGTATAACAATGCTATTAAGTTGGGTTTTAATTTATTGATTATGAAATCAATATTTATATAGATAAAATAATATTCCAAGATCTAATTACATTGTTAAATTGTTAACCTTTGCATGTATACTATTAACTATGTTAAACAGATAATATTTTAAAAATGTACGATACAACTTTGTGGTTTCGAAAGTATTTGTCCGAAGTAAATCATTGATTTTTAGAGTTATATGTTACTTTTCTATTGTTAACTCTCGTACCTTTATATTCTGTGAGGTATAGTTACTTATATAACTTTACTATATTTTTCCACAGATATAAAGATTTGGTTTTGGAGTTTAGTTGTACCTATAGAAAACATATTTCTTACGGGATAGCACATCCTAATCTTTACGGAAATGTTGTTAACCGTGCCCGAAAATTTAGAAACGATACTGGTAAATAAAGGCAACAGTAGTATACCGCTGTTCAAAACTCGTAAATCTATGGACAAAAAACAAAATCGGGGTAACAAACTAAAACTGAGGGAAACGCATTAAATATAAGAGGAGAACAACGACGAGACATTAAAATTAACACACACAGCAACGGACTAAGCATTAGACAAAATCCGATGAGAAAAACAAATATAACATCAAAACCAAATACATGAATTTGGGATAGAAAAGTACTGTGACACGTCTAATAGTAATGTGAATTCACACTCAAATGTAGGAGAAAACAAACGACACAATGGAAACACAACGTAAAAATGTTACACACACAGAAACGAACTATGATATAACAATGGCCATTTGTCTGACTTGGTACAGGACATTTTTAAATAAAAAAAAATGGTGGGTTGAACCTGGTTTTGTAGCATGCCAAACCTCGCACTTTAATTGCATTGTTAAATATAACATTAAAATGACAACATAATATTACAGGACTACAATATAAATAAATAGGAGAACGTATTAGGCTAAGAAACACATGAATAATAGATAACAAAAGGCATTAGGTTTAAAATTCAATACGTCAAAAACGCGCTAAAAACGCGTCGATCCGTTAAATAAATTTATTCTCAAAGGTTACCAATTCAACACTGTTAAACGATCATTGAATATTGTTTTTATTGGTATGACTATTGATAATGTTATCAATAAATTAAAAGCAAACTAAATATTACTGGTATGTTATATACATCTACACATTCATGGATTTACAATCTATCGATACCTGTATCTTGGTATTGCACAAGGCTATGATTTTCTCTGACTGTTTATGACGTCTTTACAGGAAATCCATTGGATGTTGGATGTGTACGGATTGATAATTTAGTCTTAGATGCATGTTTTTTTTATTAGTTGTTAGAAGCTTTGAACTAGCTGTCAGTTAACTGTACTCTCAAATCTGTACCTAGTGTCTTTTTGTTGTTGGGATGTACATGTATCCGTCCACGTCCACTTGTATTTTTTGTCCATCTGATGAGTTAAGTTTTTTTCAACTGAATTTAATAGTTCCTTCTTATGTTGTACTGTTATACCACTGTCACAGGTTTGAAGTGTTGGGATCCCACTTACATGTTTAACCCCGCCACATTCTGTTTGTATGTTCCTGTCTCAAGTCAGGAGACTTTAATTCAGTGATTGTCGTTTGTTAATGTATGTGTTACATATTTGTTTTACGTTCAATTTTTGTACTTACACTAGGCAGTTAGTTTGCTCGTTTGAATTGTTTTACATTGTCATTTAGGGGCCTTTTATACATGTAGCTGACTATGCGGTAAGGGCTTTGTACATTGTTTAAGGCCGTACGGTGACCTATAGTTGTTAATTTCTGTGTTATTTTGATCTCTTGTGGAGAGTTGTCTCATTGGCAATCATACCACATCTTCTTTTTTATATATGTTATGTGATAGAAATAATCAGTTTTAAATACCTAATTGTACAATAAATTTCGAAAATAATGGCCAGAGTTGAAGACGAATTCGGTGTTAAAGATTGGCTTATATGCTTAGTAAACGTTGTAGACGTTCACCATGTTGAAAATCATACAAACACTTCCAGTTGCAGAAGAAAAGCGAAAGACATAAAAGGATATTCACCCTCATCAATTGAAAAATAAGTTTGCATTGCCATGACAAACCCGACCAAAATACAAACAACACTACACAGTACACAAGATTGAAAACTATACACCGAGGAAACTAATCCAACAAAAAACCGGGAGTGATTGCAGTATTAGCAGATCTTGCTCCACATATGAACCATCGTGCTACGCGAACAAAATAATAATAAGAGTAATAAGTTATACCAAAAATGCAGATTGGTAATAGACTCCCATCTAGCCCTATTAAAACACCAAATTTGTTTAATCATGTAAATTTACTAACTATTAAACCTGACCGAATGTGAAATTTCAAAACTGAAGAACATTTTATGACAAGGATAGCTAAGACTAATACCGGTATAACAATAAAGAATTGAAAAACTAAAAACCACAAATAACAACACCAAAACTAAAACAAGAGCAACACTTTCCTCTTCAAAACAAAACTAGGGGTGCTCTTATGAGTTTGGGAAGGGTAAGCAGATCCAGCCCTTCAATTGAAACCCGCGTGTTGCTGATGTAAGATCAAACAAGTGATAAGACTAATTCAGTTTATAAAATTCGAATAAAAGAGGACAGGATTGATGTTGCGTCCATTAGAATAACGGTCAACCAACTCGTGATGCATGGCGTCTTTAATTTATTTGAAGGAATGAATTTAAATTTACCACTTAGAAGTCTTTGTTTACAACTTTACTTGAAAGTAGCAACCCTCTATCTCTATATCAACATTATCCTTGGGTATATTTGATACATCGTAATAGTCTCCTTGCAAATAAAACCTTGTTTCCTCATTTTAATATTATGCGTACGTTCATAAAAACCAGACAAGTCGATCAAAACTTCATAAATCTGCATCGTTATTAATCACGTTATTATCATTAAAATTTTCAAAATCAATTTCGGTATAGAGAAGTCAATGTAAGGCTATAAACTGAACTAATTATTCAGTTTTCGAGATGAAAAAGATAAAATTTCAATTATCTCTAACGTTGATTAAAATTAATCATTTAAAATGTTACTTTTGACAAAATACCTATTCGGATGGAAACAATTAAATTTGATAGGTTCCATACAAAGTAATAGAAGCTTCTATTTGTTTATTAAAAAATCGACATGTTAAACGATTTTGTTATCATTATACTTTGTTAATGGACGCCATTAAAGGGACAAATAGGAAGGCAGGTGAATAATTAGAAGAGCTAGAAAACATTCCACAGCCTTCAACAATGATGAAAGTCCATATTATGTAACCGCTTTTTAAAGACACGGTCTGATGCCTGGTATAAGATTTTTTTTGTTGCGTTGTGAATGATAATCCGTAAATATCTTTTCAATTCCTGCAAGTGTAATGATGCTTCCATCACACATTTGAACCTTTATATGCATGTATGACTGGGATAACAGTTTTTGTATGCGCAAGTTATAATATCGTTAGCCCTTCTTTAAGGAACGACAATTTAACTTTAAAAAAAACCGGAGGGGTATGGATTTGTTTTTCAAAAAAATATTCTGATCCCTAATTTGATGAAGAAAACAAATTTGGTCAAGCAGATGACAAAAACATTATTGTGAATCGAGATATCCCCATATGTTGTAGAGTTGAATATTGCAGAAAAAAAATCGATTGATAGCGTTGAAAAACTTGTGTTTGGCGCGAAAAAAATATTGCTGACTCAGACATTAACCATACCCCTCTTCCTCTTTTGAAGTTAAATATTTGCTACTTTACATGATACATTTTAGAAATGATTCATATTCTGAGACGTCATCGAAAGTTAACAAGACTAGCCGTTATTTATATAGCAACTACTCTAGCATCTAGATCGTATTGAACATGTATTACAAGTTATATGTCCTGTCTGTCTAGGAAAATTGTGAACTATTTCAAAAGAAAGGTTGTAAACATCTGACAGAAACACCACATTTAGGATGGGTAGAAAACATTAGTAGCCGGCGATACTCATCGACACTGTTTCTGACTATAAAAAAGAAATTTAGTGTTAAAATGTTTACAGGTAAAAAAGAACATACAAACCTCTTTCACAAAATTGTGAAAAAAAAAAACAACGAGAAAAAAAAAACGAACACAAAACCAAAACATCATTCAATAATCTATTAGAAATAGATATGATAATGTTTGTAATAAAAAAAAAAAAAAAAACACCCATCCATCATAATCAGATCTCTATTGGATATCATTGTGTTTTGCGATACGCTTTTTTTTTTTACATTCATTACTTGGGTTTTTAAAGTTTTTTTATTTTTTTCATTTCTTTGAGATTTGTTTGAGGTTTGCTTCTGAAGAACAGTCTGTATTTATTAAAAAAATTATGACTTTTGCTGATACATTTTAGTTGGTACATCCACATGCAAATTATTTCACTAGATAATAATTCATTCATATCTTGACAAGGGACAAGTTTTTTCAGTAACAAAATTCTTAAAATGTTTAAATAATATCTAAAACATGAAACAAAATACTGTTTCCTTATATAAACATGTAGCAGTAAGCTAAACGGTACAAAGTTTACTGTATTTTTACAATTAATGTCTCTGCAGTGACGACCGAGACCAACACATTTGAAAATCTATAAAATAGAAAAACAGAAAATAATAAATTTCAGAAGGAGATTCGTTCCTCTAAATAATTTGAATTTCTAAATATAAGTTTAATAATAAAAAAAAATAAAGTTTTGTATTTTCAAATATTCTGGACTCGAGCATTATGTAAGATAAATTTAGTGTATAAAAGCGCACTTTGTGAAGAAAACACACATCCCTTAATGTCATAATATGATGTCCGACGTCCTTGTGTGTACATTAAAATATTAGGAATTTTTAATCTTAACAAGGAAAATCACTTTATTCAAATTGCATATAAGAGTTTAAACTCGAACAATGTACAAATAGAGTTACAACAGTTAAAAATTACGTAATATCACAGATTTGATAAAAAAAATTAACACATTTAAAAATATAAGATATACATTTTACAGGATTACACTGCTATCTTTTTCTTGCAAATATAGGCTAACTATTATACCTGTCTACGAACCATCATATCACTAAGGCCTCCAAAGATTTGGAAGGTCAGGAGGTTCTTGTCGTGGTATCCCCCGCAAAGGAGGAAGCACCTGATGACGACTTTTAGCAAGATCTTCATCGCATAATGTGGTTCTCATCCTTAGTATGTCAAAGGCTTGTGTTCTAGGAATACGGTCCGGAATACTTTCGTCTTCAAGTTCTTCAACACCCATAGTACGCATTCGACGCAAAACTGTTGCCTTAGTTACTTGTTGATTGCCTTTTATTTCAAAACCATCTTTCTTAGGCTGAACTAACCAAGGATTTTCTTTAACTGTTGGTTTATGGTGCATTTCGAAGTCGATTTGAGTTCGCGCTCTAGCAATGTTTCGATCATTACGACCATGTTTCGAATGTGAATGATAAATATTCTTTAAATTTTCAATCCTTTCTTCATAATTTTCCTCATTTAGTTTTGGTTGACTTGTTTTATTTTCAGGAACATACTGTTTGACGCTTAAACTAAACCTCTTCCTTTCTTTTGATTTTTTAAAATTGCTTGTGGCGCCACTTGAAATTGTAAATATTGAAGAGTTGTCATCGAAACGATCGCTCGTACTATTGGTCGATCCTTTAGCTTGCTCAGAACTGGTTCCAAAATTTAATATTGAGGGTGCCGATTTTGATAAAATAGGTTTATTCTCAGTTTCATTATCCCCAGATTCCTTCAATTTTTCAGGTGTAAGATTTATTACACGTTTGTCATCATTTTGATTATTTTTGTCACTTTGGTTCTTTTTTGTTTCCATTTTGCTTTCCTCGCTCACTTGATCTGATATATCATTTTCGATGCTTTCTAAAGGTACTACAGAATTTTTAGAATGAATCACTTTTCGCTCTTGTTTTCGCCTAGTTTGTTTTGGTGGCTTTTTATTTAAACTTTCAAAAAAGGTATTGTTAAATATCATTTTTGAAGCTTTGTCTGGCCGTGAAGCATTGTTTCCTGATCTTATATCACGTTGTTCATTGCTTGATTTTTGGAAATATGGTTGATCATCTTCCAATTTCTCCTCCAATGAATTATCAATCGATGTTACATTCGACTGATGCGGTATGCCCTTAGATTCTATAGCCATATCATTCATTGGAATGGAATCGTCGTTGTGTTGCGGGCTCTTGTTTGATGAAGGTACATTGTCCATTAAGAAACTGTTTTCGTTCTCAAAAAGATCGTGACGTGATTCTGATTTTGTCAATACACTTTGTTTTTCACAATATGTTAATGTTTTATTATGTACCTCTGCCCTATTGTTATTTTTATCCTTGTCTTTTGTCTTGTTTGATTGAAAATCTTTTTGATTCGTTTTCGTGTTTGTTTCTACTTTTTTGTCTTCCTTTTCGTCCGTTTTTAGAGTTTCTTCATTTTGTTTATTTGATATTGGGGAAATTGTATTTTTAGTTTGTCTATTGTCTTTAGCGCGCATTTGTTCTGTTTTTGTAGCTGGCTTAGTATTTGCCTCTGAATATATTATTCCATGTTCATGTGATTTATGTATTGTCTTCTCAGATTTCGATATTTCAGAATTTTGTTGGTCATTTTCTACTTTATCAACATGTTGTTTATCTAATACTCTATTTTCTGTTTTACCTTTTTGTACTTTACCTCCCTCTTTGTCCTTTTCGTTCTGATCGGGCATTGTTTCGGTATCTTTCTTATTGGGTATTGTTTTAATATCTTTCTTATCGGATATTGTTTCAATATTCTTCTTATTTGGTGTTGTTTCGATAATCTTCTTATCGGGTGTTGTTTTTATCTCCTTCTTATCGGATGTTGTTTCGATATCCTTCTTATCGGGAGTTGTTTTTATCTCCTTCTTATCGGGTGTTGTTTTTATCTCCTTCTTATCGGATGTTGTTTCGATATCCTTCTTATCGGGTGCTGTTTCTATAACCTTCTTATCGGTTATTTTTTCAATATTCTTCTTATTTGGTGTTGTTTTATTATCCTTTTTATCAGATGTACTTTCTATATTTTTATTCGGTGTAGTTTCGATATCCTTCTTATTGGGTTTTGGTTTGATATCCTTTTTATTGGGTGTTGTTTCGATATCCTTTTTATTAGATGTACTTTCTATATTCTTATTGTGTATAGTTTCGGTATCCTTCTCATCGGGTGAAGTGTCCAAGTCTTTAATTTGATTTTTTACATTCCTTTCATTTATTACCTCTAATTTAGTATTAGCTTGTTCGTTTTCATTATCAATATCTGATATTATTGTTGACTTGGCTTCTTTTTCAGTTTGTTGAACCGGATTCTTTCCGGTTTCAGTTTCAGTTGGAAATGTTTCCTTTTCTTGAGACATTTGCCCTTTTTTTGTGGATTTTTTAATCTTAGATTCAGATGAAGCTTTTCCTTTTATCTTTGTAGGTTGGTCTAATTCATTGGTTTGTTTTTTACTATTTTCTTTTTGAAATTTATTATTGTTTTCTTTTTCGACTTTAATACTATTTTCTTTCTCGACATAACTGTTTTTTCCAGAAATTTTCTTTTTGTCGTTGTTATTTTTAGCTGACTGATTTTGCCTAGAATTTTCCCTTTTTTGTTGGGCAATAGTATTTTGATTTTGCTCTTTCACAACCGTTGCATACGCTGGAGGTGGGGAATCTTGCTGTGTTTGTACTACACGTGGCGATTCTGAGTCTACATCCAGCTCAGCCTCGGAACCACTCTCTGATGTTACAACTACAGGTTTGGGTGCTGATCGTCCAAATTTTTTGTGATCCTTTTGTTTTGTTTTCTTAGTTTTAGATTTCTTCTTGCAGCACACGACACAGATGAGTATTAAGATGATTATTACAAGTAAAGCTGTTACAGCGCATGCAATTATTATATATAATAAGGTATTGTCTTTTGGTGTACCTGCAACAAAAATGTTTATGAAAATGACACTTAAAAATATGTAAACAAGGAATATTGCATGTGGATAAATCCTAGTCTCATATTCATATCTAAATGAATTCCAAACGTTATGATTTGAAAAAAAAAGTAGACGGTCTTAAAAACGTTAAAACGTAACTAACAATTTCAGTCATGTTGACTTTTTTGTAAATTTTATCCTGCAGCCAATTTTGCTTTCTAAAGTTTCTATCTATATATTATAGTTTTCGTTTTCAAGATAAAAGGCACAAAACGCAAAAAAAATATCATTAATGGGCAATAATGAGATAACTTTAGATTTCAACCATAAGCCAGGGTTATTTGTAAATATTGTCTTGTTGATCAATAAGTCTTAAAGATGAATTTTGTTAGTTAGATTTTTTATCTATCTATTGTAATTTTCAAGATATGAGACAAACATTCAAAAAGTTGGTAAAAACGTCATTTAAGGGTGATAACTCTTACAAACGGTCTTCTGATGATTTTGGTCTTGTTGATTTATTTGAAGTTCTGCTCTTGCTGATGATTTTGCTATTTTCGAGATAAAATGGAAAATATAAAATGGAAAATTCGTCATTTAAGGACAATAACTCATATAAAAATCGCCTGACAGTTTTTATTTTAACGGACTAAAGTAAAAGCTCAACATATGAACATATTTACTACTGTCCGAATTTCTTTATTTAATGCAGTTTTTCCAAATAATAGACAAAACATGCATTTACTCACATGTTTATTTCTATCAATACCAACCGTTTTGTGTAGCAGGTGGGGTCGGGTTATCGGTCTTATTTTAAAAACTATATTCATTTTTGTACCTAAATGATAATTATGGACAGGTTTGGTTAAATTTAGCCAAGAAATTTCAGATGATAAGATTGGTGTCAAAGTTAATAAACGACGACACAGACGACGACAAGACGAAGACGAATAACGATGAACATCGCAAGCAAAGTGATGACAAAAGCTTACTTGGCCTTACCGCTGAGCTAAAAATATATAACAAAGCGTTTATAATAATTTTAATTTCAAGAAGATAAATGTGCTAAAAACACCTTATTTAAGATATGTCAGCTCAGATAATTAGTAATTATGATAATAGATTGCATCAATAAACTTAGTTTGAATCATAGTGAATTATGCCTAAAACAGTTAATTACAAACAACGAACATGTCTTATAAATTATTCTCTTATTAAGTCCCGATAAGAACACACGTCATTTTAGACACTATTGTCAGTAAATACTGTTACAATTGCTTTATAGAAACTCATTCGTTTTTACATACTTGCAGCGACTTGTACAGTTGTACTACTAACAGTACTTGTTGGTGCTCCTTGTAGGATGTAGCTAACACGAAAACCTTCTGCTGCAATTGTGTCGTCAGTTGTAAATAGAACGTACATAGTTCCATCTGTACTTTGCAATGTGAATGGAGGAGGGTTGTGAAGTCCACAGCACGTTTGCAAGAGGAGAGTTGCGCTTGAGTTGGAGCCTATTGAAAAAATAAAAACAGAAATAGAATTGAAAAAAATATCAACCCTGAAATATATCTGATTAATTATTTTTATTTGAAAATAAGGAGATTTATGAGATAAACTTAATTAAAACAGAAACAACACAACACAGAATACAAGACGACATATAGCAATGTAAAAAAATCAACAGAAACGTTTTGAATATATCAAACAGACATTAACAAATGCCAACCAGCTTACTCTGCTCACGTGAAAGTGAGCAATCTTAAACTCTATGTTGGCTGTTGTACTTCGGAAACATTTTGAGCATTAACGTCGTTAACAGTGCAAAGATGTACAATTGAATGTAATTTTCAGGGTCCATTTTTTTAAAAATCCAAACGCAAAAATACTAGAGATAATTAGTTGTATAAAGAAGATAGGACTTGTGGTGTAGCGTCGAATGAGACTATTATCCAATTGAACTTTTAAAGTCCACCAAACTGACACATAAAAAAAAGACGAAGAAGTAAAAATTATAGAACATTGAACGGTCTCATCCAGAACTAAACTTTACCAAATATTAAGTAGGACAAAATGTGAAAAATAATGATTTCAAAAGAAAAATGTAAATCAGCGGTCTAATTCAAAACAAAAATTAAGACAGATAGTGAACAACGATAACACCTGAATGACATTTTCCTGGCTTAAGACTAGCAACAGAAATGGATAAGGATAAACACTCAACCCTCCCACCAACATGGATCTGTGGCGAAAATGCCCCATATAGTAACAAACTATAAAAATTAGTTCGATAATGCAATAAGAACACAAAAACTATCTAAATGCAAAATCGACAAGAAACTTTCTAAGAGTACTCGTAGTTACTAAATTCTTATTCTAAAGCAAATTCAATTAAACAATTTACCATGTTTACCAAGACACAATTTTTAGTTCAGCTAAATTTCAGACTACAGCTTAGCGAATTATTTGAATAAAATTTTCAAGAATTCAAAAATAGAAAAATTATATGAAAACCTTCTCGCGCTAGGTCAGGTTTGTGGGTTAAACATCAACATGCATCATCCCACAGAAGACACACATTTGTAAACTGCATACATCTTTAAACGATCATTCAGGAATTTAAAATGATCAAACGAGAAAGTCAACTTCATCAATCAAATATTCAAAGTGTTTCTAGCTCTGCATTATAAATTGATTAAAAAGAACATATGAGTTCAAACATGTATGTATCGCAATGGGAAAATGTCCTGAAGTTTTCTTATTTTTTAGTTGTATAATTTTAAGTAAGACGGCGTGTGATTTACACATTTATGAGACTATTTTCTGTTTGTATGGTTTGATTTCTGATACTGCTTGCCTATGAGTAATTTTCAGTTAGTTTAAAGAATTGAAAACAACATTTTTAATAATATTTTGCGTCCGAAGCGCTTTTCTGGATTTACCTTCATCAGGAACGCTCAAAACAAAACATTTGAAACCCGAAGATGTACAAGTACACAAAAAAGAATTATAATGTTAACACACCATCGTAAATAAAGACGTGATCAAACAGACATATTTTCTTGGCAGCCTCTATAACACATGCCTCGAATTCTATTGTAATCGTGTAGTTTGCTATTTCTCCGGTTATCAACCAGTCTCGAGAATAATTACTGCAATTAAAAAAATACACATATATATATATATAGAGAGAGAGTCTATAAGAATCTACCAACCAGTAAACTTAATAGGTATTGGATCATCAAAATTGACAATACTGCACAAACAGGAAAAACTTCAAGACTCATATATATAAATATATATATCATGTACTGTAGTACGCCGCTAGATTAAAACTGACGAGGAAAGGTAACACACGGCCAGAGAAAGCTCTTTTTTTGAGAGCCCAGGTGGTCGTGTGGTCTAGCGGGACGGCTGCAGTGCAGGCGATTTGGTGTCACGATATCACAGTAGCATGGGTTCGAATCCCGGCGAGGGAGGAACCAAAAATTTGTGAAAGCAAATTTACAGATCTAACATTGTTGGGTTGATGTTTAGACGAGTTGTATATATATATATATATATATATATATATATATATATATATACTATTGTTAACGTCAATCTATATATATACTATTGTTAACGTCAATCAATTGTTTTATTTATATACAAGTCACATTACCTGAAGATCTGCGGAAGCAGTGAAAGTACTAGTAAAAAGTGATGCATTGAAACAGTTATTATCTTTTAATAATTTTCTTATATATATATAAAATGACTGAATAAATGTAACTTGCAAAACCCAGAATGTTGTATACATTCTTCAGTGTCGATGTGGCATGCAGTATGTTGGCGAGACAAAACAGCCATTCAACAAACGCATGAATGGTCATCGTAGTGACTACACCTGCAAGCCCGACCTCCCCGTAAGTCGTCATTTAAGATCCCATAGGTACGCCCAAGCTGATCTTAAAAAACTTACCATCACCATCATAGATCACAACGAGGACTGGTCAAAGACAGACTTGCTCGGGAAAGTTTTTGGATAAGAAAGCTCAGGACAGTTTCCCCAGAGGGCATTAACGAAAAAACATATAAGAGTCACTTATTTTCCCTACCATCACTAATTTCCTGCCATCACTTGTGTCCAGTAACTCCGGCTTCCGTACTGGATTCTTACACTTTTCAGGAATTTTTTAATTATACTAGTTTTAATTACAGTTGGCAGGGATGTGTAAATACGCAGCCACGTTCTATTACTTAACCTTAGTAAAAAATTATTACTCATTTTTCTTATCATCGAATTGCTATATTTTTGGGATGTTTAAAAACGCAGTCTCTGTTGCAATTTTTCTACCGTTGTCATATTTTAATTATTATGCCAGCTTAGATCTGTCAGGACTGTTTTATTGGGACTGTATTTCCACGCAGTTGTTTAACATCTCAACTATCACCACCTTTGGGAATTAAGAGTTGTGCCAGGTCACATCGTAAATAACTCTTTTATTTTGGCATATATTTCTAGTCTTGCGCCGTGTTTGGAAATTTTAAAAATTGTTCCAGCGTTCGTTCCAATTGTATAGATTTCAAGATTTTGAAAGAGTCTTAATTTGAATTGACATGATTCATTTGTCATGGTGCAATTACCGAGGAAGGATATCTGTTATCCGAAATATCTAACATATTGTTCTTTTTATTGTGTTTTTGGTGATGTTGTACCCTTTTAAACTTGTTATATATATATATATATATATATATATATATATATATATATATGATCATAATATGGTACATTAAGATTATCTGTATCAATTTAACTTGTTACAATAGAGGAAGACATCGGTATAGTATGTAATCTACAGCTCCATCGTAATATCTTAATATATAATTACAGCTCAATTCCTTCTGACATAGGTGACCAAAAAGGGAAATCCTATAATTATTACCTCGACTATCTTTAGGAGGATCTACCGTCACAATTATGTTATTGTTTTTATTATACAATCAATCAGTGTTTATATATATACTAGTCAACAAAGGTAACGGTACAGACGTTTAAACTCAAATTTATCATAAAATATAATAAAAGTCGAAAAATATAAAACTGTCCAATGAACAAAATATTCATTAGTAAGGCAATGTACAGTGCTTCCAATTTCGTTATTATATCAGAAAAATTAAAGGGAAATGTAACACTAGATTTTTGTGAAGCAAATGAAAAAAAATTGGAAAATGTGATAAATCTCTTTAGATTTCAACCTTTGTGGTTAATCAGATAGTATAATTAAATCGTTTTTCTATTTTTTCTGCAGAAATAAAATATGTGATAAATATATTGAAGCATGTATTTTCCATGTTGGCACTGGTATCATCAATCGACTCATATCGGTCTCGCCTAAAGTCTCGGGCTAATATTGGAGTCTCGGGATGATACCAAGGCAAATATGGAAAAGTGCATAGATATATTATGTATATTAAATTGTGAAACTACTCCTTAACAACGGGGAAAGCGTATGAGGTAATGACATCTGCGTCATCATTAACATAGTATTTATTAACAACATTATTTATTACAATCATTATTTATTGTAATAAAAATGGACCAATATACTTGCAAATATTCAAATGTCTATTACAAAACCGCTAAAATAACATAAAACATTGGTTAGTTCATAAAAGAACATTACAGTTACAAGTTCATATTCATATATAATGGAAAATCTTTCTGTCGTCCATAAAAGATAAAACAAATCGAACTTGAAACTAAAAAAACGTTCGCTCTTAACTACACCTAGCCACAATTTAAGCAACACCTGATATTTTGTCAGAAATGATTTTAATGTTAACATAGATAATCGAAATAGCGAAAAAATTAACCAAACTTGTGATAACATACAGAATGTTAATTGCCAAGTGAAAGTTTTGACCGTTTTCATGATTTAAATTTGGGACTTTTACATTTTGGACAAATGATAAAAAAAGACAATATAAAGTTTCAACTTATACTGAAATTTTTGACAAATTTGCTTTACACTATACACAAAATTATTTTCTTTTCTTAACTCAATTGTGACAATTTGTGAATACATTCAAGTTAAAAAAAATGGCAAAAAAAGACAAAATAAAGTTTCAACTTAAACTGAAGTTTTAGACAAATTTGCTTTACACTATACACAAAATTCTTTTCTTTTCTTAACTCAATTGTGACCATTTGTGAATACATTCAAGTTCAAATTATGTTAGTAGCGAGTGTAACCTCCGCGCTTCGGGAAAAGTTCATCCACACGTCGTCTTATGCTCCAAACTAAGGCCGTGTTCACACCAAACGCCGTGTAGAGTAAACATGTTTACAATTACTTTAGTGTAGTGTACACAGGTTTCACATTACATTTGTTCACATCTATACACCGTGTTTAGCTACCTGTACATAAGATATGTTCCCACTTGTAAACTATATGTCATTTAAATGTTCATTACGTAGAACCAAATTCAAAATATTTGGACAATTTTTCTAGCGATAAGGGAACAACCATTTGACTTCAAAATGGGGTTGGGGATGGGGGGGGGGGGGGGTTGAATGGAGATATTCCGATCCCCAATTTGATAAAATAAAAATGGTCATACAGATGATAAAAAAAATATTATGAATCAAGAGTTCCCCCATACATTATAGTGTTAAATATTGAAAAAAAAAGAATTTGATCACCAGCATCGAAAAAAAAAAGAATAAAAACGTACGCGCGAAAAAAATCTGACTCAGATAAAAAAAAAATAACCCTCCCCCTTTTTTAAGTTAAGTGGTTGCTACTTTATAAAAGCCATTTTTATAATTTGTAGTAGTTTGAATATACTAGAGATGTCTCGATTACGCATTAGAAAACGTTAGCTGCAGCAGCGTGCTTACAGCCGAAAAAAAGGATTGAGATATTAGGGATCACTACATTTTTATCTTTTCTGTTCGTTTCAAATGGTATTTCTTCTCCAAGGAGTATTTAGTAAAGGAATAGGGTAACGTTTTTTTTATTTATTTTAAGTGTTATTTAACGGATCTGATATACTAGACAAACATATCATTTACCTCACACTTTTTTTAGTCATGCATTTATGCGTGAATCGTTGTTTGAGTAAAGACCAGTGGCGAATATTTCTGTGTACGTCAAGTTGATTCGGGAAGACCTTTTCAAATGAATTAGGCAGCAACTATTTACTTCATTTTTTGTGGAGGGGAGGGGGAGCGGAGGACGGGGGACGTGAGCTATTGATTTTTTTCAGAACAAATTTTGGTGACAAGTCAAAATCAATTTTAGCATTATAAATAGTGGCAGCTGAGGGTGAAACAAACAATTTTTTTTTCAGGGCCAAAAACTGGAAACATTTTTTGTTTCCAAAACAAAATCCATAGCTCACCACCCCACCCCCTTGCCTTTATGTTTTATACTCAACAATAATAATAGCCTCCCCCCGAAAATCAATTGGTAGCTGCCTTATGGGTTCGGCAATGATGCTGCTTTGAGTCTTGATCAGGGGTTAATGAAGTACGTTATTTAAAAAAAAAACAAAAAAAAACTGTAAAATTTAGACAACAATTTCTGTAAAGAACTTTACTAATAATTATCAAAAATATCAATTTTACTCAAAAATAGTTTCCTCCTTAAATATATACACGGTAAAACTAATGTCCTAAATGCCTAGTTTTGTGTACACTTAACCTACACAAGGCCTACATTGACTATCGACTGTGTGTAGATAAAACATCATTTAAACTACATGTAAACATTGAGTTTTATCAATGGGAACGCAATTGTGTTTAGTTTACGTGTGAGTTACACTAACACAACACCTTTTTTAGGTCAACGTGAACACGGCCTAAGTGTCGTAATGTTCTAACTAGAATTATTTGCCATTCTTTAATCAAGGTTGCTCGTAATTCATGTTAATTCTGACAAGCTGGAACCCTGTTGTTGTTTTTCAACCAATACCATCCCAGCCATGGTTGGTGAGATTCTGCACACCGATATCCCGGATGACCATCGCGTTATTTTAAGCCCGTCATAGTCCCATCCAGAACATACAGGTCTATTTTGCAGTCGTATGAAAACGATCCCCAAACTGTCAAACTCCCACAACCAAACTCTGTAGTTACAAGGTTGTGCTATTCCATGTATGCTGTATTCTGAAGACGCCATACACGCATGTGCCAATCAATATGATGTAGAAGGAATCTGCTTTCGTCAGACCAATAGACTCATCGCCACTTGCTGATACCAGGTGAAAACTAATGTCGATCTAGACGATAAGTACGAGTCAACAATGGTCTTTTGACTGTCCTACGGACACGACAATGGGCCTTTTCATCTCTTACATATGTATTACATGGCCTATCAGAACGTTCGCAACGATCGTACTATCTCTATTGCTCTTTAATAACCTCAAAATGACACTTTACACAAACCAAACCTGCTATTCTTTGCAGATTCAACCAATGACTTGCTATTTCTGTGCAATTGTAAACCTACATCTGTCCATCTTCGAACATACAAGATTTATCTTATAAAAAAATTAACCGACAAAACAGGACGTAACACACCTGAAATTCTATTGCATGAAACGTGCATTGAAAAAAGTTGTATGAAGTTTTAAAAATCCTATTTTTGAGATACTCTTATTTGTCGATTAACACTACATTAACGAATTATACGGAAACAAAGTCGTATCAAATTTGATCATAAAACAATCTAAAGATGCAAAAACATTTAGGTGATGCTAAATTTTGGGCGAGACTTATATATTATATAGATTTTTAATCCTCTTGTTTTGAGTGTATCGGATGAAGGCTGTAAAAAAAGGCTTGTCATGTCTATTACACGTTTATATTATCTTTTTTTTTTAAACTTATCCGATGCATCTTTTCCGTCTTGATAGTTCATCCACAATATCATGAAAAAACAAACGATTATTGTTACCAACAACTCATTACTTTGTTAACACTGTATGGTTTATTCTAATACATCCTTCTATCAATACCAATGGATTTATGCATTTTCCTTCTTTCTAAGTAAATCCCATTGTTTATTATAAAATAGATTTGCACTAACTTACCCTTCTGGATAATGTACAGTGCCATCATAAGAGTCATGTGACACGAATCTTTGTAAGTATGCATTAGCTATCAAGTCGATGGTACAATTAACGTCTGAAAATAGATATAAAAGATCAAATGGTTCTCATAAATCATGAAATGTATGTTGCTTTAAAAGTAATAATTCAAATATTTTTTTACATATTTTTTATTTGGATCGTTTATTTAAAAACATGATCTTTATATTCTTATGTTTGAAAGAGAGATTGCCACCACAAAGGTTCTTGTTGTTTTGATTAACACCGGATTAACTATAATTGTTCGATCAGAAATTTTTTCAAAAGATCATCGGTACACTAATTGTGTATTAACTAACCCTTTATTTGTTTCAGGCTGACTTTATGTAATTTCAGAAAATCAGTTTCAATTTAAAGATATAGGTAAACAATAAATGAAATGTAAAATTATTTGTCAAACAATTAAAATCAATGCCCAACATTTGAAAGGTGTCTCCAACTGTAATTCTTTTCGATGTATATAAACATTCATCTGAGGCTATAGCTTGTAATTATAAATCACTTCCTTAGAGAAGAAAAATAAAAAAATCAAACGTGTTCACATTGTATTTTGATTGATTGCGAGGTTTAAAAAAGTCAACTATACTATTGAAGCAAACAAGTTACATGCACATTTACATGAAATAATTGTCCTAATTTCTCTTCTTATATATTCTTTGCAAAGTTATACATTTACAACAACAAACATAAATACGATCTGAAAGCTTAACTTCCAAATTGAATTCCTCTCCTTTGTTTTACACATTCCCAACTAGCAGTATCGATTATACACAACAGTGCTTAGGTACAATGTACCGTATATACCGCAATAGAGGATTTGCAATGCTATTTCTCTGGATTCGAACTTTTGCAAACCACAATCCGAATATGCATGCTTGTAAATGCGAGTGTAAACAAAATGGAATGACTACGCCATGGCTTAAAACGAAAAAAAATTTAGTCAAACAACAGTAAAACACAACAAAGAAAACTAAAGACTGATCAACGCGATGGTGTTCTCAAGTGCATTTTGTAGGATTCGAGAGTTTCAATCTGTGATTCCTTATTATTCAACGTAGAATAGGCCTTAATAATGATGAAAATTTAAAAGATTTGATTGAAGAACAAATATCTTGTCTTTCAGACTAATTTTAATTATCATGAACAGTGACCAATAAACATTCTAATTTTTACCAAAATGTAGCTTCACTAAAATATGAAGACTAAATATGAGAAAACAATATGACGTATATCATAATAAATGTTAACTGTATACATGTACTTATTGCCTATACACATTGATTTCTCCTCCAATATACATGTACGAATAATCAGTGTCACTGTTTTGAGAGTTACGTTTTTATGAAGTGTTTATAATGCAAACAGAATTGATGGTTTTAAACAAATATTTCACTTTTGATATAAACTTCTCTTTACTCAAAATTAACAAACATTAAGTACTATGGATTTATCTGTTTTCGTGGATGCTAGTTTTTGTGGATTGAGGAAAACGTATATTTTCGTAAATATTTGATTTCGTGGACTTTATAAAAATAAAAAGATGAGGTATGATTGCCAATGTTAACTCTCCGCAAGTCATCAAATGGCACAGACATTTACAACGGGTGAAAAACCAAACATTAAGCTCATACACTTGCGGGTAGTGGTCTTTATTACTGTTCCATCTCATACAAGAGCGTTTGTGTCATACTGATTGTTAGGGGCAGACAATTTGCTTCTTAGTGGAATACCTAAAGCCAGGTTGCCTATGTTTTATCATACACATTCTGAATAAGTTTGGTCAATTTATATTAAAACCAGAGTCACCTGTGACGTACATAGTTTGAACTGGCTGCTACCAGCCTGTCTCTCGTAACCTTCAAAACTTTACAATCATATTGAAAGAATTTTAAGTGATTGTTAGAGACAAATAACGACTATTTTTATATACATGTTCATTACTTCCATATATTTAATATTATTATCATCAGGTGAAAAGGTTACCACTTCATATAAGATTATTAATACTATCCAAATACAATAATATACAGCTATTACTTCATAACATAAATGACAGTTGGAGACTGAATAAATATTTAGTTATCAAAAAAGCGACGAATAGTTTAAATGTACTCTCGAAAAGTTATTACTGAAACATTTACACCCGATATTCTAAATCCTGTTTTAGCATGAATTAAATGAACGATTCAATCTGTTCCTTACGTCGTAACTACAATCCCCTTCCCTTTCCTGAATGTGACCGAATTAGACTATTTACCGGATTTATTATCACATAAGCAACACGACGGGTGCCGCATGTGGAGCAGGATCTGCTTAACCTTCCGGAGCACCTGAGATCACCCCTAGTTTTTTGGTGGGGTTCGTGTTGTTTATTTTTTAGTTTTCTATGTTGTGTCGTGTGTGCTGTTGTTTGTTTGTCTTTTTCATTTTTAGCCATGGCGTTGTCAGTTTGTTTTAGATTTATGAGTTTGACTGTCCCTTTGGTATCTTTCGTCCCTCTTCAATATCAAAATCATATAACAAATTCTCTGTTAAAGAACGAATCTTACTTTTTACGTTTAATTATATGCTTCACCATTTATTTATTTTATTATTTCATACAAAATAGCATTGATAGCATCACACACTTTCCCGGTAATGATTTTAAAATTAAAAATCGGTTGTGATTGTTTCAGCACGGTACATGTTACAGTTTTAATTTGGGTTTCATTTAAAGTTGTTGAATGATACTTATCTAATGTCTTTTGAAACATTTTTCAGAAAAAAAAATTCAAACAAAAGCAAAAGACATGATAGAAAAAAAAATGTGCACACATAAATGTTAACTGAAGGATTTTAGGGAGAAATACACTTGAAAGATAAAAGAAAAATGAACCAAACATTAGTCCATTTACATAAAAGTATTGGTAAACAGTAATTATGTAATTGATAATAAGAAGGTTATGCAAATGTGGGTCTACGTGAACATACATTGTACATGCCTCATAAAATGAGAGCTATAATTTATATTGGATTATATTAGTTAAAACACATTTCTTAATCTACTAAACCGATTCAAAATCTATTTGAAGAAACAGGATTGATAAACTGTCAATATTTTAACTAAACAGCAATTTATTCTAAGTTCAATCAAAGTTGAAATATGACTAAGTACATTGAATCGTAATCATTAAGTTCTTTCTCGGAACTAATTGTAAAATTCTTTTGTTCGAAAATGGATTTTTGTTGATATCGATTAGTTTTGCGGATGTAAAAAGTTGCATTTGAAATAAAAACGAAACAATTCATTTGAGAGACTGATGTAATGTCATTTTGTATAACCTTTATTTAAGATTTTAAAAATTTTCACAGTTGTTCCAAAAAGGTAACTCGTTGTTTTTCTGTCGTTGGTTTCGAAACAGTTGTCTTACTGTCTTATTGAAGTATTCTCGATCCCGCATCTAATTTCATTTATATTGTAGTTTTGTTATGAGCCCGAATACCTCCTATTCACTTTCAGATGTTAGCAAAAAGGCATGAATTTGACTTGCAATTCATGAAAGCCAAACCATACAGTCATCTGTCAAATTGCTTTTATAGTTAAAACCAAGTTTCACTGAACGAACTTATGTTATATAAATATATATATACTTTCTAAGAATTTATGGTCATATAAATAAATGCATATTCTTATTGTTTCCTTTTTGTATCAACATCACTTGCTAACCTTACTTGATTTTTTTTCTATGGAAGGAAAAATTGTTTTTGTAAAAATATTCACTCTGAATCAAACATAAAATTATCTGGAAGACAATATCAATCAAAACCAAGGAGTAAACAAAGACTCAAAAAACCAAAGGACATTTACATCAACAGTTATAAATAATAATTAAGAGACAACACGAACTCCACTAAAAACCGGGAGTCAAATCAGGTGCTCCGGAACGGGTAAGCATTTCCTGCACCGTATACGGCACCCGTCATGCTATTTCTTTGTTCAGTTCGGTAATGATGGAAGGTTATTATGACTAAGGAAGAATATCAGATATGATTTCTGACACAATGACATTATCAAATTGAATGAAAACATATGCGTCACATTCGGATGATGTGTATTTCAACAAACAATTGGCATTCCTATAGGAACCAGCTGAGTGTCTTTTGGTGCCTATCTATTCCTTAATTCACATTAGGCTAATTTCATACAGTATACTTCTTATGAAGAGCGAAAAAAAGAAAACATTGTCTTTTAACTGAATTGTTACCTATACAGATGAAGTCCAGTTTCATTAGATTATTCAAAGTTTTGTTATCACGTTGAACACATCTATCCAATTTATGTCGAAATAAAGTGTGTCTCCTATTTGGACTTAGATATGTAAAATTGACAATGATAGTAGGTTGAGAACAAAAGTTATGATTGCAGCTTAGCAATTGTGAAATTTCCATTATTATATATATGTATATATCAACATTCCAGCAGTGCCTGTATTTTGAGTATATACTTCATGATCCATGTGGCATACATAATTTCTTCGAAGATTTGTACGCACACTTTTACGGCTCAGTTGGCCCTGATGAAATAACTTAATAGATGCATCTGCAATTCCGTCTTTTTTTACGCAAATGTGAACTACCGAATTATTGTAATCACTAGGTTTGTACTTTCACGAACAAGAGGACGGATGCCACATGTATCCTTCGGGAACACCTGAGATTACTCACGATTTTGGCGTCGCTCGTGTGGCCCATTCTTTAGTTGTATTTGTTTGTTCTTTGCCAAATCGTTGAAAGATAGGTTACGTTTTATGAGTATTAATATTCCTTTGGTATCTTTTATCTCTTTATTGTACCGTTAATGGAGTATTTGTTTTAACTGTCTTTTTGAAATTAAATGTCGAAAACTTTATCACTAGACTTCAAACTGAATGTCAAAAGAAAAGTGTTAACACGTTATCTGCTTTTTTGTACAATATGTTTTAAATCCGAAAAACAAATAAGATAAATACATATTTTTACAAAATTCTAAAATCTAGCATCTAAAACAGATATAAAAAAGAATATATATTGTCCTTGACCACACTCGATAAGGTTATTCATTATTCAAAATTAAGACAATTGATATCAATTTATGATTTTGTTAAAAACCATTGGAAAAAAACGACTGTTTTACATCTTAGAAAAATTCTTTACGATAAACCAACATCATGGAAAATGTCTTATGTAAATAGTGATAATTTTATTTGTAATTTTATGTCTATATAATCTTTTACATCCTTACATTATCACAAAAAAGCTAAAAATTCGGTAAAATTATTTTCCAAACAAGTAACTGTGGCATTATGATGCAAAACCGTCTATAAAAGCAGATATCTGTTATGGTATTTTCTGGAATCGTGTCGGTGCAACGAGACCAAATTAAAAGAAGACGAAATAATTTCGCATAGAAATTCATTAAGTGCCCTTCTTCGTTAATGCCGGTCTTAAAAATAATTAAACAAATAATAAATGTATAAACAATTAATTCCCATAAACAGTATCAAACCCCATAATTCCAATTCTATACATTGTACCAATTGATCACAATACAAGATTGGAATTAAATGTAACCTTGTTTCCGCTCACTGTATATTGGTATTACTTTTATTTGTTTTCAATATCGGCGTTTAGTTACCCTAATGTTTTGATTTGTTTCAGTATTTTATATGTGAAGTGTTAAAATTGACAAAATAGAGCATTAACAAAGGGACATTTCTAATTAATGGGTTAAAAACAGACAGTTCTGATGAATAACACTATAACATTTGACTGTTGTCAAGCACGTGATGTAAATGGTGAGATTAGCATGTTCATGGGGAATCCTTCTTCATCAGCACAACCGATAGCTGATAAATAAATGTTCTCCGTATTCTTTACAAATTAGCCACAAAAGGAATGTAAGGCAGTGAGATAAAATGTACATACATACATTGTAGTAAATTTTATTAGACTAAATGATAAAAATTAAATTATTTACCACACTTGCAAGACTTTAAAATATAATATTATTTACAAGAGTCATATTTGCCGGTAAACTTTTTTGCGAGTTTTTAATAAAAAAAAAAACAAAAAAAAAAAAAAAAACAAAAAAAACCATGTTAATAAACAAATGGAAATGAGCATTTATACTTCGAGGTATGCATATTGTTCATTTTCTTACATTCGTCCTTTTCATTTTGGTGTTTGTATGTACTAAAATAGCGACCGTGGTTAATGTTTTATTAAAACAAAATGAAAATGTATATTATGTAAATTACTACAGAAAAGGTATTCTAATTTTTAGTTAATTTAATATCTTCATACATCATTCATGAAAAAAGAACTGCTTCCTTTTATCTCAGGTTTCCATACTTTTTTAGAATTCTATTTCAATTTGCTTGTCTTTAATTCTACAAAGTTTCAGAACTTCAGTACTCAGTTGAGACGAAATATGAATAACACACTCTAAGCATAGAAAGAGAAAGATACCAACATGTCACCAGTAGACAAACTTAACGATATAATATGCATGGAAACGTTGTGCACCTATTATGCTTGAAATATCATAAATTATACTAAGGTTTGCAATTTGCAAACAATACCTATAATGATATAATGATTTGCCTCTAAATAAGTGTAAATTGCATTTCGACATTAATGTGTTGATTGTCTTATAAACAGAGAAAGAAAAAACGTAAAAAAAGAAGATTGATTAAGGAAAGAGAAATTGTAAAAAAAGCGAATTATATGTTCTCTTCATACCTTTCAACACCAATAATATTCCAATCAGTACGTAAATGTAAGACTTCATTATTTATATTCCATTTTGTTTTTGACTATGATTAAAGATCCTATTTTGTTCAACACTTCATCCTCGTTCAAAGGTAAACTTGTTCATGTCACTACCTAAGTAGATCCCCTGCGTATCCTTAAACTTTTGGAATTCCACTGATACCAAGTCTTAATAGATAGATAATGTATTTCACACTTTTTTCAAAGCAATATACCATCCAAGTGAAACAAGCATAAGTAAAAATGCTTTATTATTTATAAACCATATTTTACTGATTCTGTTGATAACTATCGTTCCTTTGGTA
The DNA here is from genome assembly GCF_965363235.1 of Mytilus galloprovincialis. NCBI lineage: Eukaryota > Metazoa > Mollusca > Bivalvia > Mytilida > Mytilidae > Mytilus > Mytilus galloprovincialis. The sequence goes on from NC_134845.1 coordinate 26,013,909, forward strand.
CTGGCGCATGTTTGCACCACGATCAAGTATTAAATGACTTCAACTGTGGAAGGTTCAGTAATATAAATCAATTTCGGAAGCTTAGAATCGATAGCAATTTACCTGAACGTGTAGGATTTTTCATATTTTCATATATTCTATGTGGGTTTTTAAACAAAGCAACGGTAAATGTTAATTAGCTGTGAAACATCATAGTTACATTTCTATAAAATTCTCAGAAGAAGCTGATGCTTTGACAATTAAACTTTACAACGAAGATTGCAATTGATTGGATTTTTATATCTATGATAATATTATTGATAATAATAATGCATTTTCAAATACACATAGAAGTCGTTGTGAAATAATGTAAGTGATTAATTCAAGGCTATTTAAAGGGACGATTTTGACAAAATTATAACTATTTTTAAAGATGCTTAAAACAAAGATATGTTCATTAACTTAACAATATGATCACTGGAATGTTTACTTAAACAACAGAAGTGTTCATACTTGATAACGAATATTGTGTTGCGTGCTTAATCATCTCATTAATTATGCATAGGGTTTATTTTCCCCAACTATATTTGATAATTTCTTTAAATAAAACGTACGTACCTATTTGACGCCATTTATCAAATTATGTCACTATATAAAACATAGCAAAATATAACAATCCATAGCCATACTGTTCCAAAACGTTTCTCGAATAATGACAATATCATACACTTGTTTTTACATTTGTATGACAAAGCAATACGGATAATATACCCGTGTTTGGGAATTAAATCAAGGCCCTTATAAAGGACACAGTACACCAGCAGAATACTACAAAACATAATTTTCGTAATTTATTTGGCCTTTTTAACATTTTTTGATTCCAGCGTCACTGATGAGTCTTTTGTAGACGAAACGCGCGTCTGGCGTAAATATAAAATTTTAATCCTGGTATCCATGATGAGTTTATTAATAAATTGAAAGAAGTTGATTTTTAACTTCTAGGTTTGGATACACTGCCGTAATCATTAATGATTGAACAAAAAATTATGTATCTCGTAGCAAGTGCCCTATAAATAAGAATGTGTTTACTATTTTAGTGAGTCTGAAAAGGTTTTATCGTTTGTTAGAACCCATGAGTTATATACCGTAATTGATGACACACAATAACCATTTCGGATGACAAAACCACAAAACAAATTAAAAAATAGCGGAATAAGTGTTTTTTTTTTATTGTTTTTATTCATTTATATTCATAGTGATGCCTTCGCATGTACAAAACCCCTCACCTCACAGCAAGTTTGGAAGCATCCTTGTATCGAATATAATTCTATATATAATAATTCTGTTTCAATATCTTTATGTTTTTTGCGTGAGTGATAATATTATTCCATAAGCAGTTTAGGTTTGTAATGCTGACATCCAACCTTTTTCAGTACCTTATGTAGTAGTAAGGTGCTGCTAATTGACGTCAGCTGATTTTAACTATTCATTTTTGGTCATCTTATAATAACTCTGGAAGTTTAAACGTATACATACATCCCTGGCTACCAACTGTTCGGGTTTGAGCGTTGCTGACGAGGAAAAATCCAGAATAGCGTTTCGGATGGACGAATTTTGGAAGTGTTATAATAAACATATCCTGAAACTTCTGTGAGAACATAATTGCATAAAATTACTATCGACCAGTGGCAAATATTTTGATACAACTTTCACATGAATTCGTTCAGAATGAGAGAACGAAAACATAATTTACAAAAAGTAATAGTAAAATGAGAATCGACAAGCTCCCTTTCGAATAATGAGAGGAACATAAAAAACTGGACAGTATAAAAGTTTGTTCTAGGGATTCGTTCTATACTTAATAACCGCATCGGTGATACCCTAATTGCGTGATCCCCTTCCTGCCGGGAGGTTGCATTTCTCGACCTTGACAAAATTAAAAAAAACTAAACAACGGTAACTTTCTTAGTAGTCTTCTTCTTCAGCATGCGACATTTTGGAGAAATGGAAAGATGTATCGGTCAGAATATTGTGCAAGAGTAGCTAGCGTATCGACTCAGCGTGTCGGTTTTGTTAACAGAATGGGGAACATTGAGTAAGAGTACCTAGAGTAAGTCTTCTTGTGGACCACTGAGATCTTCATACATACATCCGTATAATCATATCACATTGATATGTTATCGTAAGAGTATATATACATGTAATAGTTGCCACTGAACCATAAGCAGCATACATGAATTATCCATCCACAATCTTACATTACAGTTAAAGAGAATATTTTTTTAATTTATACAGACAATGAATTTTTTTTGGATGAAAAATGAGTCATATTGTTTCGTCATTATGTTTTCAATTTGTGTAATAGCAATCGAAGAACATAATTATTTGGATCATCTATCTAATTTTCAACACCATATGTTCATGTCTATTAAAAAATAGTTTTTTCAACAAAAAAAATATTTTGAAAAAGATTGCTAGTATTATGTATACACTAATATATAATCATATGAATAATTAATAGAAATTTGAAACGCTTAATTACTACCTGAAAACAAACGTGCATACTACAAAATGTATAATAGAAATTTGATAAATATTTTATAAACTACATAATCTACTTTTGAAATTAACATATTTGCAATTCATTTAACGCTAAGTGCTGTTGCACAAGTTCTGCCTCAATTTACTTTCAAAGACACAAAGTGATGATATAATTTCGATTTCATTTTTAGAATTGGAAGCTATTTTTTCTTAATTTTTATTCATACTTTGCTTCATGCAAAATGTGATTATCAATTTTTTCATCTCGTATAATGTACAAAAAAACACCATCTATTAATTCTTAGAAGAATATATACAGAAAAGTGGATGGTTGCAATTTCAACCATGTATACAGGTACATGTACGAGGAAACGCCATCCCAAAATGACTCATTCCGAATACATTTACTGTACTGTCGAACGTCTTGCTAATGAAGAATCATGCATACAATTGATATATGTAACTGATTAATTAATCAATTAAGATTTGTCATTCAATTCATGTTCATTTGTGTTTATTTACATAATTATTTATATCAAGATTTTTTGGTGGTTTTAACGTACCTCAGACAATAATTATGGACCGTTATATATTTACTTTTATTATTTTATTAGAATTGAAAAGACTTTGCTATAGATAGCCTGAACGAAACGATATGCGCTAAACAATACGACGAACTGTAAAATATACGACAACCGATACAATGAACGTTGAACCAAAGAAAGATTTACAATTTAAAGAAAATGCTGAATAGCGTTGATGGTATCCTTTATTAGAAATTGATAGTAGAAGATAGAATGAAAAAAGTATCACTATCAATATCATGCATATGAAACACTTTTCGTGTTTTTCCTTGATCAGGAACGTTCAAAGCAAATACAAAATGAAAGCCGTATGAAATAAACCGTATAACGCGGAAGACCTGAACGATCAAAGGGACACAAAAGAAATAGCTAAATACATAAATACACAAATGCATATTAGTAATGATAGAAATTTATAGAACAATTTAACACATAATTATGGTTACTTTTGCAGCAAACAGAAAAATGAAAATGCAATTACATCAAAACATTCAGTATATGATATAATACAAAGATTAATTCACAATCACGATCTATTAACGTTCATCTGTTCTATCTATACATAAACTGTGTCTATGGGGAAACTGCTGCCGACTTTAAAAACAATGGTTTTATTAATACTGGATTAAATTGTTAACAAACATAGGCATTTGTTTTGGTAACATTAAAATATGCCTGTATCTTATTTAGAAACATTCTGTTGGAAAAATTTTGGTATTGTATCAGACAAATTCATTATTGGTATATACGTATGATAATCCAGGAAAATGTGAACCTATAAAATTAAGTTGTTAATTTTCGCAACGTCAGAGGATACCATGTGTATTGTTGGCCGATTGTAACTTCCAGAAAAATCATCAGACATGAAGTCAGAAGATGTGTATAGATAACAAACTTAAGAATGGGTATGGGGAATGTATCAAGGAGACAAAACCGACCAAAGAGCAGAAAATTTGATTTTTATGCCCCACCTACGATAGTAGAGGGGCATTATGTTTTCTGGTCTGTGCGTCCGTTCGTCCGTCCGTCCGTCCGTTCGTTCGTTCGTCCGTTCGTCCGTTCGTCCGTCTGTCCCGCTTCAGGTTAAAGTTTTTGGTCGAGGTAGTTTTTGATGAAGTTGAAGTCCAATCGACTTCAAACTTGGTACACATGTTCCCTATGATATGATCTTTCTAATTTTAATGCCAAATTAGAGATTTTACCCCAATTTCACGGTCCACTGAACATAGAAAATGATAGTGCGAGTGGGGCATTCGTGTACTGAGGACACATTCTTGTTTTCTTATATTATGAGATGAGAAACCCGTTAATATGGAAACGAGATAACTGATTTTCTTCTGGTATATTCTTTCTATCTTTATATCGTTAATAGTTGTACACGGAAATATCAATGCCATACGTAGCGTCTTCTATTTGCATTCTAGCTTGGGGATGAACCCTTAATCTTTAATGACATTGTATTTCTGCTGGATTTATGCCGCATATCAGAATTTAAATGATCAGTAATATCAAAATTCCCCACATTTCTTTAATGTTCCTCGGCGTTCGGAAGTTTTTTGATTTTACTCTTTCAAAGACTAAATATGAAAAGGTGATAATAAAACAAATATTGTGTAAAAAATTCCGAATCAGTCCACAAAAAAGGTTCTAATATACTAATTATAAAACTAATTAAGAGATAAATGCCTATGTAAATTATTAAATCAGGTCCACATTTTTTTTTTATTAATTCTCTTTAGAGAATATACAAGTTGGGAAATAATATATTAATTTTTAAGTGGTTCAAGTATTCAATTATTTATGACCATAAATTATATTCTTTAATCATCAGGAAGCAAACTGGTATTCAAGTGGGAGTTTAAGCTAATAAAAAATCCTAGGTTTTTACTCACCATTTACTAAAGAAAAAACCTATACATGTACCAAGTCAATATGTTACTTGTTCAGTTGGTTGATAACATTTGATGTTGTCAGTTTTGTTGACTTTCCCTATTTGAAATTACCTTGAAGTTAAATATTTTTTTGATACTTAAAGGATTTAAGCAACTAGTGCACTTCTCCCTTCTTGACTTTTATCAATAAACTAAATCCATATCGCAAAGCAATTTACCAAACAGTACACTAAAAGTATAGTATAAATTCTAAGTATTTCTTTCATAAGTTTACTTACCAATGAAATAATCCAAAACAATGGATAATGGCTAACTGTCATAAATTAGAATCGTTCCAAATATTTTTGAATTAAAAAATGAACTAAAGATTTCCATCAGCAAAATGTTATATACATATAATTATATTTAAAATAACAATTATTTGAAAAACAGTTGAGTTGTTGATTCATTGGACTATAAGTGACTTGCATACTAATGACTATGACAAGTTACTGTTAAATGAAAATTTAATTCTGTCTGTCTACTAAACCGACATGATGTCAAAGAGGTAAGCACAAATTTACAACCACTTACATCACTGGGTCGATGCCACTGCTGGTAGAGTTTTTATTATAACCGTCCCAGGAGTCATCACTTCTGTGTTGACATGAATTATCATTGAGATGGGGATAATTATAAATTAACTGTTAACAAAAATATAACTTTTTTTAAATACTACGGCTTTTCTACCTAAGGAATAGATTACCTTAGATGTATTTGGCAAATCTTTTTTTTTAATGTTTGGTCCTCAATGCTCTTCAAGACAAGACACTATAAGTTAAAAAGTCCTAATTAATATCCTCAATATTGATCTTAAATGTCTTAATATTCTCTCAGCGACTAGTATACGTTCTTACATATTCCTATGGACCGGGAATGGTTCGGAGAGGTCGGACAAGCACCACGACAGATTTACGATTTTTACTGCCTTTCTTGACAGGACCATTCACGATTAAAATTTGTCAACAGTCTGATCAAGATTTTGTGGATCGTGGTTGAAATTGAAACTTAAACTTAAGTTTGTAAAAACGTTTATCAAATCACGGCAACAATTAGATATTGTTCAGGTAGCGTCCAAATACAGGCGTTTCAAGCAGAAATTTTTCCCGATTATACCTTTCTCAATTCGATTTGTATATTTTGCATGGTACAAAACGACCACCCGTCCCAACAGCGTCCAGACTTTACCTAATGGGATGTGGCAGAGATCAGACAGTGATCAGAACAAGAACTGACGCTGACTGAAAATATCCGTGAGAAAACTGCCGCCATATTCGGGCTGATCAGGTACTGTCGGAACACAATTCTATCCCATTCTCCTGTTCCGCATTGCATACGACTCTTTCCTGATTCAGTCGTATTCTGATCTGTAATTGTCTGAGCTCTGACGTTGGTATTATTGCCGAATTTCGTATTAATATTACGAAATGTGTCGAAAAGATGGTTCGCACTCGTGCAATCTTTTCTCAATCGGCAAAATAAAACAGCAATGACAAATTACGGGACGCATCTATCTGTCAGGGTTTTAGACCAATCTCTTCAGACCATTAACAATCTGTAGGAATTTGTTACGAACGTATACGGCTTTGTCCGGACAATGTTAGGACACTCCATATCAATGAGGATAGTATTTCGACCTTTTAAGTTTTCGTGTCTTAGCGCTGTCTGTTCTCAAATAGATACAATGTGTGAACGACGAAATTCGACAATGATACCCACGTCAGAGTCAAGACAATTAAAGAACACAATACGACTGAGTCAAGATAAAGCCGTGTGCAATGTGATACAACAGACTGTGATAGGATTGCGTTTCGCAAGTACCTGATCATACCGGATATGGTGATAGCTTTCTAACTAACGGATAACTTCTGTCAGCGTCAGTTCACTGTAGGGTCCCACTGCCTGATCACTGTCGAATAACAAAAAGAGAGAATCGGGACGCTATCGTGACAAATTTGGTCTTTTTGTATCATGCGAAAGACATGCGGATTTAGAACGAGACAATCGGGACAAATTCAGCTAGAACCGGCTGAATTTGGACGCTTCCTGAACAATATTTGATTGTTGCCGTGATTCGATAAATGATTTCTCCAATTTTATTAAGGTTTCAATTTCCAGTCACTATACATAGGATCTTTATCGGAATTTTTAGAAGTTTTAATAGGGAATGGTCCTGTTAATGCTGGCAGTAAAAATCGTGAATGTGTGATCCCAGCTTAAAGTACATATATAACTTCATAACGCAATCGACGTTGTTAATCTTTTTAGCCTTTGCTTCTTTCTCCTACATGTATGGTTTAAGTTGAATAACTGGGTATATTCTTTTTCGATTCAATCATTTTTTCCCATCTAGTTGATCTAATAACGAATCGCTTGGTTAGTTTACACATTGACTAATTTGTATACTTGTTCACTAATCGTCTTTGTCGGTTTTTCATTTTGCCATTTAGTTTGAGACATTTCGTTTTGATTTTTCCTCGCAGCTAGGTATTTTTGTCATTCTAAATGTGTTCTTTTAAAACATTAAAATTCCTGATATCGTTTATCAGGACCATCTCACCATTTTTTATTTAAATGTCCTGTACCAAGTCTGTAGGCGTCCTTCAGCTGGCCCCTTAAAAAATATGTATACTAGTACAGTGATAATGGACGTCATACTAAATTCCGAATTATACACAAGAAACTAAATAAAAAATCATACAAGACTAACAAAGGCCAGAGGCTCCTAACTTGGGACAGTTGCAACATTGAGGCGGGGTTAAACATGTTTATGAGATCTCAACCCTCCCCCTATACCTTTAGCCAATGTAGAAAAGTAAACGCATAACAAAACGTACATTAAAATTCAGTTCTGTTTGGATATAAATATAATATAAAATAAGGTTTTTTGTTTAAGGGATAGTTCACTTGTGCATCACACAATAAGTATCATGTTCTTATTCAATGTAAAATGATAATGAAACCGTGAATTAACAAAATCCGAGAACGAAGTATCTCTGTGATTCATTGTGCCTCAAGAGAAAATGAAAATGATGTTTTACTACGAAAAATAATAAAAATGAGTTTTATAATTTATACCATTGGCTGCTTATGTATTATTTGCATCCAAAACACACAATCCTGTTATGTTTCAAGAGTAAATTTACAGAGTTTATAAATCATTACGGTAAATTCATTCGCTTCCATAGACTTTGTGTTCATTTATTTCTTTAGACATGACATGTATTTTTGACTTATGATTTTGAATGTCCCTTTGTTTTCTTTCTCCTTTCTTTTAGAAGTACTAATACGTGTCAAAATATTTAATCAATCCTTGTGTGGCAAAGATGGCCATTTTTCCCCCACATTTGAAATATATTTCAGAGGATAGCAGCCATGCAAATCTTATTTTAACTTCACAATTGACTATCTGGGTGGCAAATGGTTTTTGCCTCTTATCATAAATATATTTGCATCCCTTGCAAAACACTATGGATATAGTATGTTTTCTTTTTAATTAGAGTTTGATATAACTACTTTCGTTAACTTGCCTGTTATGGTTTACTCATTTGAAATTCAAAGTGACAGGTATTCTAATTTATACAGTTCTTATTCATGTCCAAAGTGTGTGATGTGTTCTATATGTAATGTTTATACATGTATATTGAGATCAGAATTAGGATATAAACTCACTTTAAATAAAGTAGGTATGGTATGATACTTCAAGTATTTTTTGGTGGAAATAAACCAGAATTAGTTTTTTTTTAATAACGCCAGACGCGCGTTTCGTCAACAAAAGACTCATTAGTGCACTCGAATCCAAAAATAAAATAAAAGGACAAATAAAGTACGAAGTTGAAGAGCATTGAGGACCAAAATTCCTTAAAAGTTTGCAAGATCAGCTAAGGTAATCTATTCCTGAGGTAGTGCTCACCATAAACATTATGTCCATGTGTTAAGCTTATTTTTATAGAAGAAATGACCGTCAATGTGATATGCTGTCGATTTTCGGTAAATAGTGTCGTTGGTTGATTATTATATATATTACTACCATTACTGTAGCATTTGCTGTTATTCCTATACGTTATGTATAACTTTGCATTTTTTTTTCCAATTTAACGCTTCTATTCTATTTTAATTTTAAGACAAGACCATGTATTAATCTTACCATCTTAAATACTAGAGGCTATCAAGAGCCTGTGTCGCTCACCTTGGTCTATGTGCATATTAAACAATGGACACAGATAAATTCATGAAAAAATTGTGTTTTGGTGATCATGATGTGTTTGTAGATCTTACTTTACTGGACATTCTTCTTGCTACAATTATCTCTATCTATAATGAACTTGGCCCAGTAATTACAGTGGAAAATATATTCTAAAAATTTATTAAAATTGTTAAAAAATGACTAAAAAAGGCAATAACTTCTTAAGGGGTAAACTGACAATTTTGGTCATGTTGACTTATTTGTAGATCTTACTTTGCTGAACATAATTGCTGTTTTCAGTTTATCTCTATCTATAATAATATTCAAAATTATAACCAAAAACTGCAAAATTTCCTTAAATTACTAATTCTGGGGCAGCAACCCAACAACAGGTTGTCTGTTTTGTCTGGAAAATTTTAGGGCAGATAGATTTTGACCTGATAAACAACTTTTTTAAAGAATACTAAAATTTTAGAAAAATGGTTAAAAATTGACTATATAGGGCAATAACTCCTTAATTGGTCAACTGACAATTTTGGTCATGTTAACTTATTTGTAGATCTTACTTTGCTGAACATTATTGCTATTTACAGTTTATCTGTATCTATAATAATATTCAAGATAATAAGCAAAAACTGCAAAATTTCCTTAAAATTACTAATTCAGGGGCAGCAACCCAACAACAGGTTGTCCGATTTGTCTGAAAATTTCAGGGCAGATAAATCTTGACCTAAAAGATTATTTTACCCCATGTCAGATATGCTCTAAATGCTTTGGTTTAAGAGTTATAAGCCCAAATCTACATTTTACCCCTATGTTCTAATTTTAGCCATTTCGGCCATATTCGTTGGTTTGCAGGATCACACCACACATTTTTTAAACTAGATACCCCAATAATGATTGTGGTCAAGTTTGGATTAATTTGGCCCAGTAGTTTCAGAGGAGAAGATTTTTGTAAAAGATTACTAAGATTTACGAAAAATGGTTGAAAATTGACTATAAAGGGCAATAACTCCTAAAGGGGTCAACTGACCATTTTGGTCATGTTGACTTATTTGTAAATCTTACTTTGTTGAACATTATTGCTTTTTATAGTTTATCTCTATCTATGATAATAACCAAAAACAGTAAAATTTCCTTAAAATTACCAATTTAGGGACAGCAACCCAACAACGGGTTGTCTGATTCATCTGAAAATTTATAAATAGATAAATATATACCTGATAAACAATTTTACCCCAGTCAGATTTGCTCTAAATGCTTTGCTTTTTGAGTTAAAAGCCAAAAACTTCATTTTACTCCTGTGTTCTATTTTTAGCCATGGCGGCCATCTTGGTTTGTTGGCCGGGTCATCGGACACATTTCTTAAACTAAATACCCTAATGATGATTGTGGCCAAGTTTGGTTTAATTTGGCCCAGTAGTTTCAGAGGAGAAGATTTTTGTAAAAGTTAACGACGACGGACGACGGACGCTGGACGCCAAGTGATAGGAAAAGCATACTTGGCCCTACGGGCCAGGTGAGCTAAAAAATGAGATCCTCAATGCACACTCCTTTTCCGTAACAAGTTTTCAGTATGTGAATTCTAAAGTTGTGGTATAATTCTTGTATTTTACTTTTGTGAGTCGATTCCCGAGAAAATATGCTGCAAATAAGACCTGTGTAAAATATTTATTGGTAGGCGGCTTACTGTTATATATATATGTTATATTTGTTAGTCTCGTGGGATTTTGTCTATGTGTGTTACATTTTAGTGTTATGTCGTTGTTCTCCTCTTATACTTAATGCGTTTCCCTCGGTTTTAGTTTGTTACCCCGATTTAGTTTTTTGTCCATGGATTTATGAGTTTTGAACAGCGGTATACTACTGTTGCCTTTATTTACTTATATAGTAATTGCGCCTAAAATTCATATAACATAAATATTATATATATATATCTACTTTCTGTCCTTAATTTATTTTTAGTATTACGTTTTGGCGAGTAATTATATGAAACTTTGACGAACATCGTTGACTGAGTTACTAAGAAATATATATATGCTGAGAGACAAATAAAAGCACATAACAGAAGGAACATGTAATAAGAAAATGAAAAAAAAGCAAATAATAGTCCCCATTGAAATGTACATTATTAATTGATAGGTATCATATAATTGTTGAGAAATTTTTATCTGGTTGTTCACCTTTTTGTCGTCTGTTATAAACAGTGATATACTTGTAAAAAAGGGTATATTTAGAAACATATAACAAGACATGTGCTAGTTAAATGCTACCAATGTAAGGACGTCTCCCTCGATTGGTGTAGCAAATAAAGAATCCTTAAGTAAGGATTGGTTGTTGTTTTTACTTTTCCATAACGGCAAGTTGCGTCAATTTTTTCCAAATAAATTTCCAAAGACATACTGGTATTTAGTGATTTCTCATTCCCTGACGAGAAAAATAATTCGATTTAAAGGGCTCGACCATTAAATCGCGCTATCAGAGGAAGACCAGCAATAGTTCATTAGCAGGTCAAAGCAGACGCGCATGTCTAAATTTATTACACTACATATAAATTAACTGCTCTTGCATTCTCATCACAAATATTGCAAATAAAATTGAGAATGGAAATGGGGAATGTGTCAAAGAGACAACAACCCGACCAAATAAAAAACAACAGCAGAGGGTCACCAACAGGTCTTCAATGTAGCGAGAAATTCCCGCACCCGGAGGCGTCCTTCAGCTGGCCCCTAAAAAAATATATACTAGTCCAGTGATAATGAACGCCATACTAATTTCCAAATTGTACACAAGAAACTAAAATTAAAATAATACAAGACTAACAAAGGCCAGAGGCTCCTGACTTGGGACAGGTGCAAAAATGCGGCGGGGTTAAACATGTTTGTGAGATCTCAACCCTCCCCCTATAAACGCTATCTTCAAGGATTTATATTGATCTAAGGTCAGACTATTGATTTAATTTATTATACACATGATTACTTGATATTAATTTTAATACATTCAATCGATTTTATTTGTTTATGTTTATTATATGTCTATATAACGAATTATGATGTTTAATTTAATTTAATTTTAGTTTCATTCACATTATTGCTTTGTCTTTTATTGAGGCATCTACTGTTGATGCTATCCACGCTAATTGCATTTTGTTATGCAGATTATTTTGGCAACTTCCTATGAGGTATGTAATTTATATTTAATATTCGATGCTCGCCGGGAGTCATCTAATATGGCTAGACAATAAAATTATACATTGTACACCTAATTGCTATTTGATGTTGCAAATTATTTAAGAGAATTATACTTAACTATGCTTCCGTTAAGAAATATTTAGTAAATGCTTTAAATTGACATTTGATTAATTGATTTATCATCAATTCTTTTCCGTCACAGATATCGTTTTGTTTATTTCATGTTTACTTTTATATTTAGTTAAACATATATTTTAGGATTGGTAACTATTTTTTATTTTACACTGTGTTTATTTATTGGAAGGTTAGTGATGCCTAGGGGAAAAACTGTCGCGAGGGGAAAAGGAGTTAAAAGAAGGAGAACAGCCCGTGTTACTGATAATGACAGGACAGCTGCACTGTCTCAAACAGAACATGATGTAGTGCCGCCACGGACGCAAATTACAACATCTAATGCATCAGGACCATCTACCACATTTAACAGTTCAGTGGATTTACCGAATAATGAAGAGTCGTATTCACAAACCATCAATGAACAAGGTACATTTCAAAATTTTGAATCTAATGTTAATTCTGTACATGAAATTGCTAGCATCAGCAATGATTTGGGTAATAATGTTTCTTGCAATATCAGACAAAAAATCTTAAATGGTGAATATATTGATCTGGGTTGTTTATTGTCGAACCCAGTACCTATTGATGATAATTCTAATACTTTAATAATTAAAGATGGTGTTCTACAATCTAAACCAAAAGCATCAACAGTCAAGATTAATAGTATTAGTCAGTGGACTGATGCATTTCTGATTTTCATTGATATTTACCTGTCAAGTCATTTGGGAGAGGCAAGAGGGCTTCTGAAATACATGAGTAACATACGACTGGGAGCTAGTAGGGTTCCCGGTTTAGGCTGGAAGAGGTATGACGAGCAATTCCGTTTAAAAAAAATAAGAATGCCGTCTTGTAACTGGGGAACAGTTGATTTAGAGCTTTGGTTACTCTTCATGTATGATGATAGCACACAACTTAATCCAAACCCTGTAACTAATGCGTATAAATGTTATGATTATAACAATGGATCCTGTACTAGGCCTAACTGTCATTATTCACATAGTTGTTTACGTTGTTCAGGTATTCACCCATCGGTAAACTGTACACGATATGGTGCTCAGACAAATTTTAATTTTAGGCGTGGTCCTAGATTCGCTGCTGGATAACCAAATAACAGTTCGCAACGAGGCTCGAGTGCTAATCCAAGGGCAGCTGTCAGATTCCAGCGACCACCTTTCCACGGTTCATTCAATCGCTAATACGCCAATTAAATTTGATGTTCTTTGCAAGTTTCTGGAAAATTATAGTAATAAAACAGTTGCTTCAGAATTATATTTGGGATTTTTGGAAGGTTTTCGTCTAAATTATACTGGACCTAGGATGACTACTGATTGTAGAAATCTAGTTTCTGTTTTTGGCAATGAAGTTGAAGTTGCAAAAAAATTATTGAAAGAAATTAATTTGGGAAGAATAGCTGGTCCATTTCACAATATGCCACTTTTTAATCTAAGATTGTCTCCGATTGGCTTATGTCCTAAAAAGGATGGTTCTTGGAGGCTTATACAGCATTTATCATACCCACACGGTTTAAGCGTAAATGATTATATTGATAAGGGCTTGTGTTCTGTGACTTATACGCCATTTGACCATGCACTAGATATGGTGGGTAGCCAAGGAAAGTTCGCCCTAATTGGAAAAAAAGATATCAGCTCGGCATTTAGGCTTTTACCAGTAAACCCGGATGATTTCGAGTTATTGGGTTTAAAATTTTTGGACTTTTACTTCGTGGACCGCTGTTTGCCTCAAGGTTGTAGTCTGTCTTGCGCAACGTTTGAGAAATTCTCAACATTTCTAGAATGTATCTTTAAGGACAAAACGGGATCGGAAAGTGTTATACACTACTTAGATGATTTTTTGTTTGCAGGCCCGGGGACTGATTCAACTTGCCTTAACCTGATGAGTGAATTTGATTGTTTATGTGATCGTTTAGGAGTTCCTTTGGTACATGACAAGACCGTCGGTCCAACTCATGTTCTTACTTTTTTGGGGCTTGAAATTAATACAATTGAAATGTCTGTAAAAATTCCCAAAGAGAAATTGCTGAAATTGAAAACAATAATTTCAAATTTGTTAGGCAAAAAAAGAACAACATTACGTGTTCTCCAGTCTTTTACAGGCATTTTGAATTTTTGTTCGAGAGTGATCCCTACGGGTAGGGCATTCAACAGACGTTTTTATGATGCAATGTCAGGAATATCAAATCCTCGGCACCATATAAGGCTCACTGCGTCAATTAAGGAAGACATAAGGTTGTGGTCGTTATTTTTAGATTGTTTTAATGGCAAATTTTATTTTCCCGATTCCGATTGGATATCAAATGTTGATATGGAGTTATTTACTGATAGTGCTGGGAGTGCGTTTGGTGGATGTGCTTCGTATTTACATCCTAATTGGGCTTTCTTTCCTTGGCCGTCATATTGGTTAGGTTGCGATATATTAAAGGACATTACATTTTTAGAGTTATTGCCTATTGTTTTAGCCTTTCATTTGTGGTATGCGATCTTTGCGAATAAGAAAATTATATTACACGTTGACAATAAAGCACTTGTTCATATCCTGAATTCTAAAACGTCTAGATCAAGAAGGGTAATGCATATTCTTCGTCCTTTAGTCTTACAAGCTATGGTTTATAATATTCAGTTCAAAGCAATGCATATTACATCAAACAAAAACTGTATTGCGGATGCAATTTCTCGTCAACAGTGGCCACGGTTTCGTCGCATGTCACCAGAGGCGCTACAAGAACCAGAAAAGGTCCCACAGTCTTTTCTTCAAGTGATCTCAAATTTGAATCCAACAAGTTGTTAACGGCGTCAATCTCACCAAACACAAGTGACACTTATGAAACTGCTGTCAGGTCATTTGATCAATTTAGATCTTCACACGGACATGCCATTGTTTGGCCACCCTCACTTAATGTTATCTGTAACTTTATAGCATATTTATCTGTGCGAGGTTATGCTCCGTCTACTGCCAAGTCTTATATTTTTGGTATAGCCTTTAAATGTAAAATGTTAAATATTACTGATAACACTCACAATTTTATAATTAAGAAAATGTTAATTGGAATGGAAAGGCTTGACAAACGAGTGGATTCAAGATTGCCAATTACACCACAGATTTTAGATAAATTGATTTCACTATTACCATCTGTATGTCTCTCACAATATGAGACCTTATTGTTTTCGGGGTTGTTTAGTTTGGCGTATTTTGGTTTTTTCAGGATAGGGGAATTAGTAGTCAATAAATCACTGGCACATTCTCACACTTTGTCGTTAGATGATTTTAGTTTTTCAGACAATAACGTTTCTATCAACCTTAAATTTTCAAAAACTGATCAGTTAGGCAAAGGTAGTTTAATAATTATACCTTCAATTAATTCTCATGTATGTCCTGTTCATTTATTAAAAATTGCTTTCTGTGATTTGGTCACCAGAATCTAGTCATCCGACGAAAGTCCCATTTTACAAACCCAAGGAAATTAGATGCACCCCAATGTTACTATGATGTCTATGATGTCGTCCTTATGATCCAGTGTCGCTAATGTTTTGTTGTTTATTTCAATTAGTACTCAGTAATTGCAAAATCAAAGCTTCAGTGATGACTTTGCCTTATAAATATCATAAATTCATTAAATCTCTATAAGGATTTCTTTACATTAGCAGTACAATTAGTGTACCATCAATACCAGGTTAATGAAGATTCATATCGCTAGGGTTGGTATCCATCTTTCTTAGTTTCAATCTATTTCCGTACCTGTCTGTTGCATGATACATATACAATATTAGGTAAAATAATGTCAGAAAAATATAGACTTTTTTGCATGAAGCTGAGAAACTGGGGAAGGACCAGGTTTTACCGAGCCCTTCCCTAGTTTTGTGACGAATACAAAAAAGTATATATTTTTCTGACGTTGACCTCATATTGTTTTTATGCTGCAACTTAAATTAATACTTTGATAGCTATTTAAATTGTAAACTTATTTTCAAACTTATCATCCCTTAATGAACCTCTGATTGCAGAAAAATTGATCCATGATACATTGACTTTGCACAAAACATAGCTGTATTTAGGAAATAAACACAACTAGTTGCAGTATAACAAGTTTTATCTATATTGGACATGTATGGTATTCCAAACTGATATCTGCGGTGATCAACACATTAATTGATATCAATTAGTATGTAATCGAGCTGAACTTAAAAAACACCTTGAGCTAATTCACCATTTTTTTTCAAATGATTCTATTTTCTCGGATAGATTCGTAAAAACGAATAAAAACATTTCCACTTTTTAATTAGATGTCTTGTGACTGTGTGTTGGTTCTTCGTGTTTTATTGTTTATGGTATGCTATTTGTTTCATTGGCGTAATGACCATGTATTACTTTATTGATACATAGACAACGACTAGATTAATAATCGGGACTGCAAAACCATTAGAAAAATTATAGGCATCTAGGTAAGTTATTAAAACATGTCAGTGCTTTATTCATCTAAATGGGTGTTGTTTCTAAAACAAATTACGCGACTCTGGTTATTTATCGATGTCTGTGCCAGATATCACATTCGAAGTAAGATGTATTTGTGGGTTGCGATACTTATACATGTATGGCTTTTCAATATGTGGTTTTGAGTGCTCTTGACGAAGGTTAATTCAGAAAGGCACTATGAAAGCACAACATTATGTAAAGTGTTATTCTCATTTTTTGTTTTAAATAAAATTCAAATCTAATCAATAAAAACTCTTGTTTCAGTAGTTACACTTTCATGACGTATTTACAAGTTTGCCTGTTGTGAACTACCAATTAATATTCAAAATGTTTTTCCTGAGAACGTTTATTGACAAAACAGACAAAATTACTTCCGCCTCCTGCATACTATGTTACATAAGGGGATCCTTTCATGCCAATATTTTAATTTATTCGATCAGTTAGTCAGACATTATATAATACATCGAGGATCAATTAATGGATGACTATATATGGTTGTAAAAACTAATTTTATCCCTATTTAAGGGTTTGGTATTGTTTTGCTTATTATTGAGTTTTCTGTATTTAATTTTTTTTTTTTTTTGGTCCTCAAAGTCTATACATGTATGTTGCGTCAGTCTAGCCATGAGTCTCAACATGTTAAGTTTTACAGCAAGTAATTCTAAAGCAAAAGGTTGTTTACATACATGTATCTGTTGTGTTAATGGTGGTAGATATTTATAATCTGCTATTGTTTAACCTGTTACGAAATAAGGATGTTTGAACTATGGAAAAAATATGTTTTACTTATGTTTGGTTGACATGTTCAAATGTTTGGCACATATAACCCCTATTAAAGATCTTTTCCACAATTGGCGTATATCTGTTTATCTAAATTGAATGTAACGAACGTTTCTGATATCTTTTGCTTTATTCACAGTAACATTAATTACCCTCGCTCTTGAGTTCAACTGTGTAACACCAAAGTCATAGTGAGGCCTAGCTTAAGTACAGTTACCAATATTACCAATATTATAATGTAGGTGACATGAATTAGTTCTTTAAACGGATTTGTAGCTAGGGCCAATTCAGCTTTTCTCATCGCTTCATCTTGGTGTCCGTCGTTTTTGTCCGTACTTGTCAGCTTATGTTTTTGTCCGTACTTGTCAGCTTATGTTATCGTCCGTACTTGTCAGCTTATGTTATCGTCCGTTAATTTGTACAAAAATCCTCGCCTCTGAAATAACTAGGATGCATTTCACAAAGAAACCGTTGCTACAATTATCATTAATGTATTTACTTTATAAATATGGCCTATGACCCTGCCTGCTAACCAACATGGCCGACATGGCTAGATATAGAACATGATAGGCCTTTTACCATTTTGTGCTATATGGCAAATTCATACTAGAAAAATAAAAACATTGAATAGCAAAAATTGTCAGCAACTCATTTTTAAAATAATTTATATGTCTGAAATCGTCAGCTGACTCCTTATTGTAGTTCTTGTTCTAGATTCAACGACTTTTTTCGTCAATTATCTCGAAAACTATTGAAGATAGATAGACACAGTTAATTATAGCACAAATGACCAGCAAGACAAGATTAAGAACCAAGTCATTTGTTGCCAAAGTCATTAGTAAACTCTTTTATTTGTTTTTCAATAGTAAGGATGTAAAAATACTCCTACAAACACCACCTGACTATGGGTTTTGAGGTTATTATATATATAACATTGAACGTTATATACAAGACTATCCATTTTAAAAAAAATTCTTATTCATTATTATATTAGAATATAGTTATTAAAGAAGAAAAAAATCTACTAACTAAAACTCACACTTTCTCTCCGGCACTACCAACACACAGTCACTGCAATCTTAGTAAATACCATTAGTATGCATGCATGTCTATATATAAAAGTAAAAATCAAATATCAACTGCTCACTATAGAATAATTTAAAGTATAAACTATAAACGATAATAAATCTCGAAAAAGATTTATGTAGTAGGGAAACAATCGTTCATAAGATCCTGCTCTAGAACTATTATTTTTGTTTGCAATATAAAATTCATTAGATTGGTATTTGTTTTATTCTGGATTTAAGTCCTATTACCATAGGAGCTATATTTCTTAACTTACATCGGAAGGTGTAGTTTTAAGCTATAATAAATAACAAATTTATAAACAAACTCTTAGTAATTAATCCCAACAAAATTGCTTTCTTACTGATGCTGAATTACTCATCAAATAATTAGATTTTTAGGTAAAAATGACAACCACAAATTGGAGGTAACAATTGAAAAAGACGACAGCTATGTTACAACAGCCTGATTACCTAGTTAACAATATATGCATGAGCTTGAATGTCCCGATTCATGAATATCAGCAGTGGTTGCATTTTGTCATGTCCAAATATGCTCTTCATTAGGAGAAGATGACGATGAGAGCAAATATTGAATAGACTATGGTGTATCACTCTTTCAAATGATTACGTGCTCTACATATTACATATATCTACATGTGTTTCTTATTAACGTATATTTACATTAGTTGTATGTTTCATTATTATACCGTTATTTTAATTGGCTGACAGCAATTTCGCGTCCTTCTGATGCATAACGTGTGTTTGTGATCCTAGCTAAAAAAAATGAATTATAAGTATTGAACGCTTCTTTTTGTAATTTCACAGGTTGTAAAAGCGTTGACCGTCCTCACATTTCTAGAATTTCCGCGCTTCATACAAAATGTGCTTCGGTCAACACTTTAATACCCAAATGAATTTACAAAAAGGAGCATTTTATTCTTAAATGCTGGCCTCGAAATAACTGTTGTTTTTGTGTCATTTGGTAGCCGTCTCGTGACTGTAGTATTTGTTTTTTAAAACTTTTTTTGATGAAGCATCACCGAAGAGTCTTTTGAAGACGAAATGCGCGTCTGGCGCACATAATATTAATCCTGTCTTCTCTGATGAATTTTTTCACCTGTTCCATAATTGAAACAAACGAATTAAAAGAATACAATTCAACATCGGGCCTTGTGCTGTGTTATGCTCTTTGGTTTGGTTGTTGTCTCTTTGATACATTTCCCATTTCTTTTCTCAATTTTATCTTCTTTTAAATAGGAATAATTTCGAAATTTTCAAGTTGTTCCCTAAGTTGTCGTTGGTTTACACTGTGAAATCAGATAATTTACTCTACTTCAATGATTTAACCTGTTTTTAACTTAAAAACTTAGACTCAATAAATTGATTCCATATTTCTGCGTTCTGTATTTGATTAAAAGGTAAATATAGTTCTAGATACACTTGAAAACAATGAAAAGGCTTTTAAGGTAGAATGACTAACGCACGTATAATTCATCCATAAAAAAAAAACTATAGATCTAAAATTGCATTTATTCAGATTGAATATTATCCATAGCAAATACAGGCTTGTGAAGATGAAATTTAGTGCACAATGGTCCACATTTACACAATCGGCTTGTTATGAGTATCTGTAGTTTATAAATAATTCTTAGAAAGAACAGTCAATTATTACATTGTGCAATTCAACACTTTGATCATTTAAAATATTTGAAATTCCTCAAATCCTTAACCTGAATATTTTTTTTCAAAACGATACATGTAGCTATGAGGGTCTGGTTGGGGTTTACAGAGAACAACAGGACATACAACGAAAAAAAAATAACATGGTGTTAAAACTTAAGGAAATTAAAACAAATATGGTCAACGAAACTAAAAATAAATAAATAAAAATGATCTTAATAAATGAAATTAAAAAAAAATGAGCACACCGTATAGACATTCAGCTTATATACACATAGTTGGTTAAATGTTATATATATACAATAATGAAAACAATATAAGTATGCAGACTGTAAAAATAAGTTGTTTACTTTGTTCTTTAAATTCCGGAAAGATTATATTTTATATGCCTGATTGGATCTTTTAGTTTTAGAATAGTTTACATGAATTAAGTAACATACTTTAGATATTATGAAATAGACCGTATTAACGAGAATACATTACTCTATTGATTTATTAATTAATTACTTAACTAACACATTCTTATAAAATATTTTCCTATTTTTTTTAACGTAGTTTAAGTTTCTTGTCATACATCCAATCAAATGAACTACGATTACATATTGCAAGGCACTGATGTTTGAAAAAGAGAAACTCAGAACTTGTTAAAACTACTGTACATGTATCCAAATTCAATAACCGAATTTAGTTTTATTTCTTTTCCACATTTTTGTCGAGAAATGCATCACCGAGCTCACTTATGTTTCAATTGATCACTGTTTATTCCAGCAAATTTTAGGTGAACGAAAGACAACCCTAGTTCAATCGCAAAACAAAAACAGATAATTTATGTCAAACTTTTATTGCAATTCATAAATGACGTTTGTCCGACGCATGTGTACTCGCCTCTTTCGGTTTTATCTTCTCAAGGAATTTAGGCAACCAAATTCATCTAAGATCATTCACAACTTTTCCTAAGTTTCTCAATATCTTCGCATCTTTATCATGCATGAAATATTTGCCACTGGGTGTTAAGCAATCATAATTAGATTGTTTTCCTTATCGAACTTGAAATAAAGCATACACTGTCTACAATAAATGTTGCTTGGTCCATGTAACTTTAACAGTACTATACTAAACTTGCAATTTGATTATTTCGCTTTTTGGAAGTTTGATTATTTTAAAGGCGTAGGGGCAATTAGGCCCTTATTTGGCCAAAAAATTCCTGCAAATTTAAAAGACATCATACATATTCTTATATTACTGAAAACTTGATTAGGGTTCAAGGTACTCAGGAGTACAAAACAAATTTGACATTGGACAAGTTACCATGACAACAAAGCATGACCTAATTTGCATATTTTGTAAAAGTTCGTGATTTTCATTGGTTTTCATCCTATTTTTAGTATTATATTTTAGATTGCAAAAGTATGTGCGTAACCAAGGAACAACTTTATATTTGGTGAGATTATGTCAATAGTCATAATAAAGCTTCTGTTAAATTATTTTGTTGTTTCTTGGCTGCGCACGATGTTTCCACAACGGAAATAAAGATAGAAAACTGCAAAAATCGTGTATTTTTCCGACGTAGTCGGTATAGTTTCGGTTTGTGCCCTTTGAACTTAAGGACGCTTAACTATGGCAACAGAATACGCATGCTCGAAAATCCTTTCTGTGATTCGACAAAATAATACTGTCATGGTTGGTGATTTGGTTGTGTTTGAAGAAACGTCTCGTTAATTATATCGTGATGGAAAGCAAGTGAAAAACTATAAATATCTTACAAAGATTTATATTTTTATCAAAATAATTGTTTCTCCAATAGCTCTTTGCATCCGTGACTGCTGTTTATTCGGGACAATTATATAATTTTTAATGTAACTTAAAACTTGGTTGTACGAACGGACATGACTTTTAGAACGCACCTACTCATTTGAGATTTCCGCGGGGTTTTGGTGAATGTAAACAGAAAGATACGAGGACCGAGAATACTGAACACAAACAGAGAAAACGTTATTTAAATGGTATCTTTGTGCTTCTGAAGGTTATCGAAATGATAGTTTTAAACATAATACTCAAATTTAAATACGTCGGATATCTGTTTTTTTAAAGATAGTTCTTGTTTGTCGTATTTGTGAAAAACAGTCATGTATATTAGTTTAAACAATATTTTATTCAAATAAATTGAATTGGATTGGGCAACAGGCATAGCCTATGTAAGCCCTCTCCACAAAACAAGGTACAATATATTACATTCAAACAAAGCAACACATACACAAACATAAAGACAAAACAGAATTATTTTTTCAAAAATACCTCTTAGCTGACTGGAATGATATTTCAAATAGTTAACTCAGATCAAAAGTATGACTATTTTAAAATGCTTCAAATGTTAACTCAGAAAGATTATGAAAAAATAAATTATGAAAAAAAAGTTTAAGTATTTTAGGTTATATACTCCAACATTGATTTAGAGGTCTCACATTAAATTAAATGTTCTCCAGTCAGCTATCTAAAATAATAAATTTAATAACTCATTTTTAAAACAACATGTTTGATATCATGACTTTTTTGTACTTATTTTTACTAAATTATTGCACCTGAAGAAAAACGACAACGAGTAGTAACCATATTGATACATTAAAGAATTATAATAATATAAAAAGAATTTAGAATGTTAATAATAAAAGAAAAAAAAAATAGATTTAAGAAATTAAAGATATACAAATTGAATATATGAATGATATAGAAATAAAGGTGCATTTATTAGCTTTTTAGCTTTAATAATATTAATTTCAATGTACTGTCGTTTCATTATACTTTGTTTCAATTTTAATTTTTTTTTAAGCTGGTTCGGGTCTAAGAGCTTAATATAATATAAAATACAGACATACGAAGTAAAAGTTAATTTGGTTTTGGACTATAAAATACATTTCATTATACAAATCTCTCTGAATTTTTTATATATTCATTTAACAGCCTTAACTATCTGCACATTGTCTTCAATACTCATAGATTGATCACCAAATAGTATCAAGTTTAAATCAATATCAACTCCATAAGCAGACAGTTTATCAAGGAGTGTGATCCTGTTAATAGTGTATGATGGACAATCAAAAAAATAATGATGGTTGTCTTCACATTTATATAAACATTTAGGACAGGAAGGTTCTTCTGTCAAAAAATCATGAAACAAGTGAGAATTTAAATTACTTGCATCGTTTCGTAATTAACAATGAATAATATTAAATTTTCTTATACCTGAACAAAAATATTTAGGAGGAACTTCTGGTTTATATATTCTATCAAGTACAGATTTGAACTGGTTAATCGAAAAAGCATTTTTAGTATTAGTATCTAATTCATTCCAGAGTTTAACAACAGATGGTATGAAACTTTTATAATATGAAACTGTTCTGCACTTTGGGATGGTATAATTCTGAGAGTCTCTCCTAAGATTGTAATCATTCGGTGTGAGAAAACAAGGTTCTAATAAATCTATCATATAACTTGGAGAAAATCCATTTTTTATTTTATAAAATGTAGTAAGTTTATGCTTCTTCCTTCTGTCTAATAATTTTTCAAGACCTATTTCAGTGTATATATTGACGTAATTGATACTGACGGAATACTGAATTTATGGTGTCGCAATAAACGTTGTGCTAGGCGTGCTCAGCCAGCCCCTAGAAAAAAATGTGTACTAGTTCAGTGATTGTGGGCGTCATACTTAACTCTGAAATATAAGAATGAACTAAAATTAAAATCATTCAAAACTAAAAAGGCCAGAGGCTCCTGACTTGGTACAGGCGCACACATGCGGGTGTGTGTGTGTGTATGTGTGTGTGTGTGGGTTAATATGTTATGTGAGATCTCAACCCCTCTTCTATACCTCTAGCTAATGCAGAAAAAAATTAAACACAGCAATACGCACAGTAAAACGAACTTTTAAGAAGTACGAGTTCTATGACAGAATAGAACACAAAAGAAACTAATCTAAATGACAATGATACCTTAGTTAACAAAGGACTACTAGCAGACTGACATGCCAGCTCAAGACCTCAATTAAACTAAAACTTTATCATATAAATATCAAGCATAATAACTCCCTGTTGTATTTATAATTGCTAATTTGTCATCGTCCTGAACATGCATGAAATATTTGCCACTGGCAACCAACAATTGATCATTCAAAAAAGGTTGTTTACATACAAATTACAAAAAGCATAGGTTTCAACTGCCTCGAGCATAGTAGTCTATATATATAATATAGATGGATTTTGATATGGCCAATCACCTTATATTTACTTGACTTTCAAATATTCAGTTTTCAATGTTCTGTAGATGAATGCTTTACTTAAAATTCAGCGTTTTACATAGTCCGCGTTTTTCGAGAGCAACAATGGTGTATGGCAAAAAAAAAAAAACAACATGCAGACAGCGTGACTCTCTCTTTACACGCCCCATTCTGACTGGACGTATCTGTCTTCTTTTATTTGATCAAAGTTGATTGTTGTGCAATCCCTTAAAAATTCACAAATAACATATACGGAACTATTCCTTCATACCAAAAAAATCCAAGCATCAGTCCAAACATTGTCTAATGGAGCAACCGTTTAACTTCAAAAGTTGGGTATGGTTGTTTTGTCGATGTGAGAATTTTGTTTTCGCGCTAAGTGCGAACATCTTTTTTTAAACTTTTTCAACGCTATTAATCTTTTTTGGTTAAAATTTTAACAGTATTAGGCACGGGAAAAATCTGGATACCGAATATTTTGTTATGTCCTCTGCTTGGGCAGAATATCATTGCCCCCATCAAATTGGGGACCAGAATATTTTTTTAGGAAAAAAACATACCCCCTTTGAAATTAAATGGTCGTTCCCTGACTAGGCTCAACCTTTTCAAATTTATAGATCCGCACCTGAAAAATGTACCATTATTGAAGCCTCCCATGGAAGTATCCAAGTCAATAGTGTCTCCTTAGTTAAAAGATTTGCATTGTGGATTCCCAAATAGACTATCATTTATCAGTGATAAAACTTTTTTTTTTTTTTTTTTTTTTTTTTTTTTTTAAATATTTCAATTTTCAAAATGCCGACGCCTTCAAATAGCAGCAACTATTACATAAGTGTGCAGGTTGTAAATAATGATAATGCTATACGTTTATGTGATATGAATGTGTTCAGCTTTTACAAAACCAGAACTATGAGCTGGATGTTAACGTTTACTTTATTTGACCTTTATAATTTTACTTGACTTTATTGTGCTTTTTAACTTAATTTGATTCGAGCATCATCTTTTTGTAGGCGAAACGCGCGTTTGGCGCAAATAAAAAAAATTCATCTTTACTTAGTTTATGTAGATACTTTACAACAGTATCATGGCTCCAAGCCACTAATATTTGATTTTACTATCAAATTCAGCGTAAAAAAGATGTCAACAACCACCCACATTCGACGCAAGCACAACTTATATATAATCATCATAAACTATTGTAATGAAAAACATGAAAAAAGTGGAGTTAACTATTTTTGGATATTTTAAATGAATTACATGCTTTTGATGTTGACAGTTTTGACTTGTCGACTATTTACACTACATTTTAACAAGATTATCAAACAAAAGTTTTCCTATTTAATTAAATGGTAGTTTGGTCAATCTGAATGCAAATTTATTTGCTGCAACTCATTTAAATCCTTCTTCACTATTGAGAAAGGTAATTATGCTTAATATACTTACTGGAGGTGTGATGAGACGATTGAAGCTGTTAATTTTCTCCTTGATAATTTTATAAACGTTTCGGCAACAAAGTTATTGCAGGTATTCCAATGGGCACTAACTGCGTTCCTTTAATAGCAGACTTTTTAATATCAGACGGGAATTTCTCGCTACATTGAAGACCTGTTGGTGACCTTCTGCTGTTGTTTTTTTCTATGGTAGGGTTGTTGTCTCTTTGGCACATTCCCCATTTCCATTCTCAATTTTATTTTTTGTTTACTATAATATGAATCACAGTTTATGACAAAACTCTGTAATGTTCCGTCTTATTTGCATTAAATTGATTCCACAACACTTACCGTTATCTAGTGGATATGATTTCGGTAAATAATCAAGAATTTTCTAATTATACTGCCGACATTTACCCAAAAGAAACTTACTTTAAATCAATCAAATGTAAACGGCAATAACTGTCTTTTCCTAGATTTATATATTTCGGTTTTATACACTCAGTCTGGATACTTCAAATTAAAATTTACGACAAAAGGGACGATTTCGTTCCTTATTGTTAATTTCCCCTTTTTGGATGGTGATGTTCCTTTGGTACCATCTTACTGTGTTTATATTTCACAATTCGTTCGCTATGAACGTGTCTGGTGTGACGTTTTTGATATTAACGAACATAATCTGTCTATTACTGGTAAATTATTAATCCAGGGATTTCGTGACCACAAATTACTTAAAACATTTACGAAATTCTTTCATAGATAGGCAGATTCGGTTTTGAAGTTAGGTTGTACCGGTAGAAAACTTATTTCAAACGGAATAGCATATCCTCATTTTTACGAAATGTTTTTTACCGTGTCCTGAAATTTAGAAACGATCCTGGTAAACGTATCAATCCTTTGAATAAACTTATTTTAAAAGATTACCAATTCAACACTGTAATTAGATCTTTGAATATTGTTTTAATTGATATTATTAATGACTTTTCTTTATCAGTAAATTAAAATCTAAATACTAAAAATTATAGTTATATAGATATGCATATTCATGGATCTACAATATGTCGATACCTATATTTTGGCATTGCAAAAGGTCATGTCTTTCTCTGACTGTTCATGACGTCTTTACACTAAATCCATTGGATGTTAGATGTGTACTCATTAATGATCTAATCTTTGATGCATGATTTTTTTTATTAGTTGTTAGTACTTTTGAACTAGCTGTCAGTAACTACGAGTACTTTCAGATCTGTACTAAGTGTCTCTTTATTATTTGGATATACAAGTACCATGCCATGTCCACTCTGTGTTTTGATAGATGTATTTCTATTTGTATTCATCTGTTGAGCTAAGCCTTTTTCAACTGAATTTTATGGTGTGTTTTTATGTTGTACAGTTGTACAATTACACCACTTTCCAAGGTAAGGGGAGGGTTGAGCTCCTGCTAACATGTTCTGTATGTGTCTGTTCCAAGTCAGGAGCCCGTAATTGAGTGGTTGTTGTTTGTTGCTGTTGAACATATGCGTTGTTTGGTTATTGTTATGTACAGTTCGTGTATTGTTCTGTTGCCCCATTGTCCAAGGATAAGGGAAGGGTTGTGCTCCCATGAACATGTTTAAACCCGCCACATTATGTATGTGCCAGTCCCAAGACAGGAGCCAGTTATTCAGTGGTTGTCGTTTGTTGTTGCGTTTCATATTAGTGTTTCGTTCATTATTTTGTACATGAATTAGACACTTATTTTTTTCGTTTGAATTGTTTTCATTTGTCATTGCGGGCCTTTTTATAGCTTACTATGCGGTATGGGCCTTGTGCATTGTTAAAGACCGTACGGTGATCAATAGTTGTTACTTTCTGTGTCATTTTGTCTCTTGTGAGTAGTTGGTTCATAGGCAATCATACCACATCTTCTTATTTATAGTTAAATATCAACTATACGATCAACTATAACGATTGCCTAGCTTTGATCTACATCGTGTTTAACAAGTAATACAAGTTCTAAGACAATCAGTCTAGAAAAAATGTGAAATAATTCAATCTTATATCTGAAACAAATACCAAACTTAGGATGGACAGAAAACACGAGGCGATAGTGATACTCATCGACACACTTTCTGATGATTGACAGGAAATTTAATATTTAGTTTTAACATTTTTACAAATAAAAAGAATACAGACTCCTCTTTCCAAGAATTGTGAACAAAAACAAAATCAACAACACGAACCAAACACAAAACAGAGTTCTTATTTAATAATCTATTGGAAATAAATAAGGTTATGTTTGTCATTAAAAAAACTTATCTATCATAGTTAGACCTCGGGTGGATATCATAGTGTATTGCATAAAGATTTTTTCTTATTTGACTTGCATCATTACGTGGGATTGACAAATCACATGAAAATAAACTCATCATAGACACCAGGATTGAAATTCTATGTGATCTTCCAAGTGCTCAAGGAAACCTATTTATAAATTATTAACATAAAGTTTATCAGCAATCAAAGCCGGGCTTCAAAGTTTTTGTGAAACTGCCTATTCAAGAGGTGGCGGGAATCAGAGGTGGATACTAAAAACAACCAATGATTTTTTAGAGTACATAGAGTCTAAGACTCTTTCATCTTGCAATCGTATTAAAACATTTGACTTTTCTACATTTCATACAAGTATTCCCAATTTCAAACTAAAAGAAAAATTGAAAAAGTTGGTTTTGCTTTGATTCATAAAAAAGAATGTTCAATCAACGTAGATATATGTATCTTGTCTTAGGGAGGGATAAATCCTACGACCTAAAAATAAATCTGATTCAAACAAAAAATTCTCTGAAACTGACAAGATGCTTGAATTCTTGATTGACAACATACTTGTTACGTTTAGAGGACGTGTTTTTCAACAAACTATCGGTATTCCCAAGGGAACCAACTGTGCCCCTCTTCTTGCTGGCATTTATCTTTATTCCTATGAGGCTGACTTCATACAGGAACTTCTTAGGGCGAAAGGAAAGAAGAACTTTACTTTCAACTAAATAGATGGTGTTTTCTCACTAAATAATTCAAAATTATGTAACTATGTTGAACGGACAAAGGATACAACAGATACAGTTAAGTATGCCTATAATGTTGACTTACATCTAGAAATTGACAATGAGGGTCGGTTGAAAACAAAACTTTACGACAAAAGATGTGATTCAAGCTTCCCAATTGAAATTTCCATTTCTATGTAGCAACATTCCAACAGCGCCTGCATACGGAGTATATATCTCCCAATTGATACGAAATTCCAAGGCATTTATTTTCTATCATGATTATATTGATAGAGGGTTGCTGCTCCCAATGAAGCTATCAAATCAAGAGTTCCCATTGGTGAAGTTGAAATCATCCCTTCTTAAATTTTACAGACGCCATCACGAGTTGGTTGACGGTTATTGAATATCCGTTTCACAGATAATACCGTATATGTTTCTTATGTCGTAACTACAATCCCTTTTCACGAATGTGACCTACCAAATTCGACTATTTACCGGGTTTATACTAACATGAACAACACGATAGGTGCCACCTGTGGAGCAGGGTCTGGTAACCCTTTCTAGAGCACCTAAGATCACCCTGTTTGTCTGTTTGTCTTTTTCTTTTTTAGCCATGGCGAGGTCAGTTTATTTTCAATTTATGAGTTTGAATGTCCATCTGGTATATTTTGCCCCTCTTTTATTGTATAAAGCATTTTTGAAGATATATTTATTGTCGAAATGCATATATGATGCAGAACAATTTGTTCCGTTGAAGTTATTTCAATAAACAATATTGGAACTTTCATTTAAATATCGCAGTACTAAGCAACTGGTAACCCCATTATTACTGTATTAGAGCGCATTTTGACGATTAATGTATCTTCGGTGATGCTAGATGCCAACACTATTGAGCATTCAAAACATAATGTCAACTGTAAAGAGTTTTTTTTTTTTGTAATATATATTTTATTATTTTCATATCATTTTCAAATCTCATCTACAAATAAAGATGTACACACAAATTATTCTGCTATAAATCTTAAACATATGGTTTACCATACTTGTTATAAATTATAAAATACATTGTACAAAGTCAAATAACAGAATACAGAATACATCTGCATCGAGCTCTATTTTTTAATAATATTATTAATGTTTGACCATTTTTCTTTTATTCTTTTTGCTTTACTGGTAGAGCACAAACTCATAGAGACCATGTCAACCCTATAATAATAGTTAAGCCATTCAATTGCTTCAGCAACAGATGGGACTGTAAATCTAACTCTACATAAGTAAACATATCTCTTCAATATCAGAATACATGTATTTAGAATATCTTTAAATATGTGATAATTAACACCCAAGATTATACTTGATAAGGTTGGGAGAAAGCTTACATTACATACATCTTCTAACTTTTGAAAAAAATTAAGCCAGAATGTTCGAACGTATCTACATTCAAAAAAGAGGTGTATGTATGTTTCTTTAGTTTCTGTACAAAAAGTGCACAGTTCTGTTTCACTATATTTACACTTCATAAGTAAAATATTTGTTCCTAGAATTCTATGGAGTAATCTGTATTGAAATGCCCTTAATGTGGGATCTTCAGTTATAAGTAAAGGAAGACTAAAAAAATAATTCCATTCTTCGGCCACAATATCTATTCCCAATTTTATTTTCCATTTCTCTTGTATGCGTGATGGGGTTTCCTTTATTTTCTCTAGAAAAAATTTATACAAATGTTTTGATACTTTATCAACTGTTTTTATGGCGGTAACAATTTTGTGACTGACAGTATTTAGTTTGATAAATACTTGTGAATGAATTATATTCTTCCATTCCTTTGGAAGAGCCAAGATTAGTCCATAGAACTCTAAGAAAGTTGTTTTTATATTATGATTTCTAATAAATTCATCATAATTGTAAAATTCTCCATTTTCCTTAATGAGATCATTTATGAAAAATACATTATTCTGTATCCACCTTTTATAAAAAACTGTTTTTCCATCAATCATAATATTTTCATTTAAAAACAATGGTTGAGACAAGATATCACTTGGGGCTGTGGTCAGAGGTTCACACAGTGAGGCATATGATGAAATTACATTTTGCCAAAAAGGGTTAAATTCTTTTTTAATTTCATTGAGTGCTGATTTTGATAGATGCCACATATTTTCTCCACCATTCATTTCAAGGTGATCTGCCAATAGAACTTTCCATGAGGAATAATTTGTGGGGTCTAAAACTTTTTTAACCCAGGATAACTTAAGTGATTTTATAAATGATTCAATATGTGGCATTTTTACCCCACCATCCTCGTAATTTGAGATAAGTATATTTCTTTTAATTTTGTCCCCTTTACCATCCCACACAAATCTGTATAGCATAGCTTGTAACTGCTTTAATATATCTGGGGATGGATCTGGTAAAACAGTAAAACATTGAATTAGAATTGGTAGGGCGAGAGTTTTCACAACTACAATTTTCCCATATATAGTAATATTTCTGAATGACCAATCACTTAAAAGATTTTTTACTTTTTGAATTTTTTCTAAATAATTATCAACACATATATCAACTTTTGACAAACAATATTGAATGCCTAGGAGTTTGAAATTTCCTGAATGGTTCCATATTATTGTTTTATTTGTGTTTAGCTCCTCACCACAGCCCCTTTTTGCCCCAATCCATATAACTTGGGTTTTTTCAAAATTAGCCTTCAAACCAGAGCATGAGTAAAACAAGTCTATCTTATTTAGAGCACTGTTGAGAGATTCTTCACTATCATCCAGGATCAAAGTCGAATCATCAGCATACTGACTGAGTAAAAATTCAGAATTTTTAATCTTTATACCATTGATGTTGTTGTCATATTTTATAGATGCACTAAGCAGTTCCAAACATAAAATAAAAAGATAGGGAGACAGCGGATCCCCTTGTCGTACCCCCCTCTCTATTACAAAAAAATCAGATAGATAGCCATTATTTTGAATGCAACTTTTTGAGTTGTAGTAAAGAGTTGTGAACCATTTCACTATTGTGTCACCAAAACCTAGAAATTTCAAGGTTTCGCATATAAAGTTCCACTCAAGAGAGTCGAAAGCTTTTTCAAAGTCCAACAAAACAAGCAAGCCAGGAATATCTTCCTCATCTACTTTTTTCAAGAGGTCATATATAAGTCTTGTACACTCACCAATATATCTGCCTTTCATAAAGCCAGTTTGAGTTTCACTAATCAGGTGATCTAGGACTTTTTTAATTCTATTTGCAATACATGTTGATACTATTTTATAGTCTACATTAAGTAGTGAGATAGGTCGCCAATTTTTTAGAAAATGTTTTGGTTTACCATCTTTGGGTAGACAGGTAATAACACCTTGTGTTTGTGAAATTGATAATTTACCTCCTTGAAATGCTTCTTTGAAAGAACGCAGTAGGAAAGGATTAATGTCGTGCCAAAAAATTTTATAAAACTCAGTTGTAAAACCATCCAGACCGGGAGATTTTCCATTTTTCATATTTTTTAATGCATTATGAATTTCTGAGCTTTTTAGTTCCCCCTCTAAATTAATATTTTGTTCATCAGAGAGAATTTTGATAAATGGGTTTTCCAGAGAAAAGAAATTAGCTCTGTGTGTATTATTTATAATTGTTTTCTTAGATGAATATAGATTTTCATAATATAACTTTTGTTCCGCACGAATTTTTGCTTGATCAGTGATAGTTTCACCATTATCTAGAGTTAATTTTTGAATTACTTTTTCAATATAATTTCTTTTCTCTAGATTACAGAAATATTTTGTACTTCTCTCTCCTTCAATTTGCCATTTTGCTTTTGCTCTCATTATTGCCCCTTTTATTCTAGATTCTCTTAAAGACCTTAACTGAAGTTCAATACGTGTAATTTCTTCCCTTTTATCATTGATATTTTCATTATTGTTCAAATTGTTCAATTGACTTTCTAGTTCTTCTTCTTCCCTACTGCGTTCTTTCTTTTTAAAAGATGAATAAGATATTGTTTTTCCTCGTATCATCAGTTTTAATGTTTCCCAAAACAGTTGGTCTGAAATGGAAAATTCTATTTCTTCCCTATTTTCAGAATCAACTATTTTATATTGATCAATACAATCAGCAATACAAGTTTTAGTATTAGCAATAAATTCTTTGTCGTATAATAAAGCATTGTTAAATTTCCACGTCCCTTTGCCTTTTTCATTTGTATTAAATTGAATGGACAGAGATACAGGTGAGTGATCAGACCTATATGCAACACCAATATCACACGAGGTTATCAGTGGTTGAAAATCAGATGAGACAAGGAAGTAGTCCAGTCTTGCCTGCTTCTTGTTAGGTCCTCTCCAGGAAAACCTCTTTTTCTCTGGGTATAATTCCCTATAAACATCAACCAAATCTATTTCTGACATCATTTCATTAACCTTTTTTTGGGCTTTAGGATTATTTTTGTGCAAATAGTTTAAAGTATCCATATCATAATTTTGTGGTAAATTCCAATCACCCCCCACTATTACTGAAGTATTACCAAAATTTTCAATATCTCTTTGGAGTATTTCATAAAAAACAGGTTTGTCCTCGTTGGGTCCATATACTACTGCTATTGTCATTCTATGATTGAAAATTTTTATATCTAGAATTGCATAGTTCCCGTCTTGATCCACTTTCTGTCCAAAGATTTCAAAAGAAAAAGTGCTTCTAAATAAGATAGCCACGCCCCTACTGCTCGTGGTATGCGACCCAAATATTATTTTATACCCCCATTCTGCTTGCCAATACTTTTCAAGTTCTTTTTTACAGTGAGTATCTACCAAGAAAACCATATCATAGTTTTCTCTACATTTACTAAATATATCTCTTCTTTTAATTTTATCAGAAGACAGGCCTCTACAATTTATGCAACCAATTTTCAAACTACCCATATTTTATATCACTTACAATTGTAACGGATGAATGATCTAAAATTATACAGTCAATAAACATATTCAGAGCAATACAAAAAAATGAAGTACAAATAAATAGAGAGAAATGAAAGTGACATAAAAATGCTTTTTTCCAACCATTTAAACAATAACTACCAAAAAGCTCCCGTTTCATGGTATTGCAGCAAATACAATTTAAATCAAATAAATTAAGTAACTAAGATACAGTGGGTTTCCTTCTTCCCCAGCCATTTATGTAAACAAAATATAGTGTTGTCTAAATCTTTATTATTATTATTATTTTTTTTTTTTGGCTCTTTTCTTCATGCCTCTAAAAGAACAGTTTTTTAACCTTAAATATGGTGTAAAATCTATTTCCCAGTTAATTTTAATAGTGTTTGATTAAGGTTCGGAAGTTTGAATGAAGTATTTGTTATTTTTGACAGGGGTGCCCCCTTTTTTTGTGGAAAGCAGATAACTATTTGTTTGTAACTTGTCTCTCAGGTAGACATGTTTTTTTTAAAGATACTAGGGTTTTATAAATATTCTTTAGTGACATGTTACTTATATGTAGGGCTCTTTGAAATAGAGAAAAAGTGCAACATGTGGTGATATGTATCTTGACATGTGGATTTTATGATCTACCGCCGGTGACCACGCTTAAAACTTATAAAACTATTTTCACCAATAGGACAAGTTCAAACATGTTACGTAACTGGATTACCTTTTGCCTAATTACTCTCAAAAGGCACATATTGTGTATTTATTTAGTTTAGAGTAGGCAATATTACTGTAATGAATCTATTAGTGTTTATGTCTGATTAGCTTGCACGAGTCAAAACATCCGGTTTTGTTTGCGCATGTCTACCTGGGATACCTAATATGCAAATTAGCCATGTGCAGATTGACCGGGACACTCAATTAACAACATAGAAAAAAAACCCGAATTTAGAGAGAGTTTCAAAATACACAATGGCAAAAAAACATCAAAAAACAAAGTTATAACATACAATAATACTAAAAAGATATACTATGAGTGTTCAAATGAGTTTTTGTTACAATTCTTGGTTTAATTCAGTTAAAAGTTGTCATTGGTTTTTTTTTCACGAGTAGGTAAGCTAAAAAGTCTATGATGATCTCTTTTTTTTCAGCATAACAAACGGATAATCTTTAATGTACACTAGATGGACGTTCCTCTGTTCAGATGAGGACAGTGCACGTCTTTCATTCAGAAGGTTAAATCTAAGTTTTGCAACAGACGGCGGCACATCGGGAACGACACTGTAACCACTTCCACGTTTTAATTTCATTCCTGCAGCCAGAACATCATCTCGATCTATTAGGCTATTAAACCGTACAATGATCTTTCTCTTCTCCTTGTCGCTCTCTTTTCCTGGTAGCCTATGCACGGCCTGGAATAGCATTTTTTCTATGCGCTCCTTTGGTATCTCTAGAGTTTTTTCAAAGAAGGCCCGGACATAAACATCAGTCGCTTTAGGCATCTCGGTCAAGGGGGATCCCCTCACGCCACTTATAACCAGGTTCCATTTTCGGCCCCAATACTCCAGCTTTAGACGTTCCTTTTCTTCTGTTGATATTTTTTCCTCAATATCAGGGAGGAGTGTGTTATGGACATCTTTTATACTATCCTCCATGAGTTTAGCGTGAGATTCAAGGTTTTCTACATTGTCCCTTAGTACCTTGACCTCCGTTCTCAGAGTTTCAACATCCCCCTCTAATTTAAGGTGCAAACTTGCAAAACATTCGGACACAGACTTTGATTCGTACATTTGTTTTAGTGTCTCATACCTTTCTTGTTCCCTGGGGTCCATTGTATCAGCTGTTTCAGTATAATACCGTCAAAATGTATTTCAGGTATTGGTTTCTATTCCGACCAGTGGCCCCTGTTTACACGAGTACTGGAATTCGGTCCACTCGAATGATCTTATAACTGTAATGTTTGTGGCAATTAAAGAGTTTTTATCAGATAAATGTCATTAAAACAGACAGAGTTGTTTCTGGATCATCTATTGTTTTTATTTTAAGACCTAGCTCATAACTCACATAACTTATTAACTGTGTTTTCAATAAAAACGGCGGAGAGTAGAAAAACACCACTTCATGCAATCGCCATGTCAACTGTAAAGAGTTGATACAATCAAATGGGATCAAGACTTAATTTATGCATAGATTCTTTTGTTTTCAACTGTCTTTCATATTTATATCAGTATACCCTACGAAACACAATGAGACTGAGTACGGTAATATTTACATTGGAATAAAAAGGTGCACTATGGAAATGCATGATCCGATAAAACCATACCAAGATTAACGTACCACATACTTGGTGTACATAAAATCACATAAGGAAAATCACTTTTTTTCAAATTGCATATAAGAGTTTTAAATAAAACAATGTAAAAAATGTAGTGACAACAGTTAACAATTACGTAATACCACAGATTATATAAAAAGTAACACATAAAAGTTAATATATTAATATATTCATTTTATAGGATTACACGGCACTCGTTTTCTTACAAATTTAGGCTAACGTTTATACCTGTATTCAAACTATCATATCGTTAAGACGTACAAAGATTTTGAAAGTCAGGCGATTCATGTCGTTGATTTTTCCGCAAAGGAGGTAGCACATGAGGACGACTTTTAGCAAAATCTTCGTCGCATACTGTTGTTCTCATTTGTAATATGCTAAATGCTTGTGATCTAGGTATAAGACCAGGTGTACTTTCGTTTCGAAGTTCATCAACACCCATGGTACGCATTGTACGCAAAACTGTTGCCTTAGTTACTTGTTGATTGCTTATTATTTCAATACTATTGTTCTTCGGCTGAACTTAACAAGGGTTTTCTCTAACTGATGTTGGTCTTTGTTGCTTTTCAAAGTCGATCTGAGTTCGTGCTCTCGCTATGTTTCGATCATTATGACCATATTTTGAATGCGCATGATAAATATTCTTTAAGTTTTTCATCCTTTGTTCATAATGCTCCTGATTAAGTTTTGGTAGACTTATTTTGTTTTCAGGAATATACTGTTTGATATTATATCTAAACCTCTTCCTTTCTTTAGATTTTTTAAAATTGCTTGTTGCGCCATTTGGAATTGTTACTATTAGAGAGTTATCAACGAAACGATTGCTCGTACCAGTAGTCTGTCCCTTAGGTTGCTCAGAAATGGTTCCCGAATTTAATATCAAGGGAGCAGATTTTGATAAAATAGGTTTATTCTCAATTTTAGTATTCCCAGTTTCCACAATTTTTTCAGGTATACATGTGTTGTCATTTTGATTATTGTTATCATTTTGGTTCTTTTTTGTTTCAAATTTGCCATCGTCTCTCACTTGATTTGATTTTTCATGTTCAATGCTTTCTGTAGGTACTACAGAATTGTTTGAATGAATAATTTTTCGCTCCTGTCTTTGCCAGGTGTATTTTGGTGGCGTTTTATTTAAACTTTCAAAGAAAGCAATGTTGAATATCATTTTTGCAGCTTTGTCTGGCCGTGAAGTCTGGTTGTCTGATTTTGTATAATAATCGTTATATTTAACTTCTCTGGTAAGTGGCCTCTCCTCCAATGTATTATCAATCGGCTTTGTTTGTTGAGCTTTAGATTTCTTCTTGCAACATACGACACAGATAAGTATTATGAAGATTATGATTATTAAAGCTGTTACAGCGCATGTAATTATTATGTATAATAAGGTATTGTCTTCCTTTTTACCTGCAACGAAAATATTTATAAAAAATGTATATGTTGATCAATCTGAGGCTCATATTCATATCTAAATGAATTTAAAACGTAATGATTTGAGAAACAAACACAAAAACTAGATGCTCTAATGAGTCTGTGTCGCTCAACTATATCTTCAACAAAATAAAAATGTATATGACCACTTTTTAAATGTAGCAAAAATCATGATTAAATGCATAGCGCTTTTAAGAGTTGATTGACAATTTCAGTCATGTTGTCATTTTTGTAAATATTTTCCTGCTGACAATTTTCCTTTCGAAAGTTTCCATCTAT
Source organism: Mytilus galloprovincialis (assembly GCF_965363235.1). Lineage (NCBI taxonomy): Eukaryota > Metazoa > Mollusca > Bivalvia > Mytilida > Mytilidae > Mytilus > Mytilus galloprovincialis. The sequence goes on from NC_134845.1 coordinate 26,052,134, forward strand.
ATATTAGAGTTTTCGTTTTCAAGATAAAAGTCACAAAATGCAAACAAAATAAAATAATACAAAAATATTCTAAACGGGCAATAACTTTAATTCAACTTTAGATTTCGACCATAAGGCTTCTTTGTAGATCTTGTCTTGTTGATTTATTTTGTTAGTCTTGCTAATTATTTTTGTTAATAAGATTTTTTTATCTATCTATTACATTTTTTTAAGTTAGGAGGCAAAAAAACCCAAACAAACAAATAATGGTAAAAATCGTCAATGCAGGGTAATAACTCTAAAAAAAAATAGTCTTCTCGATTTTGGTCTTGTCATTTTTTTGACGTTCTGATTTTTGTTATTTTTTTTGATAATAGGGTAAAAATACAAAATTGAATAATTTGTCATTTTAGGGCAATAACTCGTATAAGAAGTCACCTGACAGTTTTAATTGTAATAAACAATAGTTAGAGCTCAACATTTGACTTTAGATGAATTTGGCTATTAATGATATGTATTTCTTTCATATAGCTCTTTTGCAGTGGTGACTTGCCATGGCTTTGTTTGGACTTGTATGTTTGCTTTTTGGCCTTTAATGTTTGTCCCTAATATTTTATTAACTGTGCATTTGCATTCAGATATCGCAGATCGAATTTATTCGTTTATAGTGTATTAATGTACGTTTTTTGATTGAGTTAAGCCTGCCAATTGTTATTTTAATGTGTGTTTTTCTATGTTGTGATGTTATGCTATTGTTTCAGAAAAAGGGAGACGGTTTGGATCCATTAAAACGTTTAATCCCGCTGCAAATGTTTGCACCTGTCCTAAGTCAGGAATCTGATGTACAGTAGTTGTCGTTTGTTTATGTAATTTATACGTGTTTCTCGTTTTTTTATATATAGATTAGACCGTTGGTTTTCCCGTTTGAATGGTTTTGTACTAGTAATTCTGGAGCCCTTTATAGCTTGTTGGTCGGTGTCTATATCTATCTTCAATGGTTGCGGTACTTATACATCCTCGGATTTCAAATGTTTGGCTTTGAGTGTTCCTGATGAAGGTAAATCAAGAGAAGAGCATGGACGCATTGAAATTTTCAAACGTGTTGTTTTCAATGATTTACATCATTCGGTTAACACCTCTGCTGGTGGACTATCAGTTCTCAAGGATATCATCAGCTCAGTAGCCAGTACTTCGATACATGTACTGACATGATATAACAAATTTTTCTAAAATTGTCAATTTATAAATTTTGAAATTATTAAGAAACTCAAGTCAACTCCCTCAGGCAAAGTTGAATTTACATGAATTTGGCTATCAATTTTAGGTATTTTTGTAATATAGCTCTTCCACGGTTTCGGTACTTATACATCCTCGAATTTGAAATGTTTGGCTTTGAGCGTTCCTGATGAAGGTACATCCAATAATACGCTTCGGACGCATTGAAATTATTAAACGTGTTGTTTTCAATTTTTTAAACATTTTTACTCCTGTCCATTTTTTTTAATTTATTTATTGCGGATTTTAAATGTTTTACTTTTATCCATGTCAACCATTTTGTGTGACAGGCGGGGTCATTGGTCACATTTTTAAAAACTAGATACATAAATGATGTTTTGGCCAGGTTTTGTTAAGTTTGCCAACAAGTTTTAGAGGAGAAGATTTGCGTAAACGTTAACAAACGACGACAATGACGACGACGAAATACAAAAAAACGACGAACGCTCAGATGAGAAAAGCTCATTTGGCCTTTCGGCTGAATTAAATATAAATGTATAAAAGAGTTTATAACAATTTTTGATTGATGTACTTAACATACCTAAATATGTCAGTTCAAAAAATTTGTTTTTATCATAATAGATTGCAGCATTAAAATTAGTTTGAATCATAGTGAATTATGCCTAAAATAGTTAATTACAAACAACGAACTTGTCTTATAAATTAGCTTCATATTAAGTAAGAACAAATGCCCTTTTAGACACTATTCTCAGTAAATACCGGTAATAATAATAAATAGAAGGCTGTTTTTAGCTAGTCCACATAATTATTTGGACTAGTTTTTAGCTTCTTTCTGATAGCTGAGGGAAAGTTATGATGATAACAAGACTCAGCTAGTGTCTTAAGAAAGAGTCTATCGCACGCGCGGGCGTATTTATGTACCGTAAGGAGGACATTGCTAGAACGATAAATAAAGGCAACAGTAGTATACCGCTGTTCAAAACTCGTAAATCGATGGACAAAAAACAAAATCGAGGTAACAAACTAGAACTGAGGGAAACGCATTACAAATTCTTTTTTGTTGTACATTTTTAAGTAAGACGGCGTGTTATTTATACATGTATGAAGATATTTTCTGTTTGTATGGTTTGATTTCTGATAATGCTTGCCTATGAGTAATTTTCAGTTAGTTTAAAGGAATTCTAATGTTAACGCACCATCGTAAATAAAGATGTCATCAAAAAGACAAATTCCCTTGGCAACCTCTATATACGGTCTTCTGACGATTTTGGTTTTGTTGATTTATTTGAAATTCTGCTCTTGCTGATGATTTTGCTATTTTTGAGATATAGGGAAAATATAAAATAGTAAAATTCGTCATTTAAGGACAATAACTCATATAAAAATCGTCTGACAGTTTTTATTTTAACGGACTAAAGTAAAAGCTCAACATATGAACATATTTACTACTGTCCGAATTTCTTTATTTAATGCAGTTTTCCTAATAATAGACAAAACAGGTATTTACTCAAATGTTTATTTCTATCAATGCCAACTGTCTTGTGTAGCAGGTGGGGTTATCGGTCTCATTTTAAAAACTATATACATTTTTGTACTTTAATGATAATTATGGACAGGTTTGATTAAATTTAGCCAAGAAATTTCAGATGATAAGATTGGTGTCAAAGTTAATAAACGACGACACAGACGACGACAAGACGACGACGAAGAACGATGAACATCGCAAGCAAAGTGATGACAAAAGCTTACTTGGGCTTACCGCTGAGCTAAAAATATATATCAAAGCGTTTATAATAATTTTAATTTCAAGAAGATAAATGTGCTAAAAACACCTTATTTAAAATATGTCAGCTCAGATAATTAGTAATTATGATAATAGATTGCATCAATGAACTTAGTTTGAATCATATTGAATTATGTTTAAAAATAGTTAATTACAAATAACGAATATGTCTTATAAATTATTCTCTTATTAAGTAAGAGCAAATGTCCTTTTAGACACTATTATCAGTATATACTGTTACAATTACTTTGAAGAAACTCATTCTGTTTTACATACTTGCAGCGACTTCCACAGTTGTAATACTAACAGTACTTGTTGGTGCTCCTTGAAGGATGTAGCTAACACGAAAACCTTCTGCTGCCACTGTGTTGTCAGTTGAAAATAGAACGTACATAGTTCCATCTGTACTTTGCAATGTAAAGGGAGGAAGACTTGGAGCCTCACAACACGTTTTCAAGAGGAGAGGTGCGCTTGAGTTGGATCCTATTAAAAAAATATAAACAGAAACAAAATTGAAAAAATTATCAACCCCGAAACATTAACTAATGATTAACTATTTTATTAAAAAATAAGGAGATATATGAGATAAACTTAATTAAGACAGAAACAACACAACACAGATTACAAGAAGATGTGAACATACGGGTTGCAATACTATACCAATGTAAAAAAACAACAGAAAGGTTTTGAATTATTCAAACAGAGATTAACAAATGTCAACCAGCTTACTCTGCTCACGTGAAAGTGTGCAATTGTAAACTCTATATTGGCTAGTGCACTTCGGAAATCATTTTGAGCATTAACGCCGTTACCAGTGCAAAGACGTACAATTGAATGTAATTGTTACGGTCCATTTTAATAAATCAAAACGCAAAAACACTAGAGGTAATTAGTTGTATAAAAAAGATAGGACTTCTGGTGTAGCGTCGAATGAGAAAAATATCAACCTGAACTTTTAAAGTCCACCAAACTGACACAAAAATGTCGAAGACGTAAGCAAAATAGAACATTGAACGATCTCACCCGAAAAAAAACCTTACCAAATATTAAGCAGGACAAAATGAGAAAAATAATGAATTCAAAGAAAAAAAGTAAAGCGGTCTAATTTAAAACAAAATTAAGACAGATAGCGAACAACGATAACACCTGAATGACTTTTTACTGGCTTAAGACTAGCACCAGAGATGGATAAGGATAAACACTCAACCCTCCCACCAACATGGATCTGTGGCGAAACAGCCCTATATAGTAACAAACTATAAAAATCAGTTCGATAAGTCAATAAGAACAGAAAAACTATCAAAAGGAAAAATCGACAAGGAACTTTCTAAGAGTACTCGTAGTTACTAGGTTCTTATTTTAAAGCAAAATCAATTAAAAAATATACCATGTTTACTAAGATTCAAATCTTAGTTCAGATATGTTTCAGACTACAGCTAAGCGAATTATTTTGAATTAAATTTTCAAGAATTCAAATATAGAAAAAACATATACGAAAACCTTCTCGCGCTAGGTCAGGTTTGTAGGCTAAACATCAACACCTTATCCCATAAAAGACGCACATTTGAAAACTGCATACACCTTTAAATGATCATTCAGGAATTTTAAATGATCAAACGAGGAAGCCAACTTCATTAATCAAATATTCAAAAATATTTCTAGCTCTGTTTTTATAAATTGATTAAAAAAGAACATGAGTTCAAACATTTATGTATTGCAATGAGAAAATGTCCTGATGATTTTGTTTTTCTTTTAGTTGTATAATTTTAAGTTAGACAATGTACAATGTATGAGACTATTTTCTGTTTGTATGGTATGATTTCTGATACTGCTTACCTATGAGTAATTTTCAGTTAGTTTAAAGAATTGAAAACAACACCATTAATAATTTATTGCGTCCGAAACGCTTTTCTGGATTTACCTTCATCAGGAACGCTCAAAGCCAAACATTTAAAACCCGAAGATATATAAGTATACAAAAAAAAAAAAAAAAATCTAATGTTATAACACACCATCGTAAATAAAGACGTCATCAAAAAGACATATTCCCTTGCTATTCTCTATGACACATGCCTCGAATTCTATTGTAATCGTGTAGTTTGCTATTTCTCCTGTAATCAACCAGTCTCGAGAATAATTACTGCAATAAAATATTTATGAATAATAATGGTTCATTCAGATTATCTGTATCAATTTAATTAAGTGGGATCAATAGAGGAAGACATCCATCAGTGTAGTAGATAATCTTTCGCTCCATCGTAATATCTTATATAATTACAGCCCAAATCCTTCTGACATGGGTGACCTAAAAATGTTTCATGTAATTTGGTTTAGAAAGTATCTGATCAAGGTGTCAATAAACAATAGATAAAAGAGACCATTCCCAATGTGCTTGTTATATCGTTAGGGAAATCCTATAATCATTACCTCAACTATCTTTGGAATGATCAACCGTAAAGTTAATGTTGTTGCAAGTAGCTATAGAAAGAAATAGATATAATTTGGTTTCGTTAGATTTTGAGTTTTCAAGTGATGTAAATTATAATCCGACGAAGAAGGCCATAATGGCCGAAACATTTTGAAAACTATGTTAAAGTTTTTAGTATATAATCAATCAGAGACTTTATATATATACTAGTCAACAAAAGTAACGGTACACAAGTTAAACTCTCATAAAATGTAACAAATGTGGAAAATATTAAACTGTCAAATAAAAACCATTCATTTGTAAGGCAAATGCATATGATTAAAAGAATCTTTTCAAATTGGAAAGTGAAACAATACCGTGTCATTAAACATAGGGATCTGATATATTTTGCGCAAAATGATGACAAACGTTCGCACTAAATTTCGAAGATGGGAATCTCCATCGTTCAAGGCTTAATGCATTTCGCTTTTTGTTGTTGACTAGTATATACGTTTATCACATGCATATATTTGTTACGGAAACATTGAGTTTTGAGTTATATGTAATAACTGCAAAACTGTCCTACCCATATTGCTGATCGGGGCAAAAAAGTTGCAATTAGTTATTGTGCCCCGATTCCACATGACGTGTCATTACGTTCTTACCGATACATACTAGTAACAATGTGCAATTAACTATAATCAATTAAGCCGTAATTATACCAAGGTATAGCTTTTGTATATTACCATATTCAAAATCAAAGGGAAATGTAACACTACATTTGTAAGAAGCAAATGAAAAAAGAATGGAAAATGTGATAAATTGTTTGAGATTTTAACTTGGGTGGTTAATTAGATCTTTATAATTAAAACGTTTTACTATTTTTTTCTGCAGAACTTAAATATGTGATACATAGATTAAACCATGTATTTTCTATGTCGGCACTGGTATCATCCCTCGATCCATATCGGTCCTCGCCTAAAGCCTCGGGCTGATATTGGAGTCTCAGGATGATACCAAGGCAAATACGGAAAGGGCATACATATGTTATGTATATTATATTGTGAAGCTATGCATTTACAACGGGGACCTGCGCGTGTTGGGGTACTGACATCTGCGTCATCAAAAACATAGTATTTACCAACAATATTATATGATAGTAATAAAAATGGTACAAGATACTTACAAATATTTAAAAGTCTATTACAAAAACGCTTAAATAACATAATACATTAGTTCGTTCATAAAAGTACATTAAAGTAACAAGCTCATATTCATATATTATCGAAGTTTTTCTGTCGTATATAAAAGATAAAAAAAAAAAAAAACTTGAAACTAAATAAGGTTGGCTATTATATAAACCTAGCCTCAAGTTAAGCAACATATGATAATTTGTAAGAATTGATTTTACTGTATATGTAATTAATCAAAATATCGATAAAATTACCGAATTTGTGTTTCTATTAGATAACCAACAGAATATTAATTGCCAAGTGAAAGTTTTTACCGTTTTCATGATTTAAATTTGTGACTTTTACATTTTGAGCAAATGGTTGCAAAATGTCAAAACAAAAGATAATAACCTCAAAAGGAAGCTGTAAAATAAAATAAACGTGTCATGTCCATTACGATACATGTAGAACATGAAGTTATCACACGTTTATATTCTCACCTTATTTAGCTTTTTTTTTCCGATGCATCTTTTCCTTCTGCATAGCTCATATTACACAAAATCATGTAATACACAAACGATTATTGTTCCCCAAAAAAAACTTTATTTTGTAAAAACTGCATGGTTTATACATTCTCCTATCAATCTAAATGGATTAATGCATTTTCTGTCTTCTCAGTAAATCCCATTGTTTATTATAAAATAGATTTGCATTAACTTACCCTACTGGATAATATACAGTGCCATCATAAGCGTCATGTGACACAAATCTTTGTAAGTATGGGGTAGCTGTCAAGTCGATGGTACAATTAGCATCTTAAAATAGAGATGAAAAGATCAAATTGTTCTCATAATTTGTGGAATGCAATTTGCTTAATAATCCAAAATTATTTTTAGTATACACCTATTGACTGGGTTTGAGGGTAATAGCAAGTTTGTTGTCCCTGAGATACCAACTATTTCTCGAGGCAAAGCCGAGAACGATAGTTGGTATGCGAAGGGACAACACACTTCCTATTACCCGCACAACCAGTCATTAGTTGTTTTATTATACTGAACAATATAGTTATTAAGTGTTTTATATACCAAATTACCTAATTTTCTAAAAGTGTACATATATTCACCCGAGTTTGATTAAGGTTGTACCCTTGCTTTTTATAAAAACAAGCTTTTAAAAGTATGTGTAGTACCAAACTTTAAAAAAACATAAAACACAAAACCGTTCCGTTTGCCTTGTGGTAACTTCGAAAATGTTTGAAATATTGAAATCAATGTATACTGTCTCAAAAGTTATGATCATAACAGAACACTGGGCAAGACAAATTTACCATTCCAGAAATCTGACGTTGTTGCTCTATGACGAGTAAGTAAACTTCTATCGCAATTTTATGAAAATGGGATATATCAAGAGCCCGTTACATGCATATATGTCCATCGATTGGTACATAAATTGGCAATTAAAAAGTTTAGTAAAACTATTATACTTTAAGTGCTACAGGTTTTTAGGACAATTAACATTTTTATTGTGCTATCATGATACCATTTAAAAATTCAATATTCTTCAATGAATAAATTACATTCTCAAAAATGCCATTGATAATTTAACTTTTTAAGCACAACTAAAATTTCAGTTACTTATGAATAAAATAAATGACATGGACAAATGTCTTCTGTTCATCCCATGGAATGTTATTGTTTAGTTTAACAAATGTCAACATGTTAAATCAGTACGATATGACTTGCATGTAAGATTACCTATAACAACATGTATATTTACTATCCAACTTACGATAAAATTCTACTTACGATTGTTTATGAAATGATCGAAAACTTACGATATAACGAAGGACCGACGTAAGATCTAGGATTATCGTACGAATTGTTGCTAAATGATGGCCGTTTCATTAAGCAAATGAGGTTTTGAATTCCGGAACAATCGTAAATTTACCATTCCTACAGTTCAGATTATGTTAATTGAACTAAAAATGTTCTGAATCTTTGACCATATTAACAATTTCGAAATGATTGAGATAGCACAGCACTAGGGACATCTGCTTTTATATCATGCGGGATTGGTACATTCCTTGCACTTTGTACTAAAAACTCTCAAAAAAGAAACATGTACACGTTTGTTTTACATCCCACACAGCATTATACACCACACTTGAGTCAATGTGTGCAATTGTTTCTCTATAGGCGGTAATGGTAACGTTTTCGTCTGTTGCTCAGTCCATATCGTTAACTTGGATATATATGATGTCTCGTTTCGAAGCTGAGACATTTTTACGTATGTGTGATTACTTTTCCCGTTAATTTGCAAACCTCATAAATCTTTTTATTGAAGCGGCTCCTGGTTGTAAAAAATCCCTTTTTTTAACACAATAAGTTCTTTGAAAATTTAGTACGTTGAACACATTAAATAGTTCCATAGTTTTTACAGATTAATTCTATGTTCTCCTGCTTTCTAAATCAACACAGATGGTTCAGCTTAGTCGCTTTTTTATCATAGAAACGTGTCTTATATCATCACACAGAGATTTTGAGTTCCTCTTTTTGAGGCGCATTAGAGATAATGACCCACTTTTGTCGTTCTACACGGTGATTGTGAAATTAAAAATGACTAGATATGTCAAGCCTAAATTGTTATCATCCATACGATCCTGCGGTATACATTACAATGGAGGACGGTGCTGTTTACTTCATAAACTCTATGTGCACTTCCCGTGATATAAGAGTATAAGTGACTATTTTATGTTTTGAATGAAAAAGTGGAATGTGCATAGTACAAAAACTGTATTATACAATTTGAAATAAATATATAGCTTTTAAACGGAAACTTGGAATATCATTTGTTTTACAGAAGTAAGTCCCGATAAATTGTCCCTTTTAATTAAAAGATTGATTGAATCAGTATTATCTCAGGCGGCTTCGATTGGGGTGTAGGCTAGAGATAGGCACTCCTTCAGAGTTACTCAAACGTCAAACTTCAAACATTTTCTTGCTGATGAGTCTCTCTTAAAAAAAACTAGAAACGACTCAGAACATATCGTCATATTTAATGACATTATACTAGTTCATTATTACCATTTAAAGATACGTAAATTAAAGTTCAATTTTTCATTTTGATTTGGAATCAACAAAGAGTTCTCATGCATTTGTCTTGGTTTTTTTTATGATTTTGTCATTCTTCAACAATACCAAAAACATACGACTTGCAAAAAAACCTCCTACAGCTATTTTTTTCTAATAAAACCGAAACAAATTAATTTAACCCCGTCGCATTTGTGCGCCTGTCCCAAGTCAGGAGCCTCTGGCCTTTGTTAGTCTTGTATTATTTTAATTTTAGTTTCTTGTGTACAATTTGGAAATTAGTATGGCCTTCATTATCACTGAACTAGTATATATTTGTTTAGGGGCCAGTTGAAGGACGCCTCCGGGTGCCGGAATTTCTCGCTACATTGAAGACCTGTTGGTGACCTTCTGCTGTTGTTTTTTTTTCTATGGTCGGGTTGTTGTCTCTTTGGCACATTCCCCATTTCCATTCTCAATTTTATAATATATATTGAAACTAGATGGGACAATTTAAACCTATCCTTCCAGAGCAACTGAGATCATCCCCGTTTTTGGTTTGATTCGTGTTGCATAGTTTTCATTTGTGTTTTGTGTACTGTTGTTTGCTGTATTCCCGTAGTTTTTTTTTTAATTTTCACAATGCCATTGTAAGTTTGTTCTCGTTAAAAAAATAATCGTGACGTCAAAATGCAAAACCGTCTATAAAAGCATGTATCTTTTCTGAAAAGCTGAGAAATAAATAGCCTCCGTATTCTTAACAAATTAGCCCCATATGGAATGCAAGGACACCGAGATGAAATGCACACACACAGTCAATGTACAAAGTAAATTCCATATGAGTAAAAAGTATAACACTCTAGAAACTCTTCAAGAAATACATCTTTATTTACCATAGTCATGTTTTGCGGTAAATATTGTGTAAGTAAATTTAATATTAAAAAAGGAAAAAAAGAAAACATACTTAAAAACAAAATAAAATGAACACACTTGTACTTAAGTATAATTTTTGAACGGATATTTTCTCATTTTCGTACATTTGTCGTTTTCATCATTTTGTTTGTATATACTGATGTAACGACCGTGGTTAATATTTTATTGAAACAAAATGAAAATATGTATAATGTAAATTACTACAGAAAAGGTATTCTAATTTCTCGTTAATTTAATATCTTCATAAATCATTCATTAAAAAAGAACTGCTTCCTTTTCCCGCAGGTTTCTATACTTTTTAAAATTCTATTTCAATTTGCTAGTCTTTAATTTTACACAGTTTAAGAACTTCAGTACTCAGTTGAGACGAAATATGAATAACACACTCTAAGCATAGAAAGAGAAGGAGACGAACTTGTCACCAGTAGACAAACTTCACGATATCATGTGCATGGACACGTTGTGCAACAATTATGCTCGAAATATCCTAAATTAGTACTAAAACAATAGCGAGAAATATTAATGGATTTGCCTCTAAATTACTACAAGTTGTATTTCTACCCATACGAGGTTGATTGTTTTATCATCAGAAAAAGCGGAATTCAAAAGAAAGCAGAAAAGGAAAGAGAAAATAGTTGAAAGCGAATTATATGTTCTCTTCATACCTTTCAACACTAATAGAATTCCAATTACTGTGTAAATGTAAGACTTCATTATTCATTTTCCATTTATTTTTCACTGCGGTTTAAAATCCGATTTGTTCAACACGTCATCATAGTTCAAAGGTAAACTTGTTCATGTCACGGCCTTAGTAGAAACCCTGTGTGTTCTTAAACTTTCGGAGTTCCACTTATACCAAGTCTTAATAGTTTAATACTGGATTTCCCACTTATTTAAAAGCAATATACTATCCAAGTGAAAAAATATTAGTAAAAACGTTTTATCATTCATGGACCAAATTTAACTGATCTTAACTAATTATGTTGATAAATATTGTCCTTCGATACTATTGCATGTTTGCACCATAATCAGGTATTAAATTACTTCAAATTTCTATGGAATTAATTCTAAGAACCAGATATTGCTTTGACAATTAAACTTTACAAAATCACAACAAAGATTCAAACGATTGGATTTATCTATCTATGATGATTTTATTAATAATAATGATACAACTTCAAGTGCACAAACCAGTCATTGTGAAAAAAATATAAGAGACAAAACCCAAGCTATTTAAAGGGACGATTTTAACAAAATTTTAACTATTTTTAAAGATGCTAAAAACAAAGACATGGTCAGAACTTAACAATAGGATCACAGGAATGTTAACATAAACAGCAGAAGTTATTATACTTGATAATGGATATTGTGTTGCATGCTTAATCATCTCATTACTTATGCATAGGGTTTATTTTCCCAAACTTTATTTGATATTTTTTTTTAAATAAAACGTGTGTACCTCTTTGACGTCAATCATCAAGTTATGTAATTATATAAACATAACAAAATATAACAAAGGCATAGTGGCATATTGTTCCAACAATTTCTCGAACAATGACGATATTGTACACTTGTTTTTACATTTGTATGACAAAACAATACGAATAGTATACCCGTGTTTGAGACTTGAATTAAGGCCAGTATAGAAGACATAGTACACAAGCAGAATAACAAAAAGTATTATTAAATTGAAAGAAGTTGATTCTTCTTTCTTTGTTTTGATACCACTGTCGTGTATTAATAGTTTTATTACATGCATGTTTCAGAAAAAATATTTTGATTGGATAGCAACGCTTGCGCGTCATACTAAACATGCTAAAGTTGACCGTAATACCCAAATGAAGTGTAACATTTTTGATGACACGTGCCATCATAATAAAGTGCACAGGCTAAATAAAGAAATAAATCATCGAAATAGACTCTAGGATAAACATGTTATTATATGACTTGAATGCTCCTTTTTGTAATTTCATAGAGTTGTAAAAGTATTGATCTTGCGCATATTTCTAGAATGAAACGCTTCCCCACATATACAAAACATTTGACTGTAACAACCGATCCAGTAAATTGGTTTCTACAATTCTCTTTTAAAAATACATTTACTTTAAAGCACTAGCTGTCAAATAATGTTTCACTTTCAATGTTGATATTCTTTTCTTTTAATATCCTATCACGAATTAATCCTGCATAATCCATCTTAAGCAACGGATTCAAAGAGGACGAACTATTCACTTTCAAGTGAATACGTCAATATTGATATTTTAGCTTAGTTTGACAAAACTGAACCATACTGGCTGTTTATAACGAATAATTATTTTCCTTTCACTTCAATGATTGAACAAAAAAAATCATGATTTAGTTTGTTTTATTGTATCTAGCAAGATCTAAAACGGTCCTTTTGGTCTGATCCTGTCTGAATCGACTGAATACACCGCTAGGGAAAAACGTTCAGACTTTTTCAGACTTTCAGACGCTGTTCCGATTTGTCGTGTTTAGTCCGTTCATTCATGTCAAGATGAAAAAGACAAAAAGCTCAAGCTGTTCACAAGATATGGTTAGACGGTTTAGATGAATTCAGACCAAACATAAAAAGTAACGTTCAAAATTTTCAGTATGGGTTAAGGTCCGTTTAGTGTGTCAGAATGTTATTAAGAGTTACACACCTTCATGTGGATGCTACATTTTAATTACAAAAATGTACAAGATAAATGAAAAACGTATATAGTGCCCCTTTAAATTAGGATCTGCTTATCCTATTTTAGTGAGTCTGAAATCTATACAGAATTATGTTTTCATTATGAAATCCGATAATTTACTCTACATCAATGATTTAAAAAACCTGTTTTAAACTGAAAAATTGTGACTCAATAAATTGATTCCATATTTCTGCGTACTGCATTTGATTAGAAGGCAAATATAGTTCTAGATACACTTGAAACAATGAAAAGTTTTTTAAGGTAGGATGACTAACGCCTGTATAATTCATTTATAAAAAGACTATAGATCTAAAATTTATCTACTTAAGAATTGAATGCTTCTTTTTGTAAATTTATTGGGGTGTAAAAGCGTTGACCGAAGTACATTTTGTATGAAGCGCGCAAGCGCTTCATTCTAAAAATGTACGCACGGTCAACGCTTTTACAACCCTATAAAGTTACAAAAAGAAGCATTCAATACTTATAATTACATTTTTTAGCTATGATCATGAAAACACGAATTTTATATATTTTATTGTTTAATTCTTCTGTGCACTTTATTGTTGGAGCACGTGTTATCATGAGTGAAAAGTTGTATTGAGCAATGCAACTGCTTACGTAATAACACTTGATGTGCAGTTAGCCAATCAGAATAAAATATTATAATGAAACATACATCTAATGTAATTATTCTGATTTAATACCAAAATTATGCATAGCAAATACAGGCTAGTGAAGATAAGGTTAAGTGAACAATGGTCCACATTTACAAATTCGGCATGGTAATCTGTAATTAAGGAATAATTCTTAGAACGTAGTGTCAATTATTACATTGTATATTTAACGCTTCGATCATTTAAAATATTTGAAATTCCGTATAAAATTAACCTGAATATCTTGTTCAAAACGATAGCTAGGAGGGTCTGAATGGTGTTTACAGACATGACAAAAAGAAAAAAGAAAAATAGGACATATAACAAAAAGAGAAAAGCATGGTGTTAAAACATAAAAAAACGAAAATGGGTAACAGAAAAATAAGAAAAGAGAAACTGGTTTAAATGAATAAACAATGATACAAAAATAAAGACATCATATAGAAATTCAGCTTTTATACATGTAATAGGGTAAATATACAATAAAGGAAATTATGTTAAGTATTCAAATTGACAAAAAACAGTGTTGTCCTTTAAATTCCGGAATAATTATATAGAACATATTATTACAAGAATTTTAATGAAATTAGAACAAATTTTGGACAGAATTGTTGGCTTCTTTTTTCAACATTGAATAATACGCTTATATGTTTGATTGGAGCTTTTAGTTTAAGATTAGTGAATTAGGTTGCATAGATATTATGAATAAGCTTATCATAGATACCAGGATTAAAACTTTATATTTACGCCAGACGCGCGTTTCGTCTGCAAAAGACTAGAATAGAGTACGAAGTTGAAGAGCATTGAGGACCAAATATTCCTAAATATTTTGTCAAATAGAATGAGAAAGAATTTATACCGTATTGACGAGAATGCATTGTACATTATGATATTCATTTGTTAATTGCCCGAGTGGTCTAAGTAGTTACTACTGTCACCACTAGCCAGTCCACACTGAGGTTGTGAGTTCGAACCCCGCTCGTGTGGTTGCACTCGACTCTAGTCTAAATTGACTAGGATTGTCAGTTTTTCTATCGAAGGTCGGTGGTTTTCTATGGGCACTCCGGCTTCCTCCACCAATATAAACTGGCCGCAACGAAATAGCCTAAATGCGGTGCTTAAAAGTGACGTTTGACACCAAAAATAAAAATAATCAAACCATTACATACTCCTATAAAAGATTTTCAAATGTTTCTGAATGTAGTTTTCTCCTTTCAAGGGCCAAATAAGGTCTTAAACAACCTTTTAGCAGATAATCTAAAATTGCAATATCAATATTGCAAGGCACTGATGTTTAAAAAAAGAAACTCAGACCTTGTTAACCGAGTAAAAGCGAGATGAACTGTACATGTATCCAAATTCAAATTAAATGCAGATATTTGTTTGTTTTGTTTTTTTATATATTTTTATAGAGATGTGCACCAAGCTTGATTAGGTTTCAAGTGATGACTGTTCATATAAACATATAAAAGCGGATCCAAATTTTACCTATATTCCCTTACATACTTTTCATTAATTGTTGCGGAGGATTCGTAGCCACCATTTCCAGCAGACTCGGATTAGAATAATTGGTGTGATATAGGTCTTTGTTTGCTCCCATGAACACAATTTATTTAAGTTGCCTTAGTCATATGAAATCTGTTGTATTGCCTTTATTTCCTTTCAGTAATCGTTTAATAAGAAGCGTTGAATCTTACATATAATCATGCATCAACAAAAATATTTATTAGGTAAACAAGTTATTTGCGATTTAAATATCCTTCAACCAGAAAAAAAAACCCATTCATTTATCTACAGTTAATCGTTAATAATTTTCCTCTGACTAGTACGTACTACAGCAAATTTCAGATAAACGAAGGACAACCCTAATTAATTCAAGCGCAAAACTAAAAATGATAGTTAATGTCATACTAATTTTAAGGAAATGTAAAATGAAATTGCATTTTATCAATATAAATGACGTGTGTGTTACGCACTTTTGGATTTAAGTTCCCGATGAACGTACTAGGATGAACAGCAAAATACATCGAAGGTCCTTCACAACCTTGGCTTAGTTTTTCAATAATTTCTCGTCCTAATCATGCTTAAATATTTGCCACTGAGCTTTACATGCAATCACTATCATTCTTTCCCCATTGGACTTAAGATAGATAACTTAGTCTAGACTTGGTTATCATGGAATTCACGAATGGAGTCGATCTCGTTTCGTGTGAAGCAGGTCCGTTTTTGTCTGACCACTGCGCCATAAAAGTGACAACGAGGGTACAAAAAAGAGAACATTGTCAATAAATCCATTTCATTTCGAAACTTCAAAAATATGAACAAACAAAATTTCACAGAAGATCTCCAAAAATTGTCACTAGATTCCGATAACGTTGAAACCTTTGTTGGCGAATTTGAGAACACTATCGAATCTTTACTTAATACTCATGCACCAATGCAGGAAGAGCCACAAATATGTAGAGCACCCAAGCCCTGGTTTAACGAAACGATCATGTCTTTGCAACGACTCATGCGGAAATCGGAAAGACTCTGACGTATACACCGAAAACCGTGTGATTACGAAATTTATAAATCATCCATGAACAAATACCACCATGAACTTAGAAATGAGAAACATTCCATTCTTACACATGTAGTCAAAAAATACTTTCTTTTTAAGGTGATTCTAAAAAGCTATATAAATTCGTAAAAGACTTAACAGGCAGTAAGTCGGAAAATCCGATGCTAGCCGTTGAAAACGAAAACGAACTTTCCGATAAATTTGCAGACTTCTTCATGAACAAAAAAAAAACAATTCGTGATTCTCTGAAAGACTTTGACGATTACAAACCATTTTTCAAAGACGTTCCATTATTTACATCATTTAAAAATCTTTCAGAAGACGAAGTTAAGACCATCATAAATAAATTGCAATGTAAATTATGTGAACTTGACATTTTGCCTACGAAAGTACTTAAATCGTTCCTTATTGAATTGTTGCCTTTATCACAAAGTAAGTTAACTTGTCTCTTAGTCAAGGCGTCTTCCCATTAAGATGGAAGCAAGCGGTAGTTAGGCCTCTGCTGCAAAAGGCTGGTCTTGAACTAATTTACTCAAATTATAGACCAGTAAGCAACTTGTCTTTCCTGTCTAAATTAATTGAAAACTGTTCGCTATATAGACTGAATGAACACATGAAAGATCATGATCTCCTTCCTACAAGCCAATCTGAGTATCGTCAATTCCATTCGTGCGAATCGGCCCTTCTACGACTCGATAGTGACATACTCGATGGGATAGAGCATCAAGAAGTCACCGCTATGATCGCCGTTGATTTAAGTGCATCATTCGATACTGTAGATCATAGTATTTTGATAAAATTACTCGAATATCAGTACGGTGTAAATGGAACCGCAGTTAAATGGATCGATTCCTATTTAAGACCTCGAAGCTGTCGTGTAAATGTCAGCTCTACAACATCATCAGAGCGACAACTTGAGTGTAGCGTACCACAGGGAAGTTGCTTAGGTCCCTGGCTTTATTTAGTCTACGCCGGAACTCTATTCGACATTATTCCACCATCTATTACTGTGTACGGATTTGCAGACGACCATACTGCTAATAAACGTTTCGTGCCAACATTAACGAATGAGATGGATGCAATTCGTTACTTACAGGACTGCGCTGTTCGTATAAACACCTGGATGAACAGTAACAAACTAAAAATGAACAATGCGGAAACAGAGTTTTTTCTTTTTGGCAGTCGACACCAACTCTCTAAATTTCAGACAAAAGAAATAATCATTTGTGGAGATGTTATAAAATCAAAAACATGTATACGGTACTTAGGAGCTTTTCTGGATGAGACTCTAAACTTCAAAGAAGCAACTGAAACTTTGGTCTTATCTTTGGTTATATCACATTTAGATTATTGCAATGTTATACTTTTTGGAATTTTACAAACTGATTTATATAAATTGCAACGTATACAGAATATGTTTGCCAAACTTGTGTTAAACCGTTCTAAGTATGATAGTGCCAAGCAGGCATTGTTTAACTTACACTGGCTTCCGATCAAAGCCAGAATTACATTCAAAATCTTAACATATATGTACAACTGTCATGTAGGTAATGCACCGTCATATTTGATCAAGTTGTTAAATCCTCAAGTGTCGAAACGTTCATTAAGGTCGTCAGAGTCATCTATTGGTTGTTATGCAGTCCCATATAACAAAAAGAAAACTTTAGAAGCTTTAGTACTATTGGGCCAAAATTCTGGAATGAACTAGGTACAAATGTAAGAAACCCTGAATCTTTGGATACTTTTAAATGTCGGTTGAAAACATGTGAATTTCAAAAATTATTTTGAACATTTCTGACTTTTTTTTGTGTATCACAGTATATATTTTCAATTTTTGGTATAGTTCATACATATTGTATTTTTGTATAGTATTTTTGTATGTTATATGTCATTTATGTACAACGCCGTTGAATACATATTGTATATTTAACAAAACTTTAAAAGAGATGATTTTAGCTTTCAAATTACAAAAGTTTCATCTCTATGTAGCAACATTTCAGCAGCGCCTGCATACAGAATATATATCTCCGAGTTGATAGGATATGCCAGGGCTTGAATTGATTTTTAAGCATTTTTTTACCTGAAAGAGGGATGCTACTCACACAAGGAAGCCATAAACCCAAACGTTCCAATGGTAAAGTTTAAAACACCCCTTCGTTTGGTTTTTAATAAGGACGAGTTGGTTAACCGTTATTAAATATCTTTTCGAAAAGTATAATTTCCATGAAGACTTACGTAAATGGACTATCAAAAGTCCTTAATTTTTTTGGACTTACTACATGTAAGTCAATGTATCTTTTGTAATTTATAGAAAGCAGGCATGTCGCATTTTTAAATCTTTATTTGCATATCGTGCTTCATTTACTAACAAGAATAATCAATGTATGTTCGATAAGGTCCTAAAATGGCCCCCTTTTTTAACGTAAATTTCAAATTCGGATTTATTGACCAATATCACGATAAATTATAGCTAATACATTGACTAGATAGGATATAAGCCATTTTGTTGAAAATTTTACGTTTCTGCGTTTCATTTTGACGTCACAAGTTGTACGCATATTGATTTTTCACAAAAAATCAATGAAAATGGATAAATTTCCATAGATTATTGGACTGGAAACATAGAGCTCATACGTCGACAACAAAGATCTTTTAGAATAATGTTTGTGAAGACATTTCACATGTTTCATACGAATATGAAGCTTGTCTACGCCTGCGCTCTATGTTTCCTGGTCCTTTATTTGGTTGAAATCCAGCTGATTTTGTCAAAGGAGAAGGTATGATAAGGGACGTTTTTGGCCCCCTCCCCAAAGAAGCCTTTATTCGTACCATTGCTAGCCTTAGTATAGAAACTTAGAAAAAAAATATTTTTTTTATGTTCCGGTAAAAAGAAGGTTGCCTAGCAACCGTTTTAATTATATAATAAAATAAGCAGATATAAATTGCTGTATCTGTACAAATAACCATATTTCCAGATAAGATGGTTGGTTTGAGAATAACTTGAAGTTACAAATAAATAGTCACTTCAATTTGAGTTTACAGGATGCTTAGCAACAACCTAACAACAGAAATATTCCCTAGCAACGGTTAATTAAAGGTGATTTTTGTCCTTTTAAGAATGCATCTAGCATTGTTTGTGTTCATATAATGGTGTTTCATTATAATACAATGTGTGAGTAATCCATATCTTTTTTTTACTAGGTTTATATTGAGCCTAGCAACACAAATGTTGTTTAGCAACAGCATAAAATATTTAATTAAAGCTAACTGCAAATGAAGTAGTCATTTTATTGTACTAGTACAAATAAATGCGAAAACAGAATGCATGTTTAAGAATAACAATTGGTAAGAAATGAAAATGTCAGTTTAATTGTAGCTCTATTGTATAAATGCTTGACAACAACGTAGTAACAGAAATGGTGCATAGCAACGGTTAACAATTTATAAGATACTAGTATGTTACAGGTCTTTTTAGTCACTCTTTTTACATATAACTGCATAAAAGTTCATTAGAAGATCTTTTCATAGAGCAATTTTTCTCACAAGAACAGTTTATTGCCTAGCAACAGATTTTACTGAATACCATAAAATATCCTTTATTGGTGAACTATCTCTTTGAAATGGTTATGAAATATTTAAAATACTTTAGGTGGTGTCAAATGCTTAAAATTATCGAGATGCATATTTAGTATGCGTTGTGTTACAGTAATAGCTTCAATCTAGTAATGGCCATGATCTCTGGAAACCACTGAGGACTTTATTAGGCAATATTAAAATTTTGAGTAACGGCTTGCGTTTGCTTTTGGTAGTTCTAGTTATCAACATCATGTATATATTTATTAGTATTTCCTTAGCAACAACAGCAAGTCAGAAGGGAAAGTGTTTTAACAAACATATTAAGATACTTTTCAAGAGTATTATTATTCTAGTTTGTACCATCTTATATTCTAAACTTTAAAATCAACAAAAATAATTTTCCATTGCTCCAAACAGGTAAGGTTTTCGACTTATGTTAGACTTATAAATTCAGTGGGTATCATGGAAACACAAAATATATTTAATACGTGACTATTACATAACCATGATAACAGCATTCTACTTTTTTTATGTTACTACATTTTAATTGAAAAGTCTTTTCTTATACAAAATACAACAATCTCATGTAAGTTAAATGTATATGAACAGCAATTTGTTTAATAGCCTGTGTACTCCTTATCGTCTGAGATTTCGATATTCCAATTTTAAGTACACCGAAAATTATATGAAAATATTGTTTTAATACTAACATTTGCATTGACGATAAAATTTACTAACATGAATAGGTTATGACCATTTCATTATAGAAAAGTAATTTAACCACAATATAATGACTAAATCAGCATGATTTGGTAAATAATGAGAGTAAGACATTAGCTATTTGTAAATGCTCATAAAATATGTGAATACATGACTTATTTAAACATTTTCTTGAAAAACAGAATTTTAATTAAAGTTATGCCCTAAAATATAAGTGAAGGGTAGCTGTCACATACACACAGTTTGTATTAGTTATTTCACTCCTCTGGCAAAGAATCACAGTCACTTTCATCATAACTCGGTATGTGAGATGCATCTAAAACAGATGTTTTAAAGTCTCTCCTTGATCCAGACTGCTGTTCAAGTCTTTGATACCCCAGATACCATAGCACACTTGCAACATGTGCACAACAACCAACTACTCGTGCTCCCGATTTGCATGTACAATACCATCCTTCTATATCTCCTTCGTCACTGTAACTTGTGAAGACAGTATGGGAAAGTTTGTTACTATGCCTAGATTGTATTTTAATTTTGAGCAGGTTTGCTTTGATTTTGCACACATACAGTTCAAATTTTCCGTCTTCACCCTCATGTTCTCTGACATAGTTAGGGGCCTGTTTAAGCTGATATACCCCCATGGTTATTTCTCGTAGTTTATCCATACTCAGAACTGGAAAATCAGCTAGTTCATCTAAAACATTTGATGCATCAACTAATTTGTAAATGGTACGTTTGGTCAATAAGCCTTCTTCCGTCACCATCTTTTGGATTGCATTTCCCTTTTTGCATTTTTCAAGCATTGCTTCGGCAATACTTTTATCCTCAGGGTGTGTACCAGCAAGTGGTGGCCGAAACTTGTTGCAAACAGCGCATACAATCCGTAATAAATCACCAATGATTGGAATGAAATGGTTAGAAACTACCTTGTCGAAGAACCTCCATTGTTTAACTCGTGCATTCACACTTTCAACGACCCATCTCACTTTTGTTACTAGTCTGCTGGCGTTGGCTTCTTCTACCGGGTGCTGTTTTGATCCCTTCTTCAGGTAAACGGGCATTTCTACGTTATACCCTTGTTCTCTTAAGAAGTCTACCACGTCTCTAAATCGACCACACAAACATCGCTAGTCTCTAGCCACTCATTCATGCCTTCGGCATTGACAGAAATCATGTGCTTTGTTATTGCCGCGTCATTATTTTTTCCGTTTGCAAAATAGGGACCCAGTACTGACAGGATATATCCATCTGTTCCTACTATGACCATTGGTTTAACTAGCGGTCTGTTTTTATGCAGGCTGTATGATAACCTCTGAAATTCATAATCAGCGCTTTTCTGGAGGTAGATATAAGTACCGTCCATGACAATAATTGCAGCATCTTCAGAATCATTGGCAAACAGAGTTTTTGCTATTTGAGTGGTGTGGTTCCGAACAAAATCTTCGTGGCTTATATGCTGAAACCCAATGAAATGTGGTACAAAATCCTGCATAAGGGAAACTCTGGCACTATGAATACATCTTTGCACTTGGCTTTTGGTTAACGAAAATATTGTTCCAAGTATATGATTTGGAAGTCCTGTCCTTAGTTTTGTTAACAAGACAGCTATACATGTGCGTACAGACCTAACATTGGTTTGACGTGCTGATACAATATATGAGGAGAGTTCATTGAATTGCTGCTTTGATAATCCAGTTAGATTGTAATAGTCACCATCAGATAATGATAATGGATTGTCAAAATTCAGGATATGAGAGGTTGCCAAGGTTTTTCTCACATTTTCTAATAATGAAGTTATATCAGAACGATTCATATATGTTGTAGTGTATTTTGCAGTTAATGCTTGAAGTGATGTGTCGTCGAAAAGTTGTTCAGATAAATGATGTTTGCAACAGCGTGTATTTCCATCTATAAAAACGGCATTTTTTATAAAGGCTTGGGTTCTTGCCTGTAAAGGAACTTTGCATAACTTATTTCTACTGGTACCTTCCTTCTTGCATACAATGCAGAATCTATGTGATGTGTGAGTGGAAGAAATATTCAGTTCAATTTGTTTCGGACTTAATATTTTCGTGGATACGGCTTCTTCTGTATTTATAACAAACTCAGAGTCACTGTCATCTGTAATACACTCGGAAAGACAGTTTGAAACTTTCTGTTCATTGTTTACTTTTTTTAGTGTTTTCCTGTATATTGATCTGCACTTCTCACATATCACATCATTTTCTTCAAGGTTTCGCTCAATTCTTTTTCTTACAAACTGTTTCAGTGCTTTAGTTGTTATCTTACGTCTGGATTTTAGATGACATCTACCACAAACCACACACTTGAACTCTTTAGCCATCAGTCACCTGGAAAAATGTAAACAAATATTATTGATTAATGTAAAAAAAAAATAAAAAATATCAGCACGTAAGATAAGATCAATTTTATTTCCTATAGAGGACCCATAATGGGCATAATCAGTACAGTGATATTCATATTAAAAAAATACAATATAGATAATACAAACAAAAAAAAGCCATAACGTGAAATATGCATGAGTTAATAATATATGTAGTCATATAACCCGTAATGTTTAGTGTTTCTTGACCATGCACCAGAAGCAGCATTACATTCTTTATAAAATAGCTTTTATTTATATTCTAGCACTTTTAATCACAACATGCATAAATAAAAATCAAAAAGGATTATTATAGTATCCTTCTCGAGGATAGTGCTCACGAACAAGATTGTTAAGCAGTTATCAAAATGCAGAAGTCACCTAGGGCAGGTGCGTAAAGGATATAGTAACATGTTTGTTATATAGATGAGACCGTTGGTTTTCCCGTTTGAATGGGTTTACACTAGTAATTTGGGGCCCTTTATAGCTTATTGTTTGGTGTGAGCCAAGGCTCCGTGTTGAAGGGCACACATTGACCTAAAATGGTTTACTTTTATAAATTATTATTTGGATGGAGAGCTGTCTCATTGGCACTCACACCACATCTTCCTATATATATTTGTAAAGTTTTTGTGCAATGAGAATATTCCGAATTAGATACAGCCTCTAGCGCAACTTGTCCCAATGCTCACTCTGATAAAAAAAAAAACAAAAAAAAAAAAACAGACAAAATTACACATAAAACACAAACAATTGTATAATCGAAAAAAAAAAATTGAACCCCCTTTTTGTTTACCTCCCCCCTTTGGAGAAATTATCCTTAAGTAAATCCCAGCCTACTCCTTTAAGGTATGATATCTTGTATTACAAGTTCAATGCGATCCATACACTTTAACACAAGATTTTGTCTGAAAACTGCGACTTTCTAAATGTATTACCCCCAAACTTAATCCCTACCTTTCTTTTGTAGTATTGAACCATCTGCTAAAATTTAAAATCGATTCATTCACATAAACTTAAATTATTGTTTGGAAACCAAATGTGTCTCGGACGACATGATAGCAATATAACTAAAAAATGTTGCGGTCGTATTAAAAGTCTTTAACAAACAGTTTACGATGCATGGACTCGATAATATGTATTTGATTTTCGTACATGTATTTATTTTATTACATATATGGTACATAATGCCCCTTTCAAGTATAATCAATAACACTGAATAATTTTGCAACTTACATTTAAGTTTAATACATGTTTTCACTACCACCGCCATCTTTTAATGTCTAGGACAATCCATGCGTGAATAAACCAAGCCATGGGTATTGCTGCGACGTACAACGTATCTCGAATCTAAAAAAAGAAAAAAAGTTATGTTGATTAAAAATGTATCATAGATTTTCGCTGTGGTTGGCATGGTTGGGGTGTGGGGTTTGGTTACTGACTATCCTTTATGGCATAACTGTGCCGACAGCACTTGCCAAATCATATCCTGTTCTAACCAGAAAATATTGAAACACATATATCCTGTTCTAAACAAAAATATTGAAAAAACATACCCTGTTCTATACACGCTCCAAAAATGTATACCCTGTTCTAGACCGTATAAAATAGATGCAGTTCTAGACCTGGGCTCTATACTGTATCTTAAACAGTTATATACGCGATCCTGTTCTAGGCAAATACTTTGTTTAAAAAAGACCTTGTTCTCACCAGCAAGGCATGAAAGGACGACCCTGTTCTAACCAGCAGGACATGAAAAAGGGAGACTGTTCTAACAAACAGGGCATGAAAAAGTTACCCTGTTTTGCGGCACTCTCATACCACTAAAAATATAGGAAGTAATCCCCCTTGCAACAACACCGACAAGGACACATAAGAATTGACTATAAAAATCATTCAAAAATGGCGTAACTCAGCAGATGGATGGATACAAAGCAGAAATATTTTTTAAAAATACACAGAGTTGGCGTGACAGGGAAGCATAGCCTTTAATTGTTTGCTTGTTGGTTTTTTAATCATTTAAGCTGAGAAGTCACTTTCAATAAAATCATCATGAAAGGAAATAACAGTAATATTCATTATCTACAATTCCCGCATGATATAGGTCTAGTGAACATCTTTGTGCCTTATAATTGTTTGTTATGTTTGTTATTTCCTTAAAGAACCGATTATTACATTCAGGTGATATTATTTATATATTTAAAAAAAAAAAAAAAAAAAAAATTGTGTCTGAGATACGATCTATGACCATCTAGGTTGCAGAGCAGCGATGTGTACCATTGAGCCACGGCGGCTGATCAATTGTACATTGTAATTTTAATGTACTTAAATGTTTTGTCAAAATCAGTGATGAATATTTCCCCGTCTAATTCAGTTGACAAACTAAATAAATCTTGCTGGGTTGATTAGTTTTTACAAATATCGAAGTTGAAACAAAAAATACGTGTATTTTACCGCATAGTATTTTCTACGGAAATATTTTTGCCATTGGCATTGCTCATGATCGTCTGCCGCTTCCCTGTCATCACATTATCTCAAGTTTATCGGCGATTTGTTGCTCTGTTTACAAAATGTTTTAGAACAGATTTCTAATCAAATCATTTTTCAATTTATATAAAAAATATTGAAGTACATACCTTTGTTTTACGGCTCTCTGGGTTGCCAATGTAATCTATCGTGTCAGTTCCTTCCGACAGAAACAGAGTCACAAAATAAGTCTTACAATCCGGCATTTCAAAATGAACTATTAATTGTTCATTAAATAAAATTCGTTGTTGATTTCCATGTATTTATATCACTGGAAAAGTCAACATAAGTCTTTTAACTTAATCTACGTGTATGAAAATGAGCTTGGAAACATGTACGTAAATTCGGGAAATAAAACGAGTTCATTCCGTCAACCGGTAAAAAGTAAGTTTTTCGGTCAAAATTCCGACAGTTTTTTTTTAATTTCAATATGAGCGGACGCTCGCCCCAAAAAGTCCTTTTGTAAGGTGACACAACATTACATTTTTGGCAATATCTAAAAATATCTTCTTGGGGCGAGCGTCCGCTCCTATTTAATTTATTCGATATTACTGTTAGGTACCGACCATTTTGTTGTTTTTGCGTTACTAGGCAAAGAAAAACGTCTCGTTTCGATTGTTAAAAGTTAAAAATATTCGAACTTCAATGGTGTTTTTATTAGTTCGATATTTATGGAAGTTAAAAAACATATATTTCAGAAAAACAATTGTCTTTAATTTTTCACTAAAATAGGGGGCCAATTAGATAGCTTATCATACCTTCTCCTTTCACAAAAATCCCTTATGTTGACCTTTTTGGGATGTAAAAATCAACGTGTTAGAATAAAACTTTGACAAAAACAGTTCTGTTCAACTTTCTCTCATGTCTTTACGGCAACTTAAAACATTTATTGTCTTGTAACTGTGGACTTTATAATTGGGGCCAAATATGGCCCTTACCGAACTTACTCCAAGTTAACATCTGTATTGTACCATAAACATTCTTTAGTGCACTTGAAAAATTAAATTACTTTGCGTCCAAAGATGAGAATTTTATTGTTGTTAATAACGTTTAAACATATACTTAGTATAAAAAAAAACGCTGGCACCTACCAATAATCTTTACCAATTTCATTTTTTTTCAGTGATACATTTATATGCAATCTCCAATGCTTAATTGTGCAACATTTTTAAAATGTTAGTACTAATCTATTTCTGTGTTGAGATATAAAGTGTATATGTGAACTGACCCCTAAAAGTTACACATGAAAAAAAGTAAAATCACAAAAATACTGAACTTAAAGGAAAATCCAATCGGAAAGTCCATAATCACATGGCAAACTCAAATAACAAAACACATCAAAAACGAATGGACAAGAACTGTTATATACCTGACTTGGTACAGGCATCTTCAAATGTAGAAAATGGGGGATTAAATATGAAATCATATTGAATAGACAATTTTTACTAGTTTCAGTGGGTTGACACACCACTAGACGATGTTGTCGAAACTACTTTGAATTATCGAAACCTAAAAGTTTACACAGCATATATACTATGTCAATTTTACTGTGATGTATCCTTGCGCGATACATATGAATTATACATGGGGTTCCATGTCAATGGTTTGGGTTGCAATGTATAAGGACTAACACACCTTAAGAAAGGTTATAGGTGTGTAAATTTGGCCGCTGAAACACAAACGTTTCTTAGAAGTCCTTTTGGGCTTTTTTTCAGGTATTGAATTAATCGGTCCTCATTTTCTGGAGAGAAAGTGTTAAATGCCATCATTATTTTGCAATATTCGTCTCTGCTACTTGACCCCGAATGCATATATATAGCTGTGTTCACTGATCTGGATTACAAAGTATAATTGCATAACAGTTGTAATGCTATGCTTGTCATGACTTTGTTATGTTGCTCTCTGTTTACTTTTATAATTATCACTATATATCATGTTTTTTTGCCATAGCTATATCGATTTTTTTTCTACAATGAACTATTCATTCATCAATCAATTTATTCACTTACAATATATCATTTATTCATTCATAGTCAATTTGTTTGTAATTGTCTACCCTACAAACAAGCATAATCATAAAATAATTATTCATTGAAACTATCTAATGACAAGCTAACATACAAATGTACCAGTTTAAATGACATATTTTTGTTTAAGATGAATATTTATGAATGAAAGTTCTTTGTTTTTAAGAAACGAACATTGTTAGTCGTTAAAGCCGAAGCTTCACTGAAATACATTACGCCAAAATTAATTGCTATCCATCAAAGGAACTAAAGAAAATTATAGTAACAGACAACCACAGGGCATATTTGAAATTTTGCTAAAATAGGAATTTGGAAAATAAAAAGTAAAATAGCAAAAATAACGAACTCCAAGGGATATCCATAAAGGAAAATCTATTATCAAAGGACGAAATCAAATTTAAAGCTGAAACACATCAAACGAATTGAAAACGAGAGGCTCCGAAGAGCCAGTGTCGCTCACCTGATTTTTTTTGTAAACTGCGTATTACCCCTATGTTCTATTTTAAGACATGTCGGCAATGTTGGTTGTCGGACAGGGTTATCGGACACATTTTAAAATTAAATACCTTACTATTGATGGTGGCCAGGTTTTGTTAAATTTGTCTCAGTAGTTTCACGGTAGAAGATTTACAAAAATTTATGACAAATTGTTAAAAATTGACTTTAAAGGGCAATAAATCCTTTAGGGGTCAACTGACAATTTTGGTCGTGAGACTTATTTGTAGATCTTACTTTGCTGACCATTATTGCTGTTACAGTTTATCTTTATCTATAATTATATTCAAGATTATAACAAAAAAACTGTTAAATTATCTTAAAACAACTGATTCCGGGGCAGCAACCCAACAACAGCTTGTCTGATTCGTCTGTAAAGTCCAGACCAGATAGATATCAACCTGATGAACATGTTTACCACATGTCAGTTACCCTATGTCATATTTGCTATAAATGATTTAGTTTGAGAGATATAAGCCAAAAACTGCATTTAACGCTCTCTGTTCTATTTTTAGTAAGGATGTCAAATTGTCTGATATTTAATACTCGGATACTCGGTCGAGATACTCGAGTACTCGCGAGTACTCGGATGAATCTTAAATGTCTATTGAAAAGTTAAGATTTTAGGTTGGATGCATTGTTTTTATTATTACCTTTCATGAACATTAAACAAACGCACTACACACATAGCTTGCTCCGGTGTTTTCTGTGTCAATTGAACAATGAATTACCGACCGACGTTTCTACAAATAACCTATCATAATAGCAATTAGTTTTTGTGTACGTGTTCATGAACCAAATTCCTATAAAATCAAAAAATTGCATATAAAGTTCGACAAAGTAGACAATATATATGTGTTATCTGTTTCTGAGGAGTTGGTATTTTTTATGATACGACTTGTTCATCAGTTTGTCAACAATAATATTAGACTTCAAGACATATATATATTCTTTATTCCAAAAGCAATACTGCTTATAGGTATCAAGTACAATAAATATTACATTAAATATAATAAGCAACACATTTTACAATAAGGTAATTCATTAATATGCAATTAATACAATTAAAAACAAATGTAGGAGCATGATATTAATTAGCATTATTTAACAATCTTAGTTAAAGTATGATATACACATTCAACGATTACGAATTTTTTCGGCAATACATAAATACTTTCCAAAATTATTAAGTTCTTTTATATTACGAACAGATAACAATTGTATAAGTTTAAATACTGATGGATTTCTCCAATAATAAGGTTTGATATACTTCATACGAATATCTTTGTATCCAATACATTCCAAAATAAAATGATATTCATCTTCAACAGAATCAAACTTTCAAATTACTTGTGTTTTTTTTCGTATTACTCAGTCTTACTTCTTACTTTTAAATTTTTCCACCCATATCGGTCATGCTGTTTGGCAGGCGGAGTCATCGGACACATTCTTTAAGCTATATACCATAATGATCGGAGCCAAGTTTGTTTAAATTTGTCTAAGCAGTTTCAGAGGATAATATTTTGGTAAAAGATTACAAAAATATTACGAAAAATTGGTGAAAATTACTATAAAGGTCTATAACACCTTAAAGGATCGATTAGCAATTTTGGTCTTTTGACTTATTTGTGAATCTTACTTTGCTGAACAGTATTGCTGTTTACAGTTTATCTTTATCTATTACAATATAGTAATAATCAAGATAATTACTCTCTCTCTCTCTCTCTCTCTCTCTCTCTCTCTCTCTCTCTCTCTCTCTCTCTCTCTCTCTCTCTCTCTCTCTCAAACTGAATTAAATTTGACAAAGTAATAGTAAAATGTAAAATACCGATTTGTATAGTCTTTACTGTACACATCCTTGGTAAAATCACCAAAATGCATTTATAGATGAAACTCATTAATCATGGAAATCATTTGGTTATACAAAACAACTTTTAAGAATATAAAGTCTAATGGGTAACAATGCATCACATAACTTTTCTTGTTGTGTCACACAACAAATTTATGAATATGAAAACAGCAACATGTCACTTTCGTATCCGAACTATCCGTGCACTTCCGGCAATGCAAGAGCTGCTCGCCCTTGTTTATTACCATACATTTTGGTGTTGCTTATTCCAGCAACGTTCACAGTGATCACTTTGGAACTTTCATTCGAAGATTTAGCAAAACGGGACCAGAATAATTTTGTTTTTGTTTGTTCTGTCTGCTCATTTTGCAGAATTCTGCCCTTAAATCCATCGTTCGTTTTACATTTGTTCTTTTTTCTGCAAACTATTCCAAATATTATCAGCAATGTGACCACTACAATCACGCTAGAACAACAGACTATAGCTATTGTATATTCCATCACTACTCACTATCTATAATAGAAGAAACAAAGTACGACTATTACATACGAAAATTATAAAAAAATTCTAGTCATACTTTTAGATATTCGATATCAGTCAATATTAAGATATAGCAAATCAGAGCTATGTTTTTTTCACATTATAGATTTTGTTTTTGCCATGGAAATTTCTGTCCTAAGCTTTCTTCGGCTTTAGGTTTGCAAAAGCCGATTGGATATCTTTTTATTCTATATATCAAATGTGCGTTTTATATCTTTATATTTACATTATTAATAGTATACCCATCTTTTGGTTAGAGTGTACCTTGTGTTACGGCCAGAAATCGCCTTTAAATTGTAGCCAACAAAAGACACAAATCAATACTAAAATTTAACAATATTTATTATACAAAAGTTTACAAATATTACTGATAACTTAACTGTCAAAATATGAGTCCACTCTTTTATCTTTATCTGTATCCGGAAATCTTTCGGAATCCAATCTGAATATTATGTTCACTACTAAGGTCACAATCCAGTATGATGTTGTTTGTAGAATAAAAGTGTCAATCCAAAGGCTATGAATATTAATGTCTATCAATATCTAAGTCCAAGTTTAATTATGAGAGTTTAACTTTAGTGTCTGTATATATAGTGTTGTCATGGAAAATTCTAGAACACTCTATAATGGAACATTGTGGAAAATCCTGGAAAGTTACAACGGAAGTTTCTGGAATAACGTAGAAGTTTAAATTACGCATCTTTTATAAGGATCATTCTAGAAAGTTCCAGTGATTCCTAAACTGCACAGTTATAAGATTATTTAGTAAACAACTATCAGGCCATACAACACAAATTAGGCCAACATAAATAAACATAATAGTTACAATATCATAACACCTCCCCCCTTAAAAGAAGTTTTAGTGTAACAAAAACTTATCATGAATAATATGAACAAAAATACATAATATATACAAAGTGATTTAATAAGCTCTAGATAAAGCATCAGCTATTACATTATCTTTACCCTTAATATGTTTTACAATTACATCATATTCCTGTAACAATAAACTCCACCTTGTTTCTCATTTTATGCATGAAGGTGAGAGGATTATGATCAGTATAAACAAGAATAGGATATACAGTGGGATTCAAATATACATCAAAATGTTGAAGTGCTGACAACATTGCAAAACACTCTTTTTCAATAGTTGAATAATTTTTCTGATGTTTATCTAATTTCTTAGAAAAATATGATATAGGTTTTTCAACATTATCATCTGTCTCTTGATATAAAACAGCTCCTATTCCTACATCGCTTGCATCAACGGCAAGTTTAAATTGTTTTTCAAAGTCTGGAGTAATCAGAACTGGACTATTAATTAAAAGTGATTTGCTATTTTCAAAAGCTTTTTGACAATTTTCACTCCAGATAAATTTAGAATCTTTTCGTAAAAGATGAGTCAATGGTTGAACAACAGTAGCAAAATTTGAACAGAATTTCCTGTAAAATCCTATCATGCCTAAATATCTCATAAGTTGTTTTCTATTTGTAGGAGGTGGAAATTTGGAAATAGCTTCCACTTTAGCCATAATAGGTTTTACTTGACCTTGGCCAACTGTATGCCCTAAATAATCAACAGTGGCCTGACAAAATTCACTTTTACCAAGATTAACAGTCAAATTTGAATGTGACAATCTATCAAAAGTATCATACAAATGTGTTAAATGCTGTTCCCAGCTATCACTACATACAATAAGATCATCAATATAAGCATAACAACAGTCTAAATCTTTTATAACATTATTGATCATTCTTTGAAATGTAGCTGGAGCACTTTTCATGCCAAATGGCATTACAGTATATTGAAATAAGCCATCTGGTGTAACAAAAACTGATATTTCACGAGCTCTCTGTGTCAATGGAACTTGCCAATAACCTTTCAATAAATCAAATTTGCTCACAAATTTTGCTTGACCAATATTGTCAATACAATCGTCTATCCTTGGAATCGGATAGGAATCAGATTTTGAGACTGAATTTACTTTTCTGAAATCAGTCACGAAACGAAAAGTTTTATCTGGTTTTGGCACAAGGAGACAAGGAGAGCTCCATTCACTGTTACTCGGCTCAATAATATCATTGTCAAGCATATATTTAATTTCTTTTCTCATAACTTCAAGTTTGAGTGGATTGAGCCTGTAAGGATGTTGCTTAATTGGAGAAGCATCTCCTACATCAACATCATGACAAACAGCAGTGGTTTTGTTTGGCACATCTGGAAAAAGATTTTTAAAAGAAAATACCAAAGTTTTTATTTCTTCTCTACGATCAAAAGACAGATGTGCAAGTTTTGAATCTAAATTTGACAAAATTTCTGAATTTTTCAATCTAACTGTCTCTTCCATAGTTTTACAACTAAAAGTTGGTTCAATTACATCTGGTTTGTCATGATTGTTCTCAAATTTAACCATGCCTAAAGTGGCAACTGGTTTACTATAACATAGTACATTAGTACGCTCAAAATATGGTTTTAACATATTAATATGACACACTCTATTTTGTTTGCGCCGACCTGGAGTTTTTACAATATAATTCAAATCATTAATTTTACTCTCTATTGTATAAGGACCACAATATTTAGCCTGTAAAGGATGTCCAGGGACAGGCAGAAATACAAGTACCTTATCACCAGGCTCAAAAACTCTGTCCCTGGCATCTTTATCATACCATATTTTCATCTTGTTCTGTACATTTTTTAAGTTTTTCTGAGCAATTTGACAAGCAGTATACAATTTTTCTTTAAATCTAGATACATAGTCTAAAAGATTCAAGTCAGTATGTTCAGTAAGCCACTTTTCCTTAATCAATTTTAACGGTCCCCTTACAGTATGGCCAAATACCAACTCAAAGGGACTAAATCCAAGGGATTCTTGAACAGCCTCTCGAACCGCAAAAAGTAGAAAGTGAACTCCATCATCCCAGTCTCTGTCAAATTGAAGACAAAAAGTTCTAATCATGTTCTTCAATGTTTGATGAAAACGTTCTAAGGCACCTTGAGATTCTGGATGATAAGCACTTGATCTGTACTGAGCAATCCCTAACTGGTATACGACTTGCTGAAATAAACCTGACATGAAATTTGATCCCTGGTCGGACTGTATAGACTTAGGAAGTCCTACTAATGTGAAAAATTTGATCAAAGCTTTGACGATAGTAGGTGTCTTGATATTTCTGAGCGGAATAGCTTCAGGAAAGCGGGTAGATGTACACATGATTGTCAATAAATATGCATTTCCAGTCTTGGTCTTTGGTAAAGGTCCAACACAGTCAATTAGAACTCTGCTGAAAGGTTCGTCAAAGGCTGGAATAGGCAGAAGTGGTGCTGGTGGTATTTTCTGGTTAGGTTTACCAACAACCTGGCATATATGACATGATTTGCAGTATTCTGCAACATCGTTTCTAAGTTTAGGCCAGTAAAAATGCTGCAAGATCTTAAGGCAAGTCTTCCTTATACCTAAGTGTCCAGCCAAGGGGGTGTCATGGGCAAGACCAATAATTTCTTGTCTATAAACTTTAGGCACCACCACTTGGTATAGCACTCTCCATTCCTCCTCTGGGGTGGCATCAGGAGGCCTCCACTTCCTCATTAAAATACTGTCCTGATGGTAATAGCATTCGGCCACTTTGTCTGCTTCCTCCTGTGGTTGAGCCCTCTGGCTGAGCTGAAGAACCTCAGGGTCTTTATGTTGTTCTTCGAGTAAATTATTTCGGTCTAATGAATGGCTGTTCACATCTGGCCATGGCATAATAACATTTTTGTTAACACTAGGTGGTTTTATAATAGCCTTTTCTGAGTTACCAGGATCTTCAATATCAGCTATAAAAGTGTCAGAAAGGTCCATGTAATCAAACTGGTCTTCTTGCAAATTCTCATCTTGTTGTTTTCTAGCCATCGCCCTAGTAACAACACAAGCTGGATACAATTCAGCATCATCTTCAGGTGATTTAACATCCACCACTGGTTCACTGGTAACAATTGGTTCAGCAACCACTTTGTTCCTAGCTAGATCATTTCCTAGCAATAATGTAACACCCTCTACAGGGAGATTAGGACGAACACCTACAATAACTGGTCCAGTTATCAAATCTGACTTCAGATAAATACGATGGAGAGGAACATCTATACAACCCAACTCTACACCTTGTAACAAAACGGAGGCACCAACAGAAGTCTTCTCGGACAAAGGCAACACACCTTCTAACAATAAAGACTGAGAAGCTCCAGTGTCCCGTAAAATCTTAATAGGCTGAAGAGTGGTATCATCAACAATAGAAATAAACCCATCAGACATAAAGGGTTTATATTCCTCCATGTAATCACAAAAACTGGACTTAAAAGCCTGACTCGCAGGACATTCCAACGTACTGGTAATATAAGGTGTCGTACAAGCACTGGTCTTCGGCTTATTATCTCGTTCATTCTTCTTCTGGAGTCTAAAACAATCAGCCATCAGGTGACCAATCTTCTTACAATAAGCACAAGTCAGTGACTTCTTCTCAAAAGTATCAAATTTTGGACTAGACATATTATAACTGGACTGACTCTTATTCTGTGGAACAGGCTTACTATCAGTACGCTCAGTGCTTTGATTTTTGTAATTTCCACTGGAAGTATTAACATTTTGACTCTTGAAACTTCTTTTATGTGAAAGAGTATAATTATCTGAAATTACAGCCGCATCATGTATTGACTCAACAGTTTTGTCGTCTAAATGTGTTTTTAATTCTGAATGAACACATTGTTTAAACTCTTCTAATAACATCAATTGTCTTAGTTGATCAAAATTGTTTTTTGTTTTCTTTGAAGTAAGCCATTTATCAAATAGATCTTCTTTTTCCCGAGCAAATTCCACATAGGTTTGCGAATCAAACTTTTTATAAAATCTAAATTTCTGTCTATATGCTTCTGGTACTAGCTCATAGGCTTTCAAAATTTCCTGTTTCACAGTGTCATAATCAGAACTTTTTTCTGATGGAAGTGCGGAATAAATTTCAGCGGCCTTACCCTCAAAAACACTTTGCAGCATCGTAGTCCAATACGGCATTGGCCATTTCAAATTATTAGCAATTTTCTCAAACTGTGGAAAATATTTATCAACTGTTTTTTCACAAAATTTCGGAACCAAACGTATATTTTTTGCTGCATCAAAATAATCTGATTTCGACTGGACTTTAGTGTTGCTTTCTTCTTTGACCATTTCAATTTTCAGTTTTTCCATCTCTAGCCTTTCTCTCATTTCAAGTTCTTTTAATTTAAATTCATCTTCTTTTTCTTTTTTCTCCATTTCTAACCTTTCCTTCATTTCCAGTTCTGCCTGTTTTAATTTAAATTCATCTTCTTTTCTTTTCTCCATCTCCTTCAAATTCATTTCCAGTTCTTTTAGTTTGAGTTCATGTTCTAATTCAAGCTGTTTTAATTTAAAGGCGTCAATATTTTCGACCTTAAGTTCAAGAGCCTCTTCACCTAAAATTTCTGCGTCAACTAATTTGTCTATAACCAAATTTTTTATAATTTGTTTTCTCATAGATACTTTAAAAACTAATTTCAGTTCTTTAGCAAGCAACACTAATTCCTCTTTCTTTAAATTATCAAAACTCTCCAGGTCTGGCGTTTTCAAAAATTTACCAGCATCAAATGCCATTTTGTAGAATTTTGTTGGCTAGTTATAATACAAATACTAAACAAATTTTGAATAAAATATTTTTAAGATCCCAGGACGAGCCCCCAATTTCTGTTACGGCCAGAAATCGCCTTTAAATTGTAGCCAACAAAAGACACAAATCAATACTAAAATTTAACAATATTTATTATACAAAAGTTTACAAGAAGTATTTTACAAATATTACTGATAACTTAACTGTCAAAATATGAGTCCACTCTTTTATCTTTATCTGTATCCGGAAATCTTTCGGAATCCAATCTGAATATTATGTTCACTACTAAGGTCACAATCCAGTATGATGTTGTTTGTAGAATAAAAGTGTCAATCCAAAGGCTATGAATATTAATGTCTATCAATATCTAAGTCCAAGTTTAATTATGAGAGTTTAACTTTAGTGTCTGTATATATAGTGTTGTCATGGAAAATTCTAGAACACTCTATAATGGAACATTGTGGAAAATCCTGGAAAGTTACAACGGAAGTTTCTGGAATAACGTAGAAGTTTAAATTACGCATCTTTTATAAGGATCATTCTAGAAAGTTCCAGTGATTCCTAAACTGCACAGTTATAAGATTATTTAGTAAACAACTATCAGGCCATACAACACAAATTAGGCCAACATAAATAAACATAATAGTTACAATATCATAACACTTGGATATTTAAATCAAAGAATACGTGTTACATTTACCCAAATTTGGAATATTTCACGACAATTTATAGTGATAAAAAGTTGTTCAATATAATCGATTTATACATTCTAAGATTCCATATACATGCATGAGGTTGACATTACAAATTCTGTTCAACAACCAGTCTGAATAAACCATACTATATTGTAGATTTCATTATAAACTTATTAAAACGGTCAAAGGGGAGCAGGATTTGCTAAACTATTGGCTTACTGCCAATGAATAAAGTAAGATGGTAAGGGGTCATACATACTGATATCATTCTCAAATCATTGCACAGTCTGACAGAGAACTATTAGCTAACTGTAAATAAAAGTACCTGTGTTTGTAAAGTTTTAGTTTGTGTTGCTAAGTCTTTTATTCTATGCTATAATTTTTGTACTAATGTGTGTCTTTTCGGGATCATTATAAGCCTATTGAAAAAAGGGGTTCCCACCCAGGATAACGGGGGAGGGATTCCAACATAATGTCGCCATTCAAAAGTATTTATAGGAAACAACGGAGAAATCTAAACCCTGCAACCCCACCTCAATGTTCACCCCTTTGATCCGCTACAGTTGATTGGTTTTCTATTTTTTACATTTGTTTTCGATTTGTGAGTTTGAATATCCGTTTGGCATCTTTTGCCACTTATTTTGCAGTTTAAACACATGTGTTTAAAATAGATATACACTATGAGATATCACACAGCAAGCTTTTTTAAACCAGCATTCAAATAGACCGACTCGTCCTCGAATTGAATACAAAATTCATAATCTAGGATGCATTTGTGTACAGCTGTAAGATTTAAGAATAATTCTTATTAAACTCTTATTAATATATAACGGTCCGCAATTATTTTACCATTCAACAAATGTTCAAACCAAATTAAGTATACACAATGATTCTGTATTAAAAGATTTTGGAAAAAGCATATGCATATCAGACAACATATACATGTATTTCCGTAAACGCAGTGTGCATCCCTGGCTATATAAAATCATATTTAATATACAGATAGTAATCATAAAAACACTTACCATTATTATCAAATATTGTCGTCGTTATGTGATAATGATGTCACAGATTTACACATTATATTGTACCAATGATCTACATGAATAAACTATACATGTTTTTAGTATATATCCGGTTGGCAATACTCTCATTGTCTACATTCCAAAGAAACATCATCAAATATGTATAATCATTGTTACTGATCACTTAATGTATTGATCTTTAAGTGAGCGTTTTATTTAAATTGTCGATTTTACTGATGAACTGTTGAATACGTTACTGTTGGCAAGGAGGGAGGTGCAGAATATTGGAAAACGTATCCATGAAAAATTAGGAAATTATCTTTGAATTTCATCATTATTTGCCAGACAGAGGACCTTATTTGTCACGATTAAAAAATTGTACAAAAAGAGGGACGAAAGATACCAAAGGTGGAGTCAAACTCATAAATCCAAAACAAACTGACAATGCCATGGCTAAAAATGAAAAAGACAAACAGAAAAACAATAGTACACATGACACAACATAGAAAACTAAATAATAAACAACACGAACCCAACCAAAAACTAGGGGTGATCTCAGGTGCTCCGGAAGGGTAAGCAGATCCTGCTCCACATGTGGCACCCGTCGTGTTGCTTATGTGATTACAAATCCGGTAAATAGTCTTATTCGGTAGGTCACATTCATGAAAGGGAAGGGGGTTGTAGTTACGACGTAAGGAACATATCCGATATCATTTGTGAAACGGTTATTCCATAACGGTCAACCAACTCGTGATGGCGTCCGTAAAATTTACGAAGGGATGATTTCAACTTCACCATTTGGAACTCTTGGTTTAATAGCTTCCTTGTGAGCAGCAACCCTCTATCAAGAAAATCATGATAGGAAATGCAAGCACGGGAATATCGTATTAATTGGGAGATATATACCCCGTATGCAGGTGCTGCTGGAATGTTGCTACTTAGAAATGGAAAGTTCACAATTGGAAAGCTGAAATCATCTCTTTTGTCGTAAAGTTTTGTTTTCAACCGACCCTCATTGTCAATTTCTAGATGTAAGTCAAGATATGAAGCCGACTTAACTGTATCTGTAGTATCCTTTATCTCCAATTCGATGGGATAGATGCGTTCCACATAGTCACCAAATTTTGAATTGTTTAGTGAAAGAACGTCATCTATATAGCGGAAAGTAGAGTTAAAGGATATTGCTAACTTCTTATCTTTCTTCCTAAGAATTTCCTGCATGAAGTCAGCCTCATAATAATAAAGAAACAAGTCGGCAAGTAGAGGGGCACAATTTGTTCCCATTGGGATGCCGACAGTCTGTTGAAAAACACGTCCTCCGAACGTTACAAATATGTTGTCAATCAAGAAATCAAGCATCTTGATAATATCGGTTTCAGAGAATTTTTTGTTTGAATCAGAGTGATTCTTTACAAAGTATGATTTATCCCTCCCTAAGACAAGATACTTGTTTCTACGTTGGCCATTCTTTTTTATGAAGCAAAGTAATACCAACTCTTTCAATTTGTCTTTTAGTTTGGAATGTGGAATACTTGTGTACAGAGTAGAAAAGTCAAATGTTTTAATACTGTTACAAGATGAAAGAGAGTTAGATTGTATGTACTCTAAAAGATCTTTGGAATTTTTAGGTATCCACATCTGATTCACGCCACCTTTAGAATAGGCAGTTTCACAATACTTTGAAGCCCGTCTTTGATTGCTGATAAAATAGATGTTAATAATTTAGAAAGAGGTTTCGTGGAGCACTTGGAAGACCCAGCAATATACCGTTGTTTGTAAGGACACTTATGTAGTTTAGGTATCCAATACAGTGATGGAAGATCCAGTTCTTCATCTTTGGTTGAAATACCAAAGGAACAAAGAACAGACCTATGATTATCCAGGATTTCCTCTTTGGTAAGTGTCGTGAGGGTATATGTTTCTAAGTGAATTGTCTATACCTAAAAAATTAGGACGTCATTTATTTTGAGGGGGTTTTGCTTGCATTAGGATGACAATATTAAAAGTGAAAATGGTAAATACAAAAAGTTCAGAATGCTTAGGCTCTATCGCAACCATTACCATGCTTCTTTTTTTTTTGGTAAATTCATTGCAGAGTAAAAGCTTTGAAGGAAGTATATTTTGAATGAAGCGCTTTCAATAGTTATAATTATATTTTTTCGCTATGATCATGAAAACACGATTTTTTCAAGTTTTGCTTTAATTTACCTTTGCACTTTATTAAGGAAACGTGTGTCATCATGTATGTTTCAATTCATGCAATTCATCTTGAAATGAAGAATGACGCTATATTGCTCAAAATAGCGAACGATGATGAAACGTTCTTCTAATGTAAATTGTAATAGGAATTAACCAACGAACATAAAAGACCAATAAAAGGCCAACTGCATGCAGGTTTAGTAACGGTACATTGATACATGCATTAGCTATGAGGTAAATGGCCATTACAAGAACATCGGGTTTTACTAGCCATAAGCAACACGAAGTGTTCCAATTATTGAAGAGGATCTACTGAAACACTCCCCATATTCTCTGTTCAATGAGTGTGTTCAAATTTCGGAATCTTAAAGGGGTCTGTGGTTGATTTTTTGTTTTGGCCATGGCTTTGTTAATTTACTAATAATATGTCAATGCCATAGAGTAACTAAAAATAATCTTCTCCCTTTGTGAAGAATTAAATGTTACCTTTAAGTATTTGACTATATTGACGTACTTAATAAGACTGCAACAAAACGACATAACTCTAGAAAAGTTGTGTTTCGGACTCAAAAGAGACATATTATCATGTAGAAGAGTCTCTTTTGATTGTTTTTTTTTTATCAACTAACGAGTTATTTAAAAAAATATTTATTGTTTTCATTTATCATGATCAGCTCCCATTATTTTTTTTATATAACCGTAAAACAAGTCTATTTAGTAAGGCTTTTAATCTAGAATTATGATATATTTATTAACGACAAATGAATGGAAAACAAGTAAACAATTTTAACCGTTCTAACATATGGAGGGATTTGCATGCAGTATCATAAATTAACGTCAGTTTTTGTTTTGTTCTTGTTTGTTTGTTTGTTTGGTTGTATGTTTTTCTTAAGTATTTAGTTTCGCTTTTATTATATACCTTTGATTTTCGTCATTAGTATTTTTTTTTAAATAAATGCTTCTGCTACATATGTACATGGACTGTTTCGTTTAAATTTCAGTTTCGTATTAGTGAAAATCTTCGATTAACTTTTCAATAATATATAATATTTCCCTATAGCAAATATATAGTCGTTAAACTGCTAGGAAACAATATCAAATATGTATTAGAATCTACAAACTATATATTTCACGAGAGAAGATATAATGATTTAAAAAATTGACGACTCTCTTTGGGATAGTAACAAATGACAGACTATAATTATTGGTACATTTTATGCTTCGATTGACATACAAATGTACTTATCTTGATGTAATAATTATGCTTGGCATTGGTAACAATACCATGAGCCGCACTGAAGGAATAACAAAAAAGTACGTACACATGTACTTACAAAAATGTACACACAATGACCAATTAGAAAAAAATATCAGATCATTTTCATCGTAGAACACGGATGGAAATTATTTTTATTTACAGAATACTTATGCAGATGCAGATTCAATATTCTATAACGTCCATGCATTGTTGTAAAATTTATTGCTGGTCGAAGGAAAATCAGCTGTTGTAACTCGTGTTGGCTTTGTAAAATATTCGAGAGGATAAACTTTTTTTTTTAAATTTTGAAACACAATCAAGAACAAAAACAAAGAAACTGTTTTACTGCCCAATTCTAACTGCATGACATAAACAATAAATAC
The DNA here is from genome assembly GCF_965363235.1 of Mytilus galloprovincialis. NCBI lineage: Eukaryota > Metazoa > Mollusca > Bivalvia > Mytilida > Mytilidae > Mytilus > Mytilus galloprovincialis. The sequence goes on from NC_134845.1 coordinate 26,093,959, forward strand.
CTATCTCTTGAAAAACGTTTCCTTTGAAAGACTGACTAATTATACCACATGACTATGCGTTCAAAAATCGTCCAATTGATAAAATGTGGTTTCATCTTAAGGTTAATCAGTGCTAAATTGAAAATTAGGAAAATAATATTAAACATTTCCCCGTAAGTATTTTTTTAGTAGTCAATATGTCCTTTGTAAATTTTAAACTCTCATGATATGCGACTTTCCTTATTTGTAACTCTTATCTAAATTATTTACCAAAATATATTTCCTTTATATAGTTTTCTTTACCAAAAGGTTATATACCGGTTAAATTACCAAGGGAGAAAGTATGACAAGGCAAGTTTTGTTTTGCTTTTAAATATGAATTCCTAAATGGAAGTATTATGAATATAAAAAAAAACCAACACCATGTATATATACATTTGTACATGTACATGACAGTATGTTCATAATACATAAGTCGGTCACATGTTTACATTTTTGAGATGTGTCTTACGTGTTATGGATATTTCATATCTTTTAAATATAGGTTTTGCAGTATTTCGTGAATTATACTATAGCCTCTGTTAAAAATCCGGAAAATGTCCTCACGAGACGAAGTCGAGCGAGGCTGCAAAGGGTTTCAAGTCAACAAAACACTAGGATATATTTTACGATACACCGAAAAATTATCCAAAATATATAAACTAAAAACTTAGGAGGGCAATCAAAACCGGAACGTATGAGATCCCTTATTATTTACTTTTTAATTTATTCTCACGTTTTTTGTTGAATGAAGAGACATTTTAATATTATGTTACAACGATACGTCATACAGTGAACGGCAAGCCTTCAACTATGCACAGTTTCTTTTGTTTACAGAATTGTTATTTTACCTTTCAATACTTTGGTGATATGATTCGTTTCCGTGCATACTCATTGTTAATTACTTGTAGATAGATTCTATAAAATATAAACTTAATGATGCTCTTTTATCTTAAAATCCAATTGTTACAGTTTCAGTCGTGATCTTGGTAATACAGGACTTTTCAATTGTGACATGTGAAACATACATAATAGAAAATAGAAGAAAAAAACTATACAAGCGACATTAGAATGAATCGACATATATATGTAATACGTGAAGGATATGATTGATACACAAGGGATTTAAAGTTGTCTCTCTTCATACAAAAATTTGGATTATATACAGGTGAATTTCATCTTTATTGTATTATTATTAAACATAACGAATATACCCGTAGATATCGTTCTTTGTTCAAATTAAAACCTTATTAGTATTGCTGCTAATATCACTCTCACCTGATGAATGCATAAAATCTTATACGGGAAAGAAATGGTATAATTCTATCGTCTATTTACGTATCTTGAAGGTCCCTTGCGTGAATCAACATGCCACTGTAACGAGTGAAACAACAGTTCTTGAATTGAAGAAAAAATCTTCAAATTAATTTCAACCAAAAATTCACTAAGACATAACTTACCTGCATTACATGTTGTACCTTCAAACATTGAAGCACATGTGCATGTATATAACGAGTAAATGTAAACTATATGTACCACTGTTTAAGCAGGGATTGAGGAGGCATGGATCTGAAATATTGAATACTAATTAAATTAATTTGGATTCTTTTTTTGGATTCGAGCGTCAATGATGAGGCTTTTGTAGACAAAACGAGCGTCTGTCGCAAATACACAATTCCAATCCTGGTATATATGGTGAGTTATTTTGGTAAATCTACATATAGATTAAATTGCTATTAATGTTGTTTGTAAGATGTATTTGAATGTTTGTTTGTATTGTTTCAAGTCAGCTGTGTTGTATATCCATAATGTATGTTTACATAGTTTTGTATGGAACATGCCTTATGTTAATGACTATTATACTACACAGTGGTATAGGTGGTCACGTCATTGTTTGCAGTGGCCACAAAATTATATGTAATTCATAATACCCGGCAAAAACAACGAAACAATTATTAGAGTTATGCATCTTTGGCAATAGGATTGTCAACTTCATCAGAAAAAATAAGATCTACAAATTGGAGAGATGGTTGTTTTTTTATATCAGCTGCAGGGTACCAATTTTCGCAATATTGCATCTGTAGGTAAAACTCAGATTGACGTCTGCCGGTTACCTTATCGACGTCAAATTTCTGAAATCAACGTTTAATCTGACATCTCAGTATCATTCTCAAATCAAGGTCTAATATATTTACCCTCTGATTGACGTACACTGTTTTGCCTTGAATCAAACATAAACTCTAACCCCGAGTCTACTCTTTTGTTTTCTATAAAGTTGTTATGCCATAACCTGTCATCTGACTTCAATAAGAGAAATTAGTTCTATTGTTTAAAATTCAATGGCATTGTTCTTTTTCTATATCAAACGACTCTCCATTGAATCTATATCAACCTTACACTTTATTTAAGGGCATCAGCTGTCAAGTGTATGACCACCGATTTGAATGAAGTTCTCATATATGATTTGGATCACATTTGGTAAACTTACAAAAGTCTTAATTAAACAATGGAATATTCATGAACTCGATTATATGTATAAGCATGTTGTGTGTGCTTAATCTAGACGCAATCTTACTAACCGTAGAGATGACCTCCGATATAATGCCGACGAAGATATGATACGATATAATCATAAACATCTATGCGAATAGATAGCAAACACGTGCAATTGAATATTTTAATTCATGTTCGATTATATATTATAAAATATAAACATGTCCATCGTCTTTTTTAACCTATAGAAATGTAGAATAACACAAATAATTCAAAAAAGTATTAGTAGCTACAGTAATACCAGTTAGTTCATGATAAGGTTTGATGGTTCATAAATAAATGAATAACCAAACTTAGACTTACATAATCGTTGCAACAACCCTGTCCTATTGTCACGATAGTTATATCAAAGATTTAGACTTATTATCGAATTTAACTTGTCATGACTAGTACAACACGGTGAACATGATCGGCGTATCTTTCTGGAACACCAGTATCGTCCAGGTTCACAGTGTGGTTCGTGTTGCTAGATCAATTAACAGTCTCCGGGACACGTTTGCAATTCCGCTGAGTGCAAAAGTTGTCACCTTAATTTTTGGAGTTAAGTCAAAACGAAGTTGATAATTTGGTTGGTATTGGTTACCTGATATTTGTCCTTAAATGTTTTGGCTCTAGCACTACTGTTGAAAAAAGTTATGCCCCTTTTTCAACAATTTCCTCAGAGGAAAAGTAGTTTTCCTCACGGGAAATCAAATTTCCCTAAAGGAAAAAGATTTTTCCTCAAAGGAAATTGTTTTTCCCTCAAGGGAAAAACATTTCCCATAGGGAATTTGCTGCATAAATATTTCCTTTGAGGAAATTCTATTTCCTTAGCGGATATTCTATTTCCCTTGAGGAAAAATCTTTTTCCTTTAGGGAAATATGATTTCCCTTGAGGAAAAATACTTTTCCTCTGAGGAAATTGTTGAAAAAGGGGCATAACTTTTTCAACAGTGGTGCTAGAGTCAACACATTTGAGGTCAAATATCAGGGAACCAATACCAACCAAGTTATCAACTTCATTTTGACTTAACTCCAAAAATTAAGGTGACAACTTTTGCACTCAGCGGAATTGCAAACTTTTCCCGGAAACTGTTAATTGTTGTCATTGAAGTGTTTTGTAGAAATGGTACAGAGTTGCAGTGTCATAATGTTCGATATGAAGTTCAACGGGTCCGGACTTGGAGTTCGACGACAATGTTTTATTAATGTTATCATACCCATAATCAATTGTCTGAGGAAGAAAAAACACGAATATTTTCTAATATGTGCTTACAATATATACGCAATATTCCTTCTACAGCTGATCACTTGATTGAACAAAACATAATCAATGTTTCTCTTTCAAATGTCAAAATCTTACAAATTGGTAGGTTACAGTCTGAAATAATACATTCCAAATTTTAATCTTCTGTGAAACATTGTTGCAATTTGAACCACATAATCAATGCAAATATTGTATCAACTAGCTGTAATGCTGACCAGGATTTGATTCTTTCTGAAACTCAGTATTGATAAAGTATAAATAAACGAGAAGGGAACCGTTTACCTAGACAATTTAAAAGAAACATGAATATGAATTCAAGATTAGATTTTCGTCCTTGAGTTTAAAAAACCATAAAATGAAATACAGAATTATTATGCAATATATGTAATTAAAATTTTATTATTGTAAAAATAGCTCTCTGAACATTCAGAAAAAAGCAGGGTTTCTGTAGGTTAATAAATCACAAGGTCGCTTCAGTATTCATCTCAGATAAACCTTGGGGGTCATGCAAAAATAACTGGTGTTTTCATTTAAAACAGATAATATTCTGTTCTTAGATAACATTCTGGAACAGATTTTGAATAAAACTGATTTCTAGTTTTATTCCGAAGATAGCACAAAAAAAAAAACTTTTATAATTTTAGAAAACCATAAATATGTTAATAAAATGGTTTTAGAACAAATAATGTTGAACCCTAACCGTTGGTTATTTTCTACGTATGCTACCAATATGAACATCAAATATAGCTGTCACTCTTGAACATATCTAAAGAAATAAACGGCTTTGCGAGGGATATATGAAATAAACCAGAAAACACATAGTGGGGCACAAACAATGTATACAATCAGTGTAGAAAACACAGTAAAACATTCAAAATATACTTACACTATTACTATCTAGATTTGATCCGTTTCCACGAGACGAGACGCGCGTCTGGCGTACTGAATTATAATCCTGGTACCTTTGATAACTATCCACACTGGTTTGATACTATATAAGAACCGCAAACAGTATCCATCGTCAAATGTCAATTTTAATGCATGTAACATCGTTTGTAACGTTCATTTCGTTTAGATAACGCCAGCAACGTGTATGGCATCAAATCTGAATAAATGCTTTAAAAACGTACACGCCTGCGCAGACGACATAGCCGGATTTTAAATGTATGATTTTACGTTGTTTTCTGTCAGTTTCATTAAAATGGAGATAACAACATTGAATTTTTAGATTCAACGGCACTAATTGTTGTTTTGATGGTGGCAAATACCGGTTTACTGGCACCGAAATTAATTGGCGACCACAACATAACCAAGTTATGCCATCGGAGCTTAAGATACAATACAGTTATCTCATAGTTGAAATATAATGAGATATAACTGATTTGTATTTATATAAAGAAATATCAGTAGAAGGATATGTGAATATAGTGAAATATGAATATATTGCTACATGAATATAGTGATATATGAAAATAATGAATATGGATATACAGAAATACGGATATAACGAAACACATATACAATGAAATATAGCAAATTTAACAATTATGAATGGGGAACTTAATAACAAAAACATAGAATATAGAAATATTAAACACTGAATATTCACGTAGTAAATAGTATAGCAAAATCATAAATATAACACAAAATTTGCTTTCTATCAATGTTGGGCTGATACAGTTTTGTATTTAGACGAATTATATATATATTAATAAATAGAAATACAAAATATCTTTTTGAAAGTATGTGTAAACGGGAACCAGGGGATTTATATCATTTTCAACCTATAAAAATTAATTAAAGTAAATAGTACATCACTAACAGTTTGCAAAAAATCGAATTTATCAAAACGTATCACTAAATTTATTTTCTTAAATTTATTTTTGCATTTTTTGTGATACTTTACTTTAGCATGTTATAATAAGTGGTAATGTTACTTTTGATTTGTGATAAACTAATTTACCTGTATGAGAAGCTCCTGTTGTTGTGATACCATTCGACCAGTATTCGATTTCAAAACCAATATCACCTACAGTATAGTCCGTCTCAAACAAAATATACATTTCTCCAGACGAACTCTCTAATGTTGCACTGTGTGTTTCTCTACAACAGGTCCTCAGCAGTTCTGGACTACTTGAATTTGCCCCTGACAAAGACAACAAACTTTTCCGTGGTTTGTATAGTTTACAATTGTGTTAACCTATATACACACAGTCTTGAAATACAAGTATTCAAATCAGTGTTGTCATGTTCATATTTGTAACTATTTGAATACTTTAAAGCATTCCGTTACGTTTTATCTCTAATAGGATGTCCAATTATACCCAAATCAAACCAAAATATGAAATGCGTAATATGGTACAAATTGTCAATAAATTGTAGTGTTCCGCATGAATAGGCAGTTCTTGCATATCTAATGCGGGAGCAATCAGTGATTAAAAAGTCGCATTTCATATGTCATGAAAAAACGATGGGAGGAGGACAAGAGAAGTCTACGACAAAAGGAACATAATCCATGCCATTCAACCGTAAATGAAATCTTCTGCATGACAAGATGCTTCCAATACCTACCTATATTTACTTTTAACTTTTTATACATTGTGACTTGGATGGACAGTTGTCTCATTGGCACATATACCATATTTTCTTATTTTTATCTAACTGATACTTACCATCATACACGTTAAGGTAATCAAACAAACAGATTCCTTTAGAATTTTCTATGAAACAAGTAGCAAAGTGTATTTTTATTGTGTGGTTAATCCAGTTTGTTGTTATATACCAGTCCTGTCTATAGTTCCTACAAACAACAGAATTACAGGTAGTTTAGTAAAAAGGTTTGACAAGGGTATAGACATAAAATCTCATTGAATTCTTCTTACCAATTGACAATTCATCGCTAGATGGGTATTTTCTTACGATTTTAAATACTTAAAAACGAACGTCCAGAGTGGGGGCATAACAACTGTTGCAAGAGGGAGGCGCTCCTTTGATTGTGTATGAATAAGTCAGGAAAAACGTGTTTGACGATATATCCGTTGCTAGTTGGGGCAACCTCATAACTAAAATTAGAGCAATAAAAGACAATAGAAGTATGCCGCTGATCAAATTCATTAATTGATTTGCAAAAAAAAACTAAAACCGATGTGAACACATCAACCTTAAGAGGAAAACAATGGAACAATAGAAATGCAGTGAAAACAAAAACCAATATATATAGAAACGAATTGTTTGATAACAAACTATATATTGAATGGCGATTTCGTTTCTAGATAGTGGCGACCCTCTGATGGTATGGAAATACAATTTTAATCCGTTTCAACAATTCTTTGTGTGATTGATAGTTCTACCTTATTAATTGTTAGAGCCAGTTTTGCAATTGTTTCTTTAAAACTTTCTATAAAACTTGATCACCAACGTACGTAACCTTTCAATTGAGATCGCGTTAATGAGATATAATGAATAGATCACGATATGACGCAGACCTTATAGTTTCTTAAATATCACTATTGTCAATTGTCCTTGGATATGTGAGATGAAACCACTCATTGAAATGAAGGTTATTGGTTGACATCACATCATCCACTGAGTTGAAGGTAATCTAAAAACAAGAAGGCGTGGTGCTTTTTCTTTCTATCTTTGAACAATATTTTGTAATACATCATCTCTGTATATGTCATATGTATAAATACAGAAAGTTAGTCGGTGGAGCTCTAGATCCACAATAAGTTCCAATTGGTATACTGATAAATAAACTCATCATAGATACCAGGAGTAAAATTTTACACTTACGCCAGATGCGCGTTTCGTCTACAAATTATTCATCCGTGACGCTCGAATCAACAAATGTTTTAAAGGCCAAATACATAACGATGTTGAAGAGCATTGAGGACCAAAAATTCCTAAAAGTTTTGCCAAATAGAGCATGTAAAGCTAAGGTAATCTATTCTTGGGGTAGAAAAGCCTTATTATTTCAAATATTCAAAGTTTTGTCAACAGTTAATTTATTATTATGAACATATCAATGATAACTCAAGTCAACAAAGAAGTGCTGACTACTAGGCTGGTGATACCCTCGGGAAAATAAATCTCCACCAGCAGTGGCATCGACCCAGTGGTTGTAAATAAACTCATCATTATTACCAGGACTAACATTTTATTCTTACGCCAAACTAATTGGTAACTGCTCAATCAAACAAACAAAAAAATATTGTATTTTCGGAAATTACAATTATGCAATAGAAACATATATTTTTGTCACCTTTAAAAACGTTCAGCGTTGAATAACATCGTCTTTAAATTATCATTTGTAAGAATTAGTGAAGAAGGTATATTGTAGTAGAAATGTTTATCGAGATAAGATGTTAATTAAATAAAACAGTAATTGTCACGAAACTGGAAGACACTTACCACGCGTTTTTAACTTATTATCTTTAGTCTTAATATTCCAATTTTAAATATTCAAAGTGCTTTTCTTAGATACAAGTACAAGGTATTTATTCAATAAACATAAATTAAATGCATACCCGTCAGGATAACGTACATGTCCATCATAGTCCGGGTGTGAGGTAAATACTTGAATCTGTGGTGTTGCTGTAAGTGTTATTAAACTACTGTTGTAAAATGCTGAAAGAAATTACAAAATAAACTACAAGTAAAACTGTAAGCTATTGCCCTTATTGTAACTTCAAATTAATTAGATACGACACAAATAGTTCTGACATTCCTCTTAGTTGAGTTGAAGATTGATGAATCAAAAAATGAATCAAACGATAGAGCATGTTATCTTAAGACTGGTTAGAGTTTTGAGAAAGATTAGTTCTTGATGAAATTTCGACGGAATTTCATGGGACAAATAGACAGACGGAAGATAAACAGTACAAACCAAATCTTCAGTAGCATGGTTAGAGTAAATATATGAATATCTATACTGAAAAAACTATATATAAAAAAGAAGATGTGGTATGATTGCCAATGAGATAACTCTCCACAAGAGACCAAATGACGCAGAATTTTAAAAATATAGGTCACGCTACGGCCTTCAACAATAAGAAAATACTACTATATAGACTACTTTAATATAATGTTTCTGGAATGTATTCTGAACTGATTAATTATCTTCACATTACCTGGTTTACAAAAACTTCAGAAAAGAAAGCATGCTATTGACACTTTAAAATTAGTATGTATATATATACAAATAAGAAGATGTGGTATAATTGTCAATGAGACAACCAGAGTAGACCATTAATCATATGACCGTTTGCAATTACAAACAAGGAAGGTGACTTTTAACATACTATTACATATCTTACCTGTTGATTGAGCGACTGGTGTTGTCGTAGTTGGTGTTGTCATAGTTGTCGTTGTCATAGTCGTCGTTGTGATACCATTAGACCAGTACTCGATCTCAAACCCAGTATCACCTACCGTATTGTCTGTCTCAAACAAGATGTACATCTCTCCGGTAGAGCTTTCTAAAGTTGCACTGTGTGTTCGTCCACAACATGATTTCATCAATTCTGGACTGCTGGAGTTTGCCCCTGATAAGATAATAACACTTTCCTTGCATTGTATATTTAAAACTTGTATAGATATAAACAAACTTCAATAACTAAAAGTAGTCCAGTTAACTGAGGCATTCTAATATATTTTTATACTGATTTTACTCTTATCTAAATACACTATTACCGTATTTCAAAGCACATAGCCTTTGTAAACGATCTAAACAGAGCTGGTAAGAAGTGCAAACATTTTCGGGAAAAGTATGAAAATTTTGATATAAGAAAAAACCTGTCCATGATTTGGAGTGTACCGCGTGGATAAACAGTTCTTGCATAACAAAAGTGGCACCAATAAATGAAAAGCAGCATTTTTAATGTCATAAACGATTTAATGAGGACAGGAATGGGGCTACGACATGAAGAACACAACCAATGCATGTCACACATGTATCAGAGAGGTCAACCTTATCAAAATATTTAACGTATAGTAATATAAACTCATAAGAACACGTGCATGACACAAAAGACAAAAATGAAGAGACAATTGTCTGATGTATGCAGAAATAATTACCAATAAGACATTCAGCAACTAACTCTAACCTCTGAATTAGTGTCTTGGAACAAGCATATTAAGGATGGTCACGTTTGAAAGCTTTATTACCTAGATATTTATACACTTTATCAGAGCGAGATTGAGGTTCTCTGGATTTTGACAAAAAGGCTTAACGTTTTCTAAGTCGTACAAATGGATATACATACATGCAACTATATCAAATATACTACGTGCTACTAATCTATAAAGCAACAGTAGTATACCGCTGTTCGAAATTCATAAATCGATAGAGAAACAACAAATCCTGCATATACATATATTATACACATATACACAACTATATACTTCACACAATATAATACCGAAAAGAAAAAACAACCCTCCAGTCCTATTAATCCTATATATCTTATAAATAATTAAAAAGGGGGGACTTATTGAATAAATTAAAATTTACTAAGTATTTAGAAGAGGGCCGATCGCTTTGGCGCTGTCGTGCTGAATGACCGAAACCCCCGTTTCAGCGGGAAACTGACCACACGAAACGTACGACACCTATATACATCATGAAAAGACAAGAGAAAATAATTTCACTCTAATTCACTACGTTCAACCGTATGAAATTATATATATCGTGTAAATGTCGTTGATCCAACTAAAATCTAATAAATGAACTGGACGATTAATGATATTTACCATAACACACGAATACAACATAAAAAATAAGATTTACAACTACAAACGTTAAGACATGTGACTAAATACGATGACAATAACAAATATAACATCAAAACTAAATAATGTTGTGATCAATACGGCCAATAGTGGGATGGAAAAGTTCTGTGACACGTCTTATAGTAATTCGAGTGAACACTAAGCAAAACAGTCACAATCGGGAATAAGTCACGTTCAGTAATAAAAAGATCAGACGACGTAATGATAAACCAGAATATAACACGTGGTAAAAATGTCCATAGTTAGTTTGGAAAAAGATACATCGTATGGACCAACCAATTCGTGATGGTGTCCGTAAAACTTACGGAGTGTCATTTTTAATCTGTCCTCCTCATAAGTTTATTGGAGTCGATACTTCATTTTAACGTCTCTCAGTAGTACTTTCATTCTACTTTCAGGAATTATGGTCCTTACATGTACATTGTTTGATAAAATATTAATGCAACAGTCTTTGTATAATTCAACCATTTCAGGGGCAAGTAAATATATGATCACATCTACTTCTCTGCCAAAGAAGTTTATCTGATTATAAATAAAACTATTTAACAAAGTAACCTATAAAAACATCATCACTTTCCTCGGTTTGAATTAACTTTGTATTTTTTTAGACCGCAGGATCAAAACCTAAGATTTGAAAATTGGTTGTGACTGCTTCGTCTTTTCAAATTAGAATTTAGGCGTACGGAGAAACACTGACCTCATCTGGTCGAAAAAATGTGTCTCGGTTAAATGCTTTTCTGTGGATTGTTGACATTTGAACTATAATTAAAAATTATGGACATTGTTCACAAACACATCATATTAATATGGTCTCGTCTTGGCATTCATATTATATTTGACAATGACCGGAAAACACTCAAACAATATCCATTATATGAATACATCTGTGTTCTTATACTATGCAATTAAATGTATGCCCAGCAATCACATCTCCTTATATCTATATGGTATGAGTTTGTAAAGCTCAAGTTTCGTAGAAAGGTCAGTTAACAGTTTTGACATTTCGGTTATCTAAAAAACATTTGTTATACACTTTTTCTATTTTGTATGATTTTGTATCTAGAAATACATTTTTCAGTCAAACATTGTAAATTTTAACTTGTGTCTGTTCTTGAAATCGAGTGCATTGATATTGATTTTTGTTTGTTTGTTATTTTGTATGTTAAGATAGATATAATTGATCACCTACATGTAGATCATTTATTTGATTTTTAGTTTAAAGCCACTTCATGCATAAATCAATTTGTTTTAACATAGTTTGATTTATTAGAAAACCCGGAATGGTTATAGATCACAAACTTTTTCACGTTTAAACAATTCTTAATTGATATTTTTGAATTAGTTAAAACATACATCAAATAACACCATTACAAACTTAATCAAAATTTTATATTCTATTATTAATAGAATAACTAATTCAAATAGAGCTAATATTCAACTAATGATCGAACACCACATTAATTCACGAATGTGCATAGCGTATTAGTTTATTATCCGTGCTGTTTGGGATCGATATTTGAAGTTATTCTTTTTTTATCTCAACCCTACCCGTATACCTCTAGCCATTGTATAAAAAAAAGACACACAGCAGTACGCACAGTAAAACTCAGTTTAAGAGGATTCAAAGTCCGATGTCAGAATAAGTAACAAAAGAAGCTAAACAAAATGACAATGATACATATATTAACAAAAGACTACATGTACTAGTAGTTACCTACATATTAGCTCTAGACCTCAATTAAACTGATTGACAGGTAATATCTTCATTACATGAATATCTAGCACAATCTCTCCCGTTAGGGATTTAGTATCATACCATCATAACATATATGAGAAGAACATAACCTGCATCATGCCAACAGCTGGTTTTAGAATAGATGTGTTATTTCCAATGCAAAAAAAAGTTAAATAATATAAAAACCAAAACGTGCCATGTTTAATATTTAACAGTATCGTAACTATATCCCTTCTTAATAAGTTTGTTGAAAGGTTTTGTTAGCTTTTGTAGTGAATGCCGACATTTTTGTGTTTTGTAAAGTATATTACCATAAAATATTGGATTTGAAATAACTGAACGTATAAGTTGTTGTCATTTGAACTGCATTTTTCAGATTGCTTTATAAGCGGGATGTTTGGAAAGCTATAAAACTAGGTACAACCCGCCATTGTTTCTTAAAATGTCCTGTACATAGTCCGTTTAAATGTATGTTTGCGCTTGTATTTGTAGCAGTTCAGTGTTTCTTTTGTTCCGTTTTTTTCCCTCTAGTAGACGATGTGTTTCACTTCGTTTTTGTTTGTAACCCGGTTTCGTTTCAGTAAAATCGATTTATGACTATTTAACCGCATTATAATACTATTTTACAACATTTGATAAATAAGACAAAATAATTAAAATGCTGTTATTTTGAATAACAGCAATGAAATCATCATCACTTCTAACTGTCAATAAAGTCTACTGTGTGACAATATGCTTACAAGATCTGCATATATTTGTTGTAACCGATATTTACCATCATACACGTAAAGGTAATCAAACAAACACCTTCCTTTAATATTTTCTATGAAGCAAGTAGCAAAGTGTATTTTTATGGTGTGGTTGATCCAGTCTGTTGTTATATACCAGTCCTGTGTATAGTTCCTACAAAAACAGAATAATCATTACCAGAAGATTACTTGCTTCTGTTTCTTTCTAAATTTTATAATTTTCTTTATTGGAGAGGAGGTTGACAAATCAGTCGCAATTATACGTTTGAAATTGACATCAAAGAGCGACTCAAATTCCAAAGAGATGTAGTTTAAATTATTTCATATATTTTGTATACCGGCAGCATGATCAAATAAATACATATGATATTTTGAGCGATATTTTATTTTCTAAAAGGTGTAAAATTACAATTCTAACATGACGTCCATCAAACGCTTTGAGTACACACCCGTGGTAAAATATGAATATATTGTCAGGCTGTTCCAATCGTACTCCCATGTCATATGTGTTTTTTATGAATGAGATTACCGACGTCATAGAACGATGACGTAAGAATATGCGCATTTTACCGGAAAATACACGCTTGCCAAAAGAAAAATCATCACAACAAGGAAATGTAAACAAACGATGCTAAATGTGGTATAAGCCGATTTTTTTTAAAACATATAAGACATTATAACTAAATTATAATTTAAATTCACCAAAAACTATCTAAATACGTTATTGTAAAAACTTTAAGCATGTCACTAATTCAGTTTGCTCCGTTCTTTTACGCCAATTTAATAGTGCGTTTATTTATGGGAACGGCAAATATTTGCCTCCACCTAGAGCGCTTCGATCCAAAGCAATAGCTGTAATTGTCCTATTAGAATCGAAATTAATCATGGGGGCTTTAATATATCTTGATTTTACCAGGGTTGTCCCTTTATGCCGATAGTTTACCCCTCGCTATCGCTCAGGGTAAAATATTTGTCATAAAGGGCCAACCCGTGGTAAAATTACGATATATTCCACCCCCATGAATTATTTCTTAATTATACTATAAAATTACCAACGGTGTTACCTTAATAAAAAGATCTGTATTTTGAATCATGTTTGCAATTTATTTGTTGTAACAAATAGTTAAGAAGATTATTGCAGTCGATATTTCAATGGATGTGTATGAAATAAATTAAAATATCATGTGACAAGAAACTAAATGACACATACTTTATGTTTATCAACATATTATCTTCAGTTATGTGCAAATGTTAAGAAAAATCATTTTTCATATATTTCAGTTTTGAAAATACAAAATACTAAATTAAGATACTGGGCATGTATCTAAAAAAAACATTAATTTAATGTTTATTGCATACCCGTCAGGATAACGTACATGTCCATCATAGCCCGGGTGTGAGGTAAATACTTGAATCTGTGGTGTTGCTGTCAATGGTATTAAACTACTGTATGCTACTGTAAAAAATAATGATATTCAATATTAGAAATTGGATTAACAAATAGTTAGGAATCTCACAAAACATGTTAAATTAGAAATAAATGACAAAGAGCTCTTAATTGTAGTTTTCAAGTCAAGAAAAATGTGATAATTTTTTCATAAATTCTCATTATAATTTGGTAAACAGGAAGTTGAAGTAATTTGAATAATCTGATAAGACTTTGGCCAAAATTGCGACGGATATTCATACATGGAATGCACGACAGACAGAGGAAAGCCAGTATTCTAAACATGTAAAACTTTCAATGGTTGTCTATAAGCCCTTTGAATAACAACTCAATGCATGCATTATGCAGAATTAATAATCACTTATTACGACTTCAATATATTAAATATCAATGTCCACATCATCATGAAATATATAACTAACATGAATGATAAAAGATATTGAAATTCATTTGAACATAAACGGACAAGATATCTGAATCAAAGCTTTTTTTTTACCTCATTGACTTCAAATAGCAACAATCGTATGATACAAAATCATTCAATATTACTACAATAACATACAATTGAAAAACCAAATACATGTTATCCTTAAGTGTGTAAAACAGATTGTTCCCATCAAATGATAAAGTCATCAGGATACTCTTGACAACATTGTTATGATCAATTTAATTTTAAAGTAACTCAAAATTGTTCAAACTTGAATTATGATGAAGTCAAAAAGACAGCTGTTTTTATTCAGAGATAAATAAAGTCTGAATCAAAGGAATAGACATTAAGTTTCTTAACTTAATCAACATATGATGTAAAATCAGCATGAGAGTAACATGAAAGAGAGAAACATATGAACAAACTTTATACTGCCATGTACAAAAGCTTTATAATTTGATGTTCCCATCGAATGCCGCAGTATCTAAGACCTATCTTATATCATCAAAAAGATAAAATTAATCCCATTCTTTGAACTTTTTATATCTGAATCTTGTTTAAACATATCTTAAATACGTCAAAACTACGTATGCAGAGTACTACGTTTTATGAAATTAGTGTATAGTTTTAATACCAAGGTCGTTAGCTTTTTCAATTTATCGTTTCACATTTGCAAATTCGGAGGCTTTAATAGCTAAATATGCGGAATGCATTTTGCTTGTTGTTCAGGGCCGTAAGACGACTAATAGTGGGTACCCCATATCACATTATTTCTTGTGTAGTAATGAGTTAAACTTACAGTGTTTTGTACTGTCAGCATAAAGAACAAAACATAAATGTTTGTTAAATAAGTAGATTTGATTCGTAACTTCCTCCCCGGAAGGGGCTAGAACCTGTACTTGTTATTTTAACTCCCACGGCAACACTGCCTAGCATTGCGCAAAGACTTTATCCCCTCCTCTAACTCTAGCTTATAAAAATAAGCTTTCGTTTCTGGAGGTGTACCCTTCTCGTAGGAATTAAAAAAGGATCTCTGCTACAAATCAATATATATATATTCAAGTCTAAATTCAAACATACGTTCAAACCTATGATTGCGTTGGATAAAAACCGCAATTTTTATACGTGTGCATGTAAAACAAATTTCGTTGTAAAAGGTCTAAATACAGCACTAACAACATTTTCCAAAAAACCAAAAGAGTGAATAAGTATATTTAAAAAAAAACGCATTTGACTAACAGGACGAACAACTGATGTTCTTAAACCCTGCTGACTGGCATTGGCGATTACCAAAAAAAATAATCACAAGATGAAACAAAATGAATCTAAATGTTAATTTAATACTAAACAGAAAACGATAAATCTGTGGCAAAGATGTTATACCACAAACATGAGGTGCAAACATTTGTACACCAGATCCGGATTTCGACTATAAATGTCTCTTCAGTGATGTTAGGGATCGAAACGGGATTCGGAAGGCCATATGGTTTACCTCAGTGTAGGATACTAGACTCTTAACTTTTAAAGAGTCCCAATATGACGAACAGATCATATAAACCGGAGGGAAAATATGATACAAGCCCAAACCAAAAAATATAAACAAGTCTAAATTAAAAACTACGTTCAAACCTATGATTGCGTTGGATAAAAACCGCAATTTTTTTTGTTGCGTGTGCATGTAAAACATATTTCGTTGTAGGAGGGACTAAATACAGAACAAACAACATTTTCCAAGAGATCAAAAGAGTGAATAAGTAAATTTAAACAAAACGCATTTGACTAACAGGACGAACAACTGATGTTCTTAAACCCTACTTACTGCCATTGGCGATTGTCAAATAAATTTATCACAAGATGCTAGACTCTTGAATATTCAAGCCCAAACCAAAAATTATAAACAAGTCTAAATTGAAAACTACGTTCAAACCTATATATATATGAAAATACCTGTAACAAGTGAGGAGTATGACAGTTGTTTATCATTTGTTTGAATTGATTTTACTTTTGAATATGCTGTTGATAAAGGAGTTTCCGTTTTGAATGTTCGTTGTAGTTTGATATTTTTGTTATCTTACCTTTTCTCCATATACATGTACAGGTGCTGTTTAAAAAATTAATACAAAGAAAAGGGAAAGTCCTTACAATTAGGAAGTTTAAATCATCTCTTTCTATTGTAAAGTGTTATTCTTAATCTATAGTTATTGCCACTTTTTCGATGTAAGTCACGATATGAAACAGACTATTTTGTTTAACCTGATTTAAGTGGATATTTTAAAACATGTTTAACGCAGTTTATGAGCATTTCATCAATTAACCTGTTTCATGTTATTTAAAGGCATCAGCTGTCAAATTCGTGTTTGATTTGGCTTACTCATATTTGATTTGTAACATACTGAAACGCATATTTTGAAACTCTACCAGCATTTTTTGTAACTATTCAAGGAGTCGTTATAATATATCAGCATTTAGTGCGTATATTGTACTAGACGCCATCATTTTAACTATCGAGATAAATGTGAAGACAGTCAATGGTCAAACTACAAGATATGAGTTTAAATATCAATATAAATAGACAGAAAACCACGTATAATAGTCATATATGTACGTTATGATGGTATGATACTAAACCCCTAACGGGAAGGATTGTGCCTGATGTTCATATGATGAAATCTTAATCTTTCAGTCAGTTTAATTGAAGTCTGGAGCTGGCATGTCAGTTAACTGCTAGTAGTCTGTTGTTATTTATGTATTATTGTCATTTTGTTTATTTTCTTTGGTTACATCTTCTGACATCAGACTCGGACTACTCTTGAACTGAATTTTAATGTGCGTATTGTTATGCGTTTACTTTTCTACATTGGCTAGAGGTATAGGGGGAGGGTTGAGATCTCACAAACATGTTTAACCCCGCCGCATTTTTGCGACTGTCCCAAGTCAGGAGCCTCTGGCCTTTGTTAGTCTTGTATTATTTTAATTTTAGTTTCTTGTGTACAATTTGGAAATTAGTATGGCGTTCATTATCACTGAACTAGTATATATTTGTTAACGGGCCAGTTGAAGGACGCCTCCGTGTGCGGGAATTTCTCGCTACATTGAAGACCTGTTGGTGACCTTCTCCTGTTGGTTTTTTTTTTTTTTTTTTTTTCTATGGTCGGGTTGTTGTCTCTTTGGTACATTCCCCATTTCCATTCTCAATTTTGTTAATGATATTTTTTCTAGGTCTTTTTTTATATTAAACTTTAAAACAACGATTTACATGTATAAAACTTATTTGTAAGGGGTCTGGGGTATTAAATTTTAACCTTGGTACCTTTGATAACGTTTTCTCCTATTGTCAGTATTGATTCTACTGTTCCACTTTTCAATGCTGGCAATCGTATCTTTTGCATATCTAAAATTGCTTGCAACATGCGCTACCCATCTCTGACTAATGACGAAATTAATAGGTTACATGCATACGGATATGTATAAGGTTGAATTAACATGCACACTAAAATGCATTAGCGGTGTTGTTGAGTTCATTTTGACAATTCAAAAAAAAAAATAACTACCGAAAGCGTTACATTATTTCAATATTTCACTTTCATAATTTTTCATAACAAAATAAATAAAATTATAATGTGTACCAGAGTGATCAACTCATCAGTTGTTTTCTACAAGAGGGACAAAAGATACCAGAGGGACAGTCAAACTCATAAATCAAAAATTAAACTGACAACGCCATGGCTAAAAATGAATAGGACATACAGACAAACAATAGTACACATGACGCAACAAAGAAAACTAAAGAATAAACATCACGAGCCCCACCAAAAACTAGGGTCGATCTCAGGTGCTCCGGAAGGGTAAGCAAATCCTGCTCCACATGTGGCACCCGTAGTGTTGCTTATGAGATATCAAATCCGGTAAATAGTCTAATTCGGTGGGTCGCGTTTATGAAAGGGAAGGGGATTGTAGTTACGACGTCAGGAACATATCAGATATCATTTGTGAAACGGTTAATCCATAACAGTCAACCAAATCGTAATGGCGTCCGTAAAACTTACGATGATTTCAACTTCAACATTTGGAACTCTTGATTTAATAGCTTCCTTGTGAGCAACAACCCTCTGTCAAGAAAATCATGATAGGAAATGCAAGCACGGGAATATCGTATCAATTGGGAGATATATACACCGTATGCAGGTGCTGCTGGAATGTTTCTACTTAAAAATGGAGAGTTCACAATTGAAAAGCTGAAATCATCTCTTTTGTCGTAAAGTTTTCTTTTCAATCGACCCTCATTGTCAATTTCTAGATGTAAGTCAAGATATGAGGCCGACTTAACTGTATCTGTTGTATCCTTTATCTCTAGTTCAATGGGATAGATGCATTCGACAAAGTCACAAAATTTTTAATTATTTAGTGAAAGAACATCATCTATATAGCGGAAAGTAGAGTTAAAGGATACTGCTAACTTCTTATCTTTCTTCCTAATAAGTTCCTGTATAAAGTCAGCCTCATAATAATAAAGAAACAAGTCGGCAAGAAGAGGGGCACAATTCGTTCGCATTGGAATGCCGATAGTCTAATGTATACATATAATACTGTTCTTTTGTAAATATTTGTACTTCAATAGAAGTAAGCTATAGTAAATGGTCTAAATATAAAATATAAAATGTCAAATTGACTTTGATCTACATTTTATGATCAAATGTATTATACATTGTATATATAGACCTCTATTTTATGATCAGATGTATTATTCATTGTATGTATTGTAAAGAAGGTCTCTCACTTCATATCTCATTTTTAATATTTCAAGAGAAACTCTTAATAAAATATTCAAATGACAATGATTCTAAAATAAACAAACTCAGAAAGTAAAATAACAAATTTTCTGATCTACTAGGAAAGTTCAAAACGAAAATACCCTTATAAAATGGCAAAATAAAAGCTCAAACACATAAACAATACATGCACTGGATGATATATATCTTCCATTTTTACAATGGAGAGGACATCTGAATACTACTAACGGTCATACATGTATAACTCGATCTAAACATAGATATGTACCGATTATCAAGTTGTCTGAATGTTGATATTATTAGTTACACAGTGTGCAATTGTCCTAATACGAGAATTTATCGGGTCAATTAAATTCATATCGAGTGAGGCGAAGCCAAACCCGATATGAATTTTATTGACCCGATAAATTCCGTATTAGGACAATTGAACACTGTGCAACGAATTTATCCTGATTTTGTTATATTACATATTATTATATTCAAATTCAATTTTAGGACAATATAAATAAATATATATTTGAGATATTAAATCTAAAACTGTGAAAAATATAAGATATAATGACTACAAAGCAACTCAATTGTTTTTTGTTTTTTTTTATTAGTTCAATGGTATAAGGGAGATAATTCCAATTGACGTAATAAATAAGGGAGATAATTCCAATTGACGTGATAAAAAATTGTACTGAAATTTATTAGGACAAGATCAGCCAATCAAATTACGAGAATTACTCAAAATCAGGATAAGTATAGATTATCGGATTTTCTACACATTAATATCGTAAAATATCAGCCGTGAGCCACAATGTGAACCGTTTTGGCGAGTGAGCGCAGCGAACGAGCTAGAAAGTTTCACATTGTGTCGAGCGGTTGATATTTTACGATATCTATACGAAGAAAACCCGATTATCTTTTTATCGTTCTATTACTGATCTTTTCTTTCTCCCTAAGACAGTTTTACGCTTCACGAAAGAGCAAGCTTGATAACGTCTCCTCTCGCATTGTGACGTCGCTGATAACTTCTCCTCACACATTATGACGTCGCTGATAATGCCTGGTCTCGTTTTGAAGTCTTGATACGAGAATTACGGAGCGACAGAGCAGGGTGATATTTGCGTAGGGAAGGACGATAATGTAAATATCCGCTGCGAGTCACAATATGAAGCTTTTTGTCGAGTGAGCGCAACACGAGATAAAAAGAGTCTTCATATTTTGTCGAACAGCTAATAATTTACAATATCAATATGCAGATACCCTGATAATCGATTTATTGGGCTGTATTTGCGTCTTTCGTGAGTGTTTTCTTCGTTTCACCAGCAACCGAAAGTTGACTTGATAAGTTCGAGTCAAACTTATCAACGTCGGTTCAAACATTATGACGTCGCTGATATGTCTGCGTCAAAGTTGTTAAGGCCAGGTCAACGTGTTTGACGTCTCAAAGCCGTGATTTGCAAATATATTTAGTGATATAGAGATTGGGACAACCGATAAAAATATATATAACACTCATTTCCAATTGGCCATTATTATCGATCTGTTTTATGTCATTCTATATGTTTACAAAAACAAGCTTATCATCGTGTTTCGTGTTCTTACCGGTTTAAGAATATATTTTTTGTGAGAAAAAAAAATCTGTCAATAGTAAAGTTCTCTCTTATTTCACTTTCAAGATTGCAATTGTTTTTCTTTCATAAACGAAAATATTTGAGAAAATAGTGATATCTTAAATGGCAAATAAGGAGTTTATGAAAAAAATTAATATATAAGCAATGACTCTCACATGAAAAATGGTTCAGGTGACTCCCAAGTATATAAAAAAATAGTGTTTGATTATCAACGAAATGAAAAAAGGAACGGGTTCTCAGAACATTAATTAAACATTTTACTACTGTAATAAACAGTTGTAAAATATAAAGATAAAATAGTCGAACTATCAAAAACAAAAACATATATTTAAATTGAAAGCTTCAGTTTTACTTGTCAAATATTATGAACTTGTACATTATGAAATATGTGATAAAGATTTTAACAAATGTATTAAAATAGTAAATATTTTTTCGTCTTGTTTCTAGTTGCGTAACAATCTTACCAGGGAAATCGGATCCATCTATAAAGAAAGGCACTGAACATAAGGCAAACATATATAGGTACACATAAGACATCCCAACTTTGCACTTTTACACTAACGTTCAAAGTAATTTGCAGATAAACTAGATATTTAAAAACACTCTGCTGGGTAATTTGGAATTGAATGCTCACGCATAACCTGTAATTTTCATTGGTTTATATTACATTTTGTAAGATAAGAAAACAGTTTATCAAATGATTGATTGTTACAATGTATTTAGATTTATAAGCAACTTAACTATAACTAAATAACAAAAGTTCATTCACAAAACAGTCTTACTATATATACAATGAGTGATGATCTTAACTTGCTTTGGTATTTATTCATAATCTTTTGGAAACAAATAAAACATATAAAACAAAAACATAACGTTTAACAATGACAACACATATAGAAGTTGACGTACATATCTTTTTCATAAACTAGTGTGTCTTGATAAATATATAGTTGTTAATATGTTAATAGCAAATTAAACCGTAATTGATTTTAACGAATCAGCTTATTACTGAAAAACAAAACGTATCGTATTTATTTCTTTTATCTATTCATTAAAAAATGAATAACTAATCATAAACTCATCAACCTCTTAAAATACAAAAATACAAAAGTAATGATTTATCAATACTTGGGGATAAATCATCAACCTCTTAAAATACAAAAATACAAAAGTAATGATTTATCAATACTTGGGGGATAAATCATATGTATTAATATTAACATTCACATTTAATTCGTATTTAATATGCCTTTCCAACTGTTTTGATTTAGGCGCAACTGAGGTAGAAATACACAGTTAGGAGAAAAACTGACACTCAAATGTTTCACCAACCTCTTTCCTTTGCTTTTTAACAAATAAGGCTAAATATTTTATGTTATGTATGTGCAAAAAAATAGAAACAGTATCTTCGATAGCATTCCACAAACTAAAATGGTTAAATGTAATATCTTTTTGGTGTTACAATGGCAGCAATTAGTATTTATTTGATACTTAAATATTGCAAAAAAGATTGTAAAAATGTCACAAAAGTCCTCAAATTTAGTCCAAATCCATATATAAGAGTGATACTTTTTCTTAAATCATTGACATTTATCTGTCAAGAGAGCCAAAAGCATACTAAAAAAATATGGATTTCACTTCAATTTTTTTCATAAAAGTGAGTCAAAACGTTCGAAGGTCAAATAATTTATGAAAGACAAGAATAACTTTCACGGATGTGAAAATACGGAAGGTGAGACCGTAAAAAAGCCCATAAGAAAACAAAAACGATATTGATGTTCATATGAACTCTCTTTGAAAGCTATATCATTCTTCATCAATATAACAATCAATTGTATTGCTTAAACCGTTCATATTTGAAAAAAACACTTATGACCAAAATGCGATACAAAATTCCTAACTGTGTATTGCTACCTGAATTGTATGCAGACATGTCTCTATCATACAAAATTTGTGTCGCCTGTGTTATTTTTGAAAATATTTTTTTTTTAAATATTGCAGGGTCATGTGAATGAAAACAATTGATAGTAATTATAAAGAATAGAAAACAGAAAAATAACACCACGTTGTGATTGTCTTTCCGTTGACGATCATAAATCTAGTTAATTTTAATTTGGATTCGTTGATTCTGAAATAAAGAAAGAGAGTAATATTTATATATACATATGTACATATTTGTACTTTAAGATCCAATGTAACACTAATTTTAATGTACAAATTATAAATATTTATGAAACGTTATAAAATGTTTTTAACAAATTGTAATTCTCCTTAATATCTATAACACAATCAGTTACTGTAACTAAAATCTGTAAAAATCAAAGTAATCAATAAGTTTTAACGAAATAAACAGATTCTCTTCTAAATACTGAATGATGATAACGAAAGTTGGATAAGAGTTTATTTTGGAGAATGCATTCTTTACTGGTTTGATGATATACTGATATACATGTTTCTAATTGTTGGTTTTAATCGTAAAAATAGATACAATAAATTGAGTTGTATTCTTTATTTCAATTTTGATAAACTGGGCCTCATTTAAACTAAAATGTAGTTGTCGATTGGAAATAAACGAACAAACTAGTAAGGTGCGACAATGACGCGGATGATGCATGCCATAAATGTCTAAATTACATAGTAGTTGTATATCAGTTTCGAAATGTTTGTTTAAACTCCGAGTGTTGTCTTGACTTCGATTGATTTTCAATGTGGTACAGCGGCATTCACTTCTAACCTCTCATCAAATCTGACAGAATCTATCAGAATCTATCAGGAGAACTGTTTTAGGACAGTATGTAGAACTGTCATCCTGACACAGTAATTCAGTAATATGTTATGGTCAGGAAGAACTGTATAACACAAATGACAGTAATATTAAAATCAAGGACTAAAACATTTTGTGCGCAGAAATGTTTAGTGGCAGCATGTCCTCTAATTATTTACAGTATTGAATCGTAAACAAATATTAGTAGTTTTCATACCTCAAACTGACTCGTATAACAAAGTTATTTGTCCGCATCAACCAAAACTGAACTTTATTATGTAAATCTTTATAGCCGTATAGTAAATCACTTATATTTTTGTATCCGACTGGATTGAATAATACACGTGACAGTAATATTGGAACAAAATGGCTACAAAAAAAATCCGCATTAATTTAGAGTACCAGCATGTCCTCTGATCTTTTAATTCAAAATATATTTTTTAGAGTGCCATTATTTCCTCTCAGTATCCATAATGATGAACCGTCCCTAAAGTCAGACGTTCTTGGTGGTTTGTTTTCAAAAAACAAAACTATTTACACTAACTGCATCTTCCAACACTCACATTACTGATTCATATACTTTAAAATGAAAAGTATGATAAGTTGTCTTATTGAAATAGAATACTGTTAATATATTTTGAAGAATGGTTGATTTGGTTTGTAGCCGTACGTCCAGAGGCAAATATTTCATTCATGTTCAGATCGAGTATGTTTTTCGGACGTTCAAGATATCATTTACAATCGTTATGGACAAATCTGGCTATATTGATGAGATGGTACAAATGTACATACTTATACAACACGTATTTCATTGATATTCCTTTAAATGAGACATTATATACATTATATACACTGTACAATTTTCGTTTGAACATTTTGCAAAACAGAATTTTAAATTATGTAAATCCAAAACGAACAAGGTGAATTACGATTAAAATGACATGTATTTAAAAATGCTTAAAGTTATATTGAGGAAGCGAGAGTTACAAACGGGGAACGAAGCAAGGTCAGCAATATGTTTATATCCCAGCATATACAAATATTTGTCCGATGTGTTGGAAAACCTTTCTATTCCTCTTGATATTTGTACATGTAACTTTTGAAATGTAAAAATAGAAAGTTATTAGAACTGATTTTTTTCTAAATTCTAAGATGCCCTTTCTGCAAAGACGTCATGTAGAACTGTTCTACAATATTGACAGGTTTTGGTCAGTTCTACGGTTAGAACTGATTTGGACAGTTCTACCCTTGAATTGATTCTGACAGTTCTACCTATAACTGATTAGGTCAGTTCTATCTTCAACTGATTCTGATAGTTCTCCTTAAAACTGGTCTAGGTAGAACTGCTCTAGAACAGTTCTATGACAGATTATGCTGACAATTCTAATGACAGGTTAGAAGTTATCTCCACTGTTCCTGTATTTAATTCTAGAAATAATAAAGGCTATCTTTTAAAATTTAAAAACATAACTAGAAGTTTTGAATTGATAGATTTCTTTTAAAAACCATTATATATGGACACATAGTCCTCTGAAAAAAATATTGCATAAATGAAAGCAGGTTATGTATAGTGACAAAATGACACGTTATGTACCTTGAAAGTTTTTGTTATAAACTTATTAATCAACGCGACAATGTATGGATATGTGTGAGTGAACATGATTGTTTTCTGTTAAAGTGAGAATAATGAATCGAGTTTTGTTTTTCTGTCCCGAATTAGATTATAGTATACTAAAACTGTAATATTTTTCAATACATTAAATTTAAAATCAAAACAAAATAAGTACATGTACCGTTGTTTAGTTTATTAAAGTATTTTAACAAATTATTTACCTACATTTGTTGGAAACGCATTTCCAAATAACAATACCATTGGCAGCTATAATTAACACAACAACAGCAATACACCCAACTACAATTCCAGCAGCTGCTCTACAAATAGAAACTAAAGGTTCGTGGACATAAATAAATCAGTAATTCATACAATTTAGAAGATGTAGTATGATTGCCAATGATAACACTTTCATATACAGACCAAAATGACACAGAAGTACGGCAGAAACCAATGAGCATATTCCCGAACAATAAAGAGCTTTTTGACTTGTTTAGTGTTTCCAACCAATTGATAAAAACACACAATGAAGTCATATGTTAATAAAACTTAATGTCAAAATACCTTCTAGCTACTTTCTTTTAAATCTTGTCCATATTTGAAAGTAGCTTTCTAATAAGACATTTGTTTGAATTGTAAAAATCATATTATTGCACAATGCTTAAAGGCAAGTGTGACTGGCAAGTTTATGGCTATACTTATTTTACAATATATTAAATAATAGGTTCCGCGGAACAGATTGAAAAATGAACTGTAGTCACAGAATTCGACGAATATAGAGGGTTTTATAATGTGATGGATCAAATAAGTAGCTTTATAAACATTTCCTTAAAAAAAGATTTTAATACTTTACATATTATATGTTTTTTAAATTGTCTGTCTACAATCGATCGTTACTTCATTTTAATATATTCCGAACTAACGGTCGTCCGTATGAATCATGCTGCCACGGAAGGAGTCAAGATACCATATGTAAAAAAAAAATATTTTTTATTCTGGCTAACTGTGACTATCTGACCAACCTTAAATGTCATCTTAAGTATTCTTACCTTTTTGTCAGACCTGTATCTTGGTGACTGACATTGGCTGTTACAGAGAGAGAGAGAAAAAAACAATTAATTTTATGATATTTATTGCACATCGATTTATATGACAAAAGATTATATACTTATCATTGCATATGTTAAACATGTTACACATGCCGTACTGTAATTTAAAATAAACATATGTAAAATATTACAGTAATGAATAAAAGAAATTCTTTGAATGAAATTTAGTTAAAGCAAACGTATAAGTAATTTCAGATATATCCGTAAAATCATACTAAGGACTGGTTAACGTTAGGAGTATCAGTATTCCGAAAGACAATGGATTTGTTCTTAAATGACTACGAATATGTTTAGGTTTATTATTTGACCTGTTGATACAATTTGTATTGCTTTTTTGTTCTTTAATGTTTACTTATTTGTAAAGTGTTGTATCTCGTCCTTCCATTTTAAATATGTATCAGCTTTGACACTTTTGTTTTTCATTTTGGTTTTTAAGAAATCAAAAACGAAAAATGAAAACACTTTAGTTTTTCATTTTGGTTTTTAAGAAATCAAAAACGAAAAATGAAAACACTTTCGTTTTTCGTTTTTTGTTTTTGATATTTAAGGATTGAATGCTTCTTTTTGTAAATTTATTGGGGTGTAAAAGCGTTGACCGAAGTACATTTTGTATGAAGCGCGGAAGCGCTTCATTCTTAAAATGTACGCACGGTCAACGCTTTTACAACCCTATAAAGTTACAATAAGAAGCATTCAATACTTATAATTACAGTTTTTAGCTATGATCATGAAAACACGAATTTTATATATTTTATTATTTAATTCACCTTTGCACTTTATTGTTGGAGCACGTGTTATCATGAGTGAACAGTTATATTGAGCAATGCAACTGCTTACGGAATAACACGTGATGTGCAGTTAGCCAATCAGAATAAAATCATATGTGGTTCTCGCTTCTCGTTTTTTACATAGCTAAGACCGTTGGTTTTCCCGTTCGAATGGTTTTACACTAGTCATTTTGGGGGATCTTTTTGACTTGCTATTCGGTGTGAGCCAAGTATTCGTGTTGAAGAGGGTACTTTGACCTATAATAGTTTACTTTTACAAACTGTGAATTTATGGAGAGTTGTCTCATAAGCACTTATTCCACATCTTCTTATATCTATATATTATTTCGATATGTTTAATTGGGGTTTGGAACTGGCATGTCAGTTATTGCTAGTAGTTCTTTGTCAATTTATGAATTATATTTATTTTGCGTAGTTTCTTTTGTTTACTATTCTGACATCGAACTCGGATTTCTTTTAAACTTAGTTTTGCTGTGCATATTGTTGTTTGTTTGTGCATTCTGCATTAGCTAGCTATAGTTGTATAGTGGGAGGGGTTAGATCTCACAAAGCATGTTTAACCCGGCCGCATTTTTGCGCCTGTCCCATGTCAGGATACTCCGGTCTTTGTTAGTTTTTTATGTGTTTTGTTTTTGGTTTTTTTTTCTAAGTTAAGTGTGACGTCCATTTTCACATAACTAGTATATACTTTTTTTAGAGACCAGCTGAATCACGCCTCTGGTTGAGGGATTATCTCGTTGTGTTGACCATTAGTGACCTTCGGCTGTGCTCTTTGGTTATGTTGTTGTCTCTTTTACACGTTTTGTATTTCCATTCTCAATTTTATTGATTGATCAATTGATTGATTGATTGATTGATTGATTAATTGATCATTTTACTTGAAGCAAAAGTCATGATCATTTGAGAATCCTTCATTTGTATTGTAGTGTTAATTTCACCAATGAAACTCTACATTAATTTTTGTCTTGATATTACATTTCTTTGTAATGATCGTCTAATTATAATAAGACACGCAAGAATATGAAATATGAAAACTTATTTGGCCTTCAACGTCTCAACCTTGTTTAATGTGATTAACTTCATTGTTCAGTTAGATTTCGATTTTGATATTGTTTTTGCAAGCTTCCATAATAGATTTCCGGTAATTGTTCTGCATAAAACCCTATGGGAAAGCGCATTGACTTAATTTTCCAAACGTTTATTGGAACCCAATAATTTGGCAAGGTGTTGCAACCTATAATGTAAAGAAGTTACAGCCGATTGCATTGAGTGTGTAGGCAAAGGTAGCTTCCTCGGTTATCTTGCTTGCATTATAAGGTTAGGTAAACTATCCTCCTTTCAGAGAAGACTAGTTAGACAGATAACCAATCAATCTGTCTGTAGGATTAGGCTTCTTCTACAGGAGGGTAGTATACCTTACTTAAGATAGTTCAGGGGTATAGAAAAAAAATGACAGAATTTTCTTATACTTTGTGAAATTTAACTTTGAAGTATTGTTAATGAAAAAATGCAAAAAAAAGGAAAATGGACAAAAAAACAATTTGATTGAATTTTCAAAGCAAAATAAATGACAGAAGTTGCTCATTTTTTCATATTGTAAAGCTTGATGTCTCTATTTTATAAAATTGAAATAAAATTTGGGGGTCACCGACCATCCAAGAGATTTTTTTTACCTCTGAAAATGAGTGCAAATAGGCTAAATATAGGGAAAACAGACATAAAATATCTTTGATTGAATTTTCAGAGCAAAATAAATGACAGAAGTTGCTCATTTTTTCAAACTGTAAAGCTTGATGTCTCTTTTTTATAAAATTGAAATAAAATTTGGGGGTCACCAGCCATCCAAGAGATTTTTTGACCTCTGAAAATGAGTGCAAATAGGCTAAATATAGGGAAAACAGGCATAAAATATCTTTGATTGAATTTTCAGAGCAAAATAAATGACAGAAGTTGCTCATTATTTCATACTGTAAAGTTTGATGTCTTTATTTTATAAGATTGAATTAAAATTTGGGGGTCACCGGCCATCCAAGAGATTTTTTGACCTCTGAAAATGAGTGCAAATAGGCTAAATATAGGTAAAACAGGCATAAAATATCTTTGATTGAATTTTCAGAGCAAAATAAATGACAAAAGTTGCTCATTTTTTCATACTGTAAAGTTTGATGTCTTTATTTTATAAGATTGAAATAAAATTTGGGGGTCACCGGCCATCCAAGAGATTTTTTGACCTCTGAAAATGAGTGCAAATAGGCTAAATATAGGGAAAACAGGCATAAAATATCTTTGATTGAATTTTTTCAGAGCAGCATAAATGACAGAAGTTGCACATTATTTCATACTGTAAAGTTTGATGTCTTTATTTTATAAGATTGAATTAAAATTTGGGGGTCACCGGCCATCCAAGAGATTTTTTTACCTCTGAAAATGAGTGCAAATAGGCTAAATATAGGGATAAATGACAGAAGTTGCTCATTATTTCATACTGTAAAGTTTGATGTCTTTATTTTATAAAATTGAAATAAAATTTGGAGGTCACCGGCCATCCAAGAGATTTTTTGACCTCTGAAAATGAGTGCAAATAGGCTAAATATAAGGAAAACAGGCATAAAATATCTATGATTGAATTTTCAGAGCAAAATAAATGACAAAAGTTGCTCATTTTTTCATACTGTAAAGCATGATGTCTCTATTTTATAAAATTGAAATAAAATTTGGGGGTCACCAGCCATCCAAGAGATTTTTTGACCTCTGAAAATGAGTGCAAATAGGCTAAATATAGGGAAAACAGGCATAAAATATCTTTGATTGAATTTTCAGAGCAAAATAAATGACAGACGTTGCTCATTTTTTCATACTGTAAAGCTTGATGTCTCTATTTTTATTAAATTGAATTACATTTTGCGGGTCACCAGCCATCCAAGAGATTTTTTTAAGCAAAATAACAGTTGTTGTTTATTGTTAAAAGTGGGTTGACCTCTGCAGTTGTATAATGCTGCGCCCTGCGGAGCATCTGGTTAATATTGTGCTTAAACCATATTTGTTACAACAAAATGAATGAAAAGTGTGAGCTGACAGTCTGCTTAGTTTTTATCCATAAGTCTCATTCTGACTTTCTATCTGAAAGGTTTTTATGTGTCAATATTTGTGTTTCAATATAAAAGGAAGATGTGGTATGATAATTGATTGTTAATGAGGCAACTCTCCGCAATAGACCAAATGACACAGAAGTTAACAGCTACAGGTTAAAAGCCGTTATCGCATAGTTAGCTGTAAAAGGTCCTTCAATGACTAATGAAAAACAATTCAAATGAGAAAACTGAAGGCATATTAATGTACAAAATGATGAGAAAAAAAATGTGTGACACAACAAAAGACAACCACTGTCTGAATAACAGGTTCATGACTTGGGACAGGCATATACATAATGTTGTGGGGTTAATGTTTGAAGGTGACAACCCTTTCCCTTAACCTGGGACAGTGGTGTAAATTGGTACAACATATGGGTTTTATCAATTTGTATTATTCATTTGTGAACTCTAAATCTAGCGAAAAGTAGATTATCACAGATAAATTTGCAGAATGAGTTGTATGAATAATCGAGAACCTTGTCTTACAAACTTTATGGAGCAAGAAAAATGTGATGAGGATCATGAGGTTTGTATGTACATAACGTCTGTCATGAAATTAAAGATTTCAGTATATTTGCATTTTACAATATTTTTTGTAACTGCTGTATTTCAAATGTTATTTTTCTTTTCTACTGTAGGATAGTAAGTGGTTCAAATATACATGTATGCCTCTTGAGACTAAAATTACATGCAATAGAAATCAGCCCCCAAAAAAGCAAGTTTTAATAACTTCAGCTGTAGTTATGCATTTTTAAATGTAAATACAATGTATTATTATTGTGCTAGGGGCCTAAATTGACCCTGAATTATTTCAAGTGTTTTTGGCCTAAGACTTTTTAATACATAACGTACTATTAAATTATTACATGTAATGTACCATGCCATTTGTAAATTCCTTTCTTTTTAAAGTACATTTTAAACATATGGGAGGATTCAGAGGCAGCCCTGGGAAAAATTTGGTTAATAATATAGGGAATCACCTGAGCGGATCCCCTTTTAGGCAGTTAGTGTGCCCCCACTTACGAAACATTCTGGATCTGCCACTGGGATTATTTATACAACAAAATTGAAACTTGGTCCGTAGGCTTAAAATTTAGTAAGCTCTGTTAAGATCGGTTAGTTCCTACTATCCATATATAGGAATAATAACATAGTTATTTATTATCCTTTGATTTTATCTTGATTTGCGTTCCACATGAAAATCAATTATATAATCATTTTTATAAATTTGATTACATATCTTGAAAAAAAAATTCCTACACCTTTGAAAAATATGCCTTAAAGAGGAAGTATGTAAAGAGTTGAAATTATACTGTAACTTTTGGTCATGAATGGAACAGCTGAAAAAGGTTAAAAAATGTCTGAAGCCATCAAGAGAATATGACACCCACTTAGCGCAGGTGTAATTTTTAAAAGTTTCATTTAATGTCTTTAAAATATTAAAGAAATGCACTTAGAAATAACTGTGTAGAGACCTTTTCAATTTAGAAAAAAATCATTTTATGACAAGACCGCTTTTCCTGATCTCATGAAGGTTCTGTAGGATCAAATACAGGGGTCGAATTTAAGCTTTTTTGTATACTGGCCAGCCAGACCAGTGGACTTAAAATCTACTGGTCCGGCTTAAAATTTACTGGTTCTGCAAAAATGACATTCATTTGATAACCACTTAAAGATATGACGGATGTTTAGTTTTATTTTATTTTTCTCAGCTGCTTTCCTCTTCTTTATTTCAGTAGATTTTTGTGCTGTTCTGTGTGTTCATGAGCAAGTACAAAATCTTTTAAAAATTTTAAGATCCTGTTACAAAAATACATTTCTCATCAAGGTTTGTCACTGCAAATTGTTCACATGTTTTACAATGCATTACATTACAATCGACTTTACAATTTAACCATTCGAGATCTTTTTCCCAGGATATTTTATATTTACGTTTTTTTTGTCAGTTTGAAAAATCTTCCTTTTGAATGTCGCTTAATTAATTAATTTGTTTTGCCCTGCGTTTTAACGCCATTAAAAAATTTCCACATTTTGTGTTGTTGTGTAGTGCGCTCATTTGAGATATTAATTAAATACTTTTAAAATAGTACCGCCAGTACCCTAAAAATAATTTCTAATGTTTATGTTTTTGTAAACAAACCAAGATAGAGATGCAATCAGTGATTAACGAAAAATTTCTACTGGTCCGCCGGACCACCAGCTGACAAAATCTACTGGTCCAACACAAATTCTACTGGTCTCGTACCACCGGACCAGCGCCAATTTCGATAATGACTTCACGGTTCAGCTAACAAGCAAGCAAACCAAAGATATAACCCTTGTCTACACACTCAATGTAATCGGCTGTAATGAAAATGCGGAGTTTGTGCGACCAGTCTCAAGCAGCCAGTCGGTAGCAGCCAGTTTTCAAATATTTATATAAACCTAAATGTTGCATAAGACTCAAACGTACTTCAAATGTTTTTATTAATATTTAACCACTGTATCATCAGCTTTTAATATATAATTAGGCTGTCAAGACACTATTCAATGAATTTTAATATTTCATTTCTGGTTCATTAGCTATATATATAAAGGCAAAATCAATCGCTTCGATATATTACACAGCGGTCTGCCCGCTTTACATTTTAAATAGTCAACACTTTTGAGTGTTTATAGAATTGTAAATAATTATATTTTTTTAAATGATGGCAAAATTGCACTATTGTGTGAAATAGCTTTCCTTATTATCGGCATCCTATCAAATAGTTCATGAAAAGTAATAATTATTCTGCGTTAAAAGAAACTTTTATCTTTTTTTTGCCACACAAAACTGTTTTACAAAACGTTCTACCTCTGAACTAGTGGATTTCGCTTAAATATGATTGGACAAAAGGTTTATTTTTTGCATTCAAAGTATGGTGGTCAAGAAAATTATTTATTAGCTTTAAAAAGATTAATCCGTGCTATAAATTAACTTGTAATTTTGATCAAGTAGGCCCTAGATCTCTAGCTTACGTTCTCACCTATATAGTGCAATTAAAAGTATTGCCGCAGATTGGTTTTTAATAACTGTCCGGTAAGGGTTGGGTAAGGTATCCGACCTCAACTTTAGAAAGAAAAAAACTAAGCAGAACAACGTTAACACCCTGGATTTTTCTTGTAGATCTCAGCTACCCAGCTTCCCTTTGCACCTAGTGGGGACAATATTTATTACATTTTCGGTAAGAGTGGGGTTGGGTGTTCAACCCCAGTTTTGGACCTATCTTTAAAAAAAATAAGCCAAACAGCAACCTTGATATTTTTCTCCAGCAGACATCAGCTATCCAACCCCCCTTTACACATTGTGCGGACAAAAGTATTGCCGTAGAAATTTGTTTATTAACTTTTCTGTAATGATGGGGTAGGGTGGGTAGCTGAGATCCACTTGAAAAAAAATACAGGGACTCCAATGTGGTTTTATGCAGAACAATTACCTGAAATCTATGGTAGTTTACAAAAATAAGTAATATGTTGGCAAATAATGAAAGCACGCTTCTTAATTAATAGACATAGAAATAAAGAGAAACCGTATAATAACCAATAACAATCCCCCAGAGACAAACTACATTACATTTTAACACCATTATTCTAGCTTTTTTATTTATTTCTTGGTCCATTGTCTCTATCATTTATATATTTGTCCACTATTCTCAATTCCAATATCCCCCATCAACGGCCTCTAGTTAATATCACCTTATAGTCTTCACAAATAAGCAAAACTAATACCGAATAGGCTCCAAATGGCAAAATAATTGAATGCTTTAATATCCTGGTTTGAATTGTGAAATTGCAGAAATTTGTTTTTTAATCAATTGATCAAGCAAAATACATTATCGTCCTCGATGTTCGTAAAATACTGGCAGGTGGACCTTGGTAATCAATTCTAATAATCTTGGATCGACCTTTCTAAACTTAAAAGTAAAGTTCACCCACCCATATTGTTCAGATTGTTAAAGACTTTTGCATCCGTCGACATTATCTTCGATTGAGTAGTATTGATCTCACAACCACT
This sequence comes from Mytilus galloprovincialis, assembly GCF_965363235.1. Classification (NCBI taxonomy): domain Eukaryota; kingdom Metazoa; phylum Mollusca; class Bivalvia; order Mytilida; family Mytilidae; genus Mytilus; species Mytilus galloprovincialis. Next base: position 26,128,772 of record NC_134845.1, read on the forward strand.
GTGCATGTATACTTTAACGACCGGGCTAGTTATCATGTCAGTTTTAAAAGTAGTTACCTCCCTTGTTAGTGTGATGTTGTCATCAATCTATTTATTTGTACCACCGTTATATAATATTATATTGTACAATTTAAATTTGTGATTCGTTTAATATTTAAATATAATAATTAATTCTTTATCAAAGATATAAACAAGGAAATTTGAAAGTCTTTGATTACTTTATCACCGTAGTTCAATTCAGAAGTCATGCGGTCTATTTTGTCTACATTATATTGAATGAATACCGGGCGTGAGTGTTTACATTAGCAACATTTACTATCAATGACTGTACATCAAGAAAGAAAACATTTTACATTATGAATCGAGAAATAATTAAAATTATATACAAAACTTTATGTTCACCCTTTTGGTATGTAAGAAAAATCGACAACATTGTTATAATTTCATTGTATGAAGCACCTTTAAATGAATGACAAATGACAACAATGTCATTTTTTGAATGACAATTCAAAACAGTGTGGGAAAGATAAATTGAACACACTTTCGTTTTTCGTTTTTTGTTTTTGTGAAATCAAAAATGAAAAATGAAAACACTTTCATTTTTCGATTTTAGTTTTTAAAAAATAAAAATTGAAAAATGAAAATACTTTTATTTTTCGTTTTTCTTTTTTTTGTGAAATCAAAAACGAAAAACGAAAACACTCTTGTTTTTCATTTTGGTTTTTAAGAAATCAAAAACGACAAATGAAAACACTTTAGTTTTTCATTTTGGTTTTTAAGAAATCAAAAACGAAAAATGAAAACACTTTCGTTTTTCGTTTTTTGTTTTTTATAAATCAAAATGAAAAACGAATGGACGCAAATATACACGGACCATTAACACTGATATGTGTCCTGATTCGTTTGATTCTAAATGAGAATCGTAAACCTAATTCGTCGTCAATTGTCAAATAGAAAAGAAATATAATAATACACGAATATAAAGAAATATGAATATATTGAAATATGAATGTTTAAAAAAAAAGTCATGTGTGCCTAAATTATCGTGATTTTATCTAACCCTAAAATCTAAAATCAATATAAATTCAATCCCCATGATACATTGTATATGAATATAATAAAATATAAAATATAAAATATGAATATAATAAAATAAAAAAATTGAATAAGAATTGATAAAATATAGAATATGAATTTAATTAAATATAAAGTAGTATGAATATGTTATGATATAAAATAGTATGAATATAATAAAAAAATAAAGTAGTATGAATATAATATTTTTTTTAATTTATTTAAAAAAAAATTTTGTTTTGTTTTGGAAGATATAATAAAATTTTATTTAATAGAATATAAAATTAAAATATATAATGAAATTTAATTCAATGGCATGTTAAATTTGAATATAATTAAACATAAAAATTAAATACAGTAGAATAGAAAATAATAAAAACAAAATTCTAAAGTAATAATATGACAAATTGAAAATGATAATAATGAAAAGCGAAAGCTAGGAAAGAAAACACTGAATAATTATAGTCATATATATAGATATATCATTGTGTATCACGAGTTGGTTGACCGTTATGGAAATACCGTTTCACAAATGATATCGGATATGTTCCTTACGTCGTAACTACAATCTCCTTCCTTTTCATGAATGTGACCTACCGAATTAGACCATTTACCGGATTTGTTTTAACATAAGCAACACGACGGATGCCACATGTAGAGCAGGATCTGCTTACCCTTCAGGAGCACCTGAGATCACCCCTAGTTTTTGGTGGGTTTTGTGTTGCTTATTCTTTAGTTTTCTATATTGTGTCATGTTTTCTTTTGTTTGTCTGTTTGTTTTCTATCATTTTTAGCCAAGCGTTGTCAAGTTTTTTTTTTCGATTATTGAGTTTCGCTGTCCATCTGGTATTTTTCATCCCTCTTTTATTCAGTAAACACAGCACAAATTTATGTCTTGTTTAGAATAAAAAAACAATGAGCTAAATAGTAATCAAAGGTACCAGGGGCCGTGTAAACGAAAGTATCCTTGGATAATTATGTCCTAAGATATGCCGTAGGACATTATTTTGGATGGTCTTAGACTTTTCTTATGATGTAGAACAAAGCTATCTTAGGACAGTTCTTACTAATATAGTCATAGGACTATTCTAACACCTTTATTTATTTTGTTTTAAATTGTAGAGAACTCAATGCCAAATATTTTATTGTATTGCATAGAATTGAGAGTGGCAATGGGGAGGTGTCAAAGATACAACAACCCGACCATAGAGCAGACAACAGCTGAAGGCCACCAATGGTTATCAATGCAGCGAGAAACCTCCGCAACCGGAGGCGTGCTTCAGTTGGACCCTAAA